>NC_092739.1:65558251-65876495 GCF_047496795.1 Chiloscyllium punctatum | reverse complement strand
TATATTATACTTAAATGTAATACATTGGTGGTGTCCTGTGACCGAGATTGTGGTAGAGCTTTAATGCAGATCCCAAAAATTTAAAAAATTCTCAGGACAAAAGTTTTGGCAATGCATTCTCATTTAACTGCTTTTCGATTGTTGAAATCATAAAAAGCATCTCAAACAGGCTCACTCAAATGACTACATTAAAAGGTGCATGGCTTATTAATTGTACTTGAGTTGACCAAGAATCAAGAACTAGCAAGAAGTATAATCTTGAACAAGGACTGGTTTGAGTCAATTTGTCTACAGGTAAAACTTCCCTAGTTCATATATTTTGAAAAGAGTTTTAACAAAATACTGTCTGATGGAGTAGTCATTAAAATTGAAGCTCAGGAGATTAAATAGAAAGTGACAATGTGGCTAACCATGTTGGCCAATGTACAGAAAGCAGAAAGTAGTGATGAACTCTTATTCTTCAGGTTTGAGTGAAATACTAATGTTCCCCAGGGTTTAGTATTAGGACCGCTCTTCCTTTTGAGTTGCATAAATTATTGAGAATGATTTTTTAAAGGATTCTTAGCCAAAACCACAAGTGTGAAGGTAATACTCTTATTTTATAAGAGAAAGTATGTACTCATACAATTTTGTTCCAAGTTAAAAATCACAACACCAGGTTATAGTCCAACAGGTTTAATTGGAAGCACAAATCAATTTTATTCCATACATTGTAAACATTAATAAGGTGTGCTGCAAAATGACTTTCCATTTGACAAAATGGCAAGTCACAGCACAGGCAATTATATTATTTGAATTGCCAAACATAATGAGGGGCATACTTGCAAACTGGCAAAATTGATGGGGTGCAGTATGTGTCGCATTTAACCAAAAGGCTAGTTAAAACTGATTCATAATTGTACATTCTAAAATGTTTTCGAAAGATAGGTCAAGATAACAGGCCTATTTAAACATTTCCCGTGTAACACTGTTTAATTTGTAAAGTTTCACAACTGCTTAAAATGGCCTAAATGAAACGCGAAGGAAAACAATAATGCAAATGGTAATTTTATCAATATGCAAAGACACCAATAGCTAAAAACAAAAGAACTTCACACTATATTGGGAGGTTCTGTGAAATTGCAACTAGCAAGTGAAAGGGTTAACACCCACAGAAAACACAGCCCTCTCTGCTGCCTTGCACGCCCTTGAACCACAACCTAATGCAGCATTTGGTTTATACCTCAAGAAATATTTCAATTTTAAAACAATGGCAAGGGGAGAAAATTTCTAAATATTGTTGCATAAAACAAACTACCAGAGTTTCTTCACTGACCATTCAGATAAACCCATTCAGACAACAGCTCTGGCAGCGGTGCATATCTGAATAATTAACTGTCGACCAATCAGAAAAATCCAAATTCTACCAACTTGTCTCTGTTCTGAAATAGTTAATATGGCTGGCAGGAGGCAATAACACAAACAAATAAATAAACAAAAGAAATTAACAAAATTTTATCTAATTTAGTTACATGCAACCCATTTCATGTGTTATATTATTAAACCACTTAACCACTGTGGTGAATGATAAGGGTATGGTCCTGGCTTCCTTCAAGTTTCAGTGGGTGGGGTAGGAGAGAAAAATAACATTTTATACAAAAATAAACTTGCACAAAAGCTTTATTTGTATTCTGAATTAACATGTTACTTTAACTATCTTTTCCCAGTTGTTAAATGATAATTTCAATGAAATGATATGCAGCAGTTGCTTTTCCATTGTGTGCTGCCTTTGATACAAGATACAATTAGCCATCTGAATCAGCGAAAAGAACTTAGACTAGAATCCCTACAGTGTGGAAACAGGCCCTTCAGCTCAACAAATCCACACCGACTCTCCTTCTGACTAATGCACCTAACACAATGAACAATTTCCCATGGCCAAATCACTGAACCTGCACAACTTTGGACTGTGGGAGGAAACCAGAGCACCCGGAGGAAACCCACGCAGACACTGGGAGAAGGTGCAAACTCCACACAGAGAGTCACCTGAGGCTGGAATCAAACCTGGGTCCCTGGCACTGTGAGGCAGCAGTGCTAACCACTGAGCCGGTCGTTAATTTAGCAGTTTTCTGACAGAACTTGGAGAATACAGAAGGATCCCAAAATGCAAGCTGTGTGTTGTACAATAAGGCCTATCGAGAGACTGATGGAACTTGCAACGATCCAAAGCTTTTTAAACTACAAGTGTCGAAGGACCCAGGCAGAAATCATTACTGAAGCCTTAATTACCAATTCCTAGGTTGACTACAGTCAAATTATTGAATTTATTTTGGCTGTCTTACGTGTATTAAACAAGCCAGTGACTGTCACAATCTGATTGTAGAGTAGTAACCACATTCATGAGATTAACAACTTGAATTTACTTCGCACTTTTAACTTGAAAATTATCCCTCAGTCATTCAAATAATGAAACGATGGACATTACGCCAAAGAACATGTTGCTTGGAAAGTCAGCCCAAAGCTTGGTTAAAAGGCTGGGTTTGAAGGTGTGGAAAAAGGTGGGAGCAGAGTGAAGGGGCACAGGGAATGGTTTGAGAGCTCAGTGGCTAAAGAGCAGCTTGCTGATTGACAAGCTCGAATGAGGGTGGTAAAATGATGGGGAGCATGCTCAAGGCAGGATTGGAGATCCACCTTTCACGTGGAAGAGCTCATGGGTTGCAGGGTCTGGAGAAGGTCACAAGGAGAGGGAACAATCAGGGCACTGAAGCAACAATAGGAGCATTGGTGAGGGAGGACGGGGAAAATATATAAGTTATAAACAGTATTAAGTCTATAAAATCTTACAGCATAAGTATCAAGGTATTCCTTTTTCATCAATTATCTTAACATTGGTGAATTGAAATAGAGCTTTTCCTGATCTTCATATTTTGGACAATTCAGCTATTTGCTTAAGATGACACAAGTTAGCAAACAGTAGACCACTTGGCTTCTCATGCTTGCTATAGGATTCAATAAAGATTATGGCTGATCTAATTTTTGCCTCAACCTTACAATCCTGCCTTCTTCCTGATACTCTGACTCCCTTGTCAGTCAAGAATCTATCTCTGCCTAAAAAAATGTTCAAGAGTTTTGACTCCACTGTTCTGATTCCAAAGTGTCACAAACCTCTGGAGAAATGCATCCCCATCTTTGACTAAAATGGAAAACTCCTCATTTCTAAACTGTGTCCCTTCATTTTAGTTTCTCTTACTAGGCAAAATATCCTTTCAGCATTTACACTTTCAAGTCTCCTAAGGGTTTGTCATGTTTCAAAAGGATCATCTCATTCTTAAACCCAGCCTGTCCAACTTTACATCATAAAACAAACCCTTACCACAATCGAGTAAGATTTCTTCTGCTTTCAAACCATCGTTTCTTTAAAAAGGAGACCAATGCTTCCAAAGTACTTCACGAGCACCAAGCCCCGTGTAACAGAAACGAAACATGACTACTTGATATTCCTATTCCATTGCACTAAATGACCCTTTTTCTACTGTTCGTATCCACTTGCAATAATTGTATACCATTTTATGTGGGGACTGATTGCTTACATCAATTATAAGTGACTACACTTGTCCTGGGGTATGGGAGGAATGTAAATTTGACATTGTCATTCAAGAAACGGGAAAAAGGATAACCCAGGAAACTACAGACCTCTCAGTTTGATATCAACAGTGGGGAAAACTGACGGAGGCCATAATACGGGAAAAGATAAATGTATACTTTGGGAGGTTAATACTAGATAGTCAACATGGCTTTGTCCAGGGCAGGTCATGTTAGTAAATTTGAGTTCTTTGGCAAAGTGACATGGACAGTAGATGAGGTAGCGCTGTGGATGGTGTATATTTGGACTTTCAGAAAGCATTGATACGATATCACACGGCATGTTGGTTAGCAAATTAGAAATGTTTGTGTTTGATGGGACCTTGGCAGCATGGATTAGATGTTAACGAAAAGATAGGAAACAAAGGCTACATATTGATGGGCAATTCTCAAACTGGAAACAAGTTAGAAGTGGTGATCCCCAAGGGTCGGTGTTGGGGCCCTTGCTTTTTTGTTCTATATGAACAATTTGGAGATGGGTGTTGACGGAAAAAATCCGTAAATTTGCAACAGATACTAAGCTAGGGAGAATAGTGAGTTGTGAAGATGATGATAAGTGACTTAAGAGGGACATTGACAAATTGGCCAAATGGGCAGACATCTGGCAAGTGAAACTCAATGCAGAGAAATTAGAGGCCATGCATTTTGGCAATAGAAACATGGACAGACGATATAGGATCAATGGTGTAGCTTTGAGGGGGAATACTGGAACAGAGGGACCTCAGGGTTCATATACACAAGTCTTGAATGTGACCAGGCAAGTTGAAATATTTGTTAAGAAGGATTATAGAACCCCTGGGTTTATAAGTAGATGCATAGGACACGAAAGCAAGGGAGTGATTATGCACCTTTACAAACCATTAGTCAGACCATATTTCAGTTCAATCGTGGGCACTTTATTTCCGGAAAAATGGTAAAGCCTGGACAGAGTTCAAAGAAGATTTACCATAATGATAGCAAGAACGAGGTATTTTAGATACTAGGAAAGACTAGAGAAATTTAGCTTATTGCCCTTGGAGCAATCAAATTAAGAGAGATGACCTTATTGACGTGTTCAAAATTGCGAACAGTTCTAATATTGCAATATGAAGGAAGTCTGTTTTTTGCATGACAATCTGTGGATCCATAAATGTCTGACATTTAGTCAAAGATAATATGGTTTCATTGATAATAGCAAGTTCAACTTACATTCAAGATCATCAGAATAAGCTAGCTGCATCAACAGGTCTGTGAAATAAACTTTAAAAGCACCTCCTTCATAAGACAAAAAACATACACATGCAGATTTGCTGGCACACAGATTCATTAGATTCTGCCTACAGTACAGACATTAAATCAGTCATCTGACTGAGCAACAGATAATTTCTGATAGCAAGGTTAAGTAGGTAGATGTCTAAGAGGAGGAAAAGTGCAAACAGAGTAACTGGTAATGTAGGCAAGCCTTTTCTCAACTTATATCCAACCTATTTATTGAGTCACAATTCATGAGGGTGGAGTGCACACTACAAACCACAGAACAAACTGAGCTGAATGCAAGTAAACAGGACAGAAATAGCTAGTTCAAGGAACAAATTTTGAATTGTTTAATCTAGGCCTTTTCACCTCCACATTCAACAGCCTGTCTGTTAGACTACAGTCTCCTCTTCAAACAATGATCCCGAAGTGATGCTTGAAATAACAACATCAGTTATCGTTCGGCATTTAACAAGAAAACAAACAAAATCTGTAACAAAGATCATACAGTGCATAGCACAGCAACTATGACAAACCAAAATTTGGAAAACTACAAAATGATCTTTTGATATATTTTTCTTTGAAAAGCATTTGTCGCTTAAGTGCAAGAATTAGTTTTCTTATGGCCTTTTGTCAATGATCAATTTTTATTTCAACATGCATCATTTTCAAGTAAGCTAGTAAAAGAAATGTCGAAACAAATGGGAAACTGACGCAAGAATATTCTCTCATGTATTTTGTGGACTGCCAGGAAACTCAAAATACAATTGAAGATAGACAAATATCTAGCTGTGAAATATATTATCACAATTTTCAAACAACCAAAGAACTGCCAATGCTGGAAATAAAAAAACAGAAATTGCTTGAAAAACTCAGGTCTGGCAGCATCTGCAGACAGAAAGCAGAGTTAACACTTTGAAATGTTAACTGATTTCTATCCACAGGTGCTGTTAGATCTGCTGAACTTTTTCCTGCAATTTCTGTTTTTTTTTTGTTTTCGATCACAATTATCAATTTATTCATAAACCCCTTGCACTAAATACTCAAAATTTAAGTAAAGGATAACAAATTATACAAGAACACTAATTGCAATTTTTGAGTGAGGTGAAGTCATCCCAGCAAGACAAGTAGCACCCTTTGTTGGAGCAGACAGCAGTTGTGAAAAAAAACAAATACTGAACTCTCACTTATTCACCAGATATTCCGGTGGGAACTATTAAACTAGCACTTCCTAATTCCTATTCATGAAGTTTAAAAAAAAAACATGCGTGTCAGCTTTCTTAGAAATAAAGCAATTTGATAAATTTTATTATGGGATATGAATACAGAGTGCACAAGACTGGCCTTTCTATGGAGGAGATGCTGGAGTAAGTAAAACAGGCAGAGAGTTAGTTTTGTAGCTTTAATGCTTTTCCTTTCCTCACAGACAGGCAAGAGGCTGGAAGAACACAGCAAGCCAGGCAGCATCAGGAGGTGGAGAAGTCAGCATTTCAGGCGTAACCCTTCTTCAGGAACCCTTATTCCTTTGCTGCAAGCCATGCGTTTTACTGTTATAAAATCTGGAGAAACTATCGGTTATCCAATTTATTTCTCCTTTCCTCCACCAAGTTTTAAGAGTTTACATTAAAAATGGTTGATCGCTATTTAACTTTGGGGGCATCATAGCTGCACCAAATCAGTCTGGAACTCTCTTCCACACAAGCGCACGTTTAAGCAAGATCAGAAAAAAATACTCATTAGCAACACAAAATCAACTCTAACAACCTTCTTCTCTATCTAAACCAGGAGTGCTGGGATCAACTAAAGAGCTGTATTTGGGCTAGGAAATAATTCAGCATAGACTGAAATGGAGTCAGACACATCTTGCATAGGTTTAGGTGGCACTGAATGCTGCACTTGCAGGTGATTTTCATATGCAGCTGGGTGATTTTCAAAGTAGTCAACATAATATGGTTAAAAAGAAAACATTCTCTTTTATATCTGAATCGCAAGATTAAAATCATTGTAACATGCACAAAATGTTTCTATGTCAAAACAAGCAGAGATTCCGAGTAGCATGACAAAGCCTTGATAGTGGAGAGATTAGAATGGGCACGAGCGCTGTGGAATTTTTAATCTTTCACCCAGCTCAAATTTGCACTAACCCTTCCTCAGAACAACAACAAAAACAACAGGAAAAACATCCTCCCAGGTCCACTTTGGTTATAACCTGTAAAACGAGATCTCTGCAGATTCGTTCATGGCTGGACTTTCTTTTTAAACTTGAATTGTAATTTCCTGCCAACACTATAGTGACATTGTTTTACTACAAACAGAAAGACAGCCAAATCCAAGTTCCAGGAAAGCTGTCTAATACATGCCAAGTCTTCACTCAATCTATCTCACGACTTTGAATACATACGGCGTGCCAGCTTTGTTAACTCTCTAACTACCAATCCTCCTCTACCTTAATAGTCTTTTCTTGTCTCAACCCTTTTTGTCTAACTGCTCCATGTGCCCTACAGTAGAAGCATTCCCTACCCACCTGGAGCTATATAAACTCCTGGTAAAGGCAAATAATCACATGAAAAATAAAGCCTATAAAAAGGAAAAATAAACTATGGAATTTTTTTCCTTCAAGTCCTTTAGGCAACCAAAACTAGCTCAGAAGATCACTTGACTCTGCTTTTCATGAGGCAGTACAATACTCCATGTACAAGATGACCACTTCTGTAAATGGTATGAACGAAACCTCTCTCACAAAGGAATATTGTGAACTGGGATTCACTGCAGAAAGGACAAGGTTTTAATACACCTACTTTCTGGGTAAAAATGACTGGGGTGCCCAATTCAGTTATGCCCTTGCAAAATTTGTGCTTGTACTCCATGGAGCTCTCTAAACTATACATCCATCTTTTAAAAAAAAAAATCCCTTTGAACACACTTAGATTTTTCAATATTTCTCAATTGCCTCTGGATGTATGGTTTTCACAAAAGTATACACACCCACATCCTAGCTTCTTACTGATGTGTTTGAACAAAATCAATTTTGTAGCCAGCATCTGTTCCTTTTCCAAATCCTCAGTATCTCCTGCTATGACCGTCCCAAAACTGGTCACAGTAGGTGGACTGTTCCTGACTTACCCAAAGCTTTTAGGAAGAGCAGGCTGGGAAACCTAACTGGGTTAGGGGATAAAAAACTCCATTTCCTGACGTAGGGTTAAAGCTTCACTATTAAGTTTTCAGAACCTTTCAGGACTCTGGCACACCTATTTTCTACTCCTTAATATACCATGAATACTTATTAACATCCCGGCCTGCTGGACAATGATCATTATGTAATCTTGATAGCTCAAAGCAAGAAGCAAGTGTGTTCACAAACTTGACAATATGTCAGTCTCAGTGTTTGTTTGTTCCCAATCCCAGAGATAGGGAGCCATTCAAAATGGCTGCGATGCTCATCTGCACATGCTCAGTGGCACCCATTTGGCCATCATGCCAAACACAGCCCTTGATATACATTCAACATGGTTCTCACACTGGTTAGCAAAAGAGAGGGAGTTTAAACTAAGAAAAATGTTGCCTATCTAGCAAGAAAAGTTAAATAATAAAGTTTAGACTGCGTTGCCCATAAACTGCAATGCTGAATGCTTCTTGTGTCAAATGTTCAAATTTGTCAGTTCTCCATCAAACTTAATTTATGATTATGTGCTGATATTTCACAGACCTCTCACTCAGTAGTAAATCTGTGATCCTCTGCAAGAATAGAGTTCAGAACACTAATTCTGAATGTGCACAAGTCAGATGCAGTGCTCCACTTAGTGCTGGGTTGGCCAAAAACTCAGCTACTATTGAAAAGAGATGTGTACCTGGCAGGGTAGGCACTCCCCTCCAAGTTCCAGTGAAGCACAAACCTCTTTGGTGAATTGGTTCCTTCCTTCAGAAGCTGATGCTTCTTTGCCAAAATGCTTAGTGTTTGGGGTGAAGCCTTGCATCCATGAGATGTTTCAAGTTAGATGCAGTCTTGATTGTTGTTGTTGTTAAACATGTTACAACTTTAATATTGAAACTTGATGGCTAACAAGTCTGCAGCCAGACCAGTGGAGAGGACATTTGCAATCTTCCTCAACAACACCCCCCATCCTCACTAAAAATCAAGAGCACTCCATCAACTCTGCTTCAGCCACTGGGGTAGCGCTGTGTACAGCATTGGGACAGGTCAAGGCACCACATGCAGTACAGGAGGGTAAACGGTTCAGTTTGTTAGCATCGTTGGCTAATGTTATGGAAAGGTTACGTTTTATTGGTAGCTTTTATTTTGGATTTTTTTTGCAACTAGGGCATAATAAATGGATTAAACAAATTGGGATTTATACGACATGCTGGGGATAAGATTCAGTGGAAACCAAGTCGGATGAGACAGTCAATCCTAAGCAAAGGAGTCATGGATAGTTTGCTCCAAGATACTCTTGGTGGTTGTAAGGCTCTCACTGTAAGTGCAGTGTCTATACATTGCCCAGTGGTGCTGGGATGTGATTGGTTAGGCACAGAATGGTCATCCCTTGTTATCTCACTATAGGCCAGGAGTTCTCCATGGAGAGTCAAAGATGGCAGGTACATCGGCCTGGTGGAGAATGAGTGCGGCTTGTTTGCTGCCAGGAGCATGGGCATGCACTAAGAGAATCATTTAAGCATGAACTCACACCAGTTGCAGATCAATAGAAGCCCTTGCTGTTGACACAGAAGATAGGAGCAGGAGTAGGCCATTCAGCCCCTCGAGCCTGGTCCACCATTCAATATGATTGTGGCTGATTATTTAACTCAATACCCTAAATCCTGCCCTCCCCTTACTAAAAGTTATACCCACCTCCTCCTTGAAAACATTGTTTTGGCCTAACCTACTTCCTACGGTATTGAATTCCACATCCCTCTATCAATGTGTGGGACACAGGCATGGGCGGGCACTAGTTTGTACACTGTGTCACTGTGAATCCTGCCAATCTGGAAAAAATGATGCTTTGTTCTCCCTGAATGGTTGGAGACGTTCCCTCCCATTCCATATGGGAGCTCTGTAACCTTCGGGATAAACAACGATTGTGACTCTGACATTGCTAATGATTTAAAGCATCACTGATTTAGAAATACAGTGCCACAGTGATCTTGCAGGGTGCCCACACCCTGTTACGTGGCTGTCAGCTGGGTGGTACAGGATGGTAAAGGTCCGGTATCTCATGCTCGGTGAAGTGCAGTCACCTCAGAATTCCACTGGCTCAGGCTGAGACAGAAGAAGTGCTTTCTGAAGGCCCTTGGGGTGGTGGTGGTGGGGGAGGGGAGGGTTGTCCTTTTAATTGAGTGTTTTCCTACTTTTGCCTCTGTGTTCTGCTTCTCCTCTCTCCCTGCTGCCCAGGGTATCTTGCCGTCAGCCTGGGAGGGGACATTGCTGAAGTAGACTGTCCTCTGACTTGCCCTGCCGGTTCCTCACACATCCTCATCACAAATAGAGCACCACTTGCTGGTGACCCTGAATGGTTTGCAAAATTCCTCCAACCAACACAATATTATGCACTGACTAACTCTGCAATCACAAGAACATGTCAAAAGCACCTCGCTTACAGCTTAGCACCAGTGAGGACCATGTATGTATTTCAAGGACCAGGTGCTAAAGAACAAAGAAAAACAAAGAAAATTTACAGCCAGGAACAGGCCCGTCGGCGTTCCAAGCCTGTGCTGATCCAAATCCACAGTCTAAACCTATTGCCCAATTCCTAAGGATCTGTATCCCTCTGCTCCCCACCTATTCATGCATCTGTCCTGACGCACCTAAAATGAATCTATCGTGCCTGCCTCAATCACTTCTGCTGGCAACGCATTGCAGGCACCTTCCACTCTCAGTGTAAAGCATTTTCCACGTGTATCCCCCTTAAACTTTTCTCCTCTCACCATGAACGCGTGACCTCTCGTTATTGAATCCCTCACCCTGGTAAAAAGCTTCTCTGTATTCACCCTGTTGTCATGGTTTTGTAGGCCTCAAGCAGGCCCCACCTCAATCCCCTGTTTTCTAAAGGAAAGGATCCTAACCTCCTCAACCTCTCTTCATAGCTAGCACCTTCCATTCCAGGCAACATCCTCGTAAACCTTCTCTGCACCCTCTCCAAAGCATCCGCATCCTTTTGGTAATGTGGCTACCAGAACTGTACACAGTATTCTAAATGTGGCCGAACCAAAGTCTTGTACACTTAACATGACCGGCCAGCTCTTATACTCAAAACCCCGCCCAATGAAGGCAAGCATACCATATGCCTTTTTGACCACTCTACCCACCTGTGCAGCTACTTTCAGGGTACAATGGACCTAAACTCCCAGATCTCTCTGCTCATCAACTTTTCCCAAGTTTCTTCCGTTTGCTGTATAGTTTGCTCTTTAATTAGACTTCCCAAAATGCATCACCTCACATTTGCCTGGACTGAACTCTAATCCGGGGTTGCTGGAGGCAACAGAGGGAACATATAGTGAATGTGGGTGGGGGCTGCATGGCACTGAAGGCATGTTGAGCCAGCCAGTGTCTTGGGGGTGGGGTGGGGGTGGATGTGGGTGGGGTGAGCTTATACAATGGTGTTTTAAAAGGAGCTGATGTACCAAACCAGTAACCTCATTATCTGTGCATGCTGTACATTTTGGATATATGGTAGCAATAGTTACAAACACAGTACACTGTTGCAGTGCAAGAGACCATTTGACTCATCATTTATGTACCAGCAAACATTTTAAACCTAGTGCCAAATACCTGTCTTTTCCCCCATATGCCAGAACATTTAAATAGTAACAATGTCCTCTTAAATCCCTTGAAGTCTCTTTACAGTCAGGGCATACTGCATCAAAAATGTTCTCACTAACATGTGACCATCAGGCACTTGTAGTGCCAGCGACAGTGATGTAATACAGCTGAGTTTTGAGGCCACTGGCTCACGCCAAGTTATTCGAGATTTAAGCAAAGTGCTCACTTAGCACATAAGACCCAGGAGAAGTAGTGGGCCATTCAGCCCATTGATTCCAATCCGTCATTCAATTAAATCACAGCAGCAGAAGGCCATTCAGCCCATTGTGCCTGCACCAGTTCCATTACCGAATGCCATCTCCTGACCTTTTCTCATTTCCCTGCACCCTATTTCCATCCATATAATCATCCAGTACCCTCTACGACATTTCCTAGGTTGTGCATTCCCTATCCTAACTACTCATGTGTGAAGAACAGTCTTTTCTCAAATCACCTTTGCTTCAGTTGTACATCATCCAAGTCCTCTCGTTCTTTTCTCCTTTTACGTGCAGGAACAGCTTCTCCCTAGCTTCTCTATCCAG
This sequence comes from Chiloscyllium punctatum, assembly GCF_047496795.1. Lineage (NCBI taxonomy): Eukaryota > Metazoa > Chordata > Chondrichthyes > Orectolobiformes > Hemiscylliidae > Chiloscyllium > Chiloscyllium punctatum. The sequence goes on along the minus strand of NC_092739.1, from coordinate 65,864,306 downwards.
CCCTACATGTGACTTCTCTCAGCCTTCGGGTCACCAAGGAGAATGATTCCAACTTCTTCAATCGATCCTCATTCCTGGTATTATATTTTGTAAATCCGTCTGCACCCTTTTCAATGCATACACAGCTTCCCTTTCATGTGGCACCCACAACCGTCCACAATGGTCACATGGTTGCAGAATCCTCAATCCCACTTTCCTGCTTTATTACCCATAATCCTCGATTGCCTGAATGATTGGGGATCTGTCTACCTTAACCTTGAACACACTTAAGCATCCAACCTCCATGGCTCTCTGCAGTAAACAAAAATTCCACACCCTCTGAGAAAAAAAAATCTTCCACATCTGTTTCAATGGGTGATTCCGAGTTTATGCCTCTGGACCTCGACTGTCCCACAACGAGAAACAACCTATCAATGTCCCAATATCCGTACATGTCACATTTCTTAATGAGCCCTTGAAAAGTATCACCCGTTGTGTGTCAGTCTAATCTATTAAGGATTCCTTTATCTGACAAGGATGATGCAGCCTGATCCATCTTATTAATAATTTACCCATTAACCAGAAAACAATTCTGCAGTTGAGCATTTATCTACAAGATGGAGGATCTTGTGCGACATACTTGTATCTCTATCATTGCCTCAAAGCCCCTTTAAATCTGTCCTGGAGAATGTTTCGTTGGCTCTGAATGCAACTAGATAATGTTACTTCCATGAGTCATTATGTTGCGCTATGCTCTTCTCGAATAACATTTTTAACATTTGGAAGTTTTAGTTTCCCACAAATCCTCACATGACCAGGCTTTGACATTACTGAGAATCTTTAATCTTTCAAAATATTTTTGTTTCAGTTTGGTTTGCCTTTGCATTTGCACAATAGCAAGTATTTTAAAACCACATTATTTACCATTAACATGTCATTGCTTATCAATACAACTGGAAAAATGCAAATTATGTCAGCTCTGTCAAGACCAAACACCAAAATCTCTCAGTTAATCAGATAATCAAAGGGAGAAGTGGGGAAGAAGTGCCTGGACGGTAGCTGACCAGCAAGTCTTGCTGAGATAGGGCAGGGTAGTCATCAAAAAAGAGGTGAGAATTTGAAACTTTGGGTTGGCATTCAACAGTAACCCTTCAAACAAAAGATTTTAAGGGAATGCCTTCATAAACAGTAGTGAGAATGGGGGAGTTTGCCACATAGAACGGAAGTGTTGATACACTTGAGGGGAGACTTTTGTAGGAGGGAAGGAAAGCAGAAAAGGAAGAGCTCATTGAAGTGGATGAGTGGAGGGCAAACACCAATCAGTCAGTCAGGCAAAATAACCCATTTCTATTTCAGATTCTACATAAACATGGTCACGGTTGAACAATTAATATGGGCCTGGACCTTGAGAGAGCTCTCCTGTTTTTATGGGTAATGTCATGGTATTTTCTTATCCAACCTCGAAGGAAGGAGGGTCCTTAACTTCCCATCTCATCAAAAGACAGCACCTCCACACAGTTCCCATGCTGCAATCTCAGGAGTGGAGTTTGATCCTAGAAAGGTCTGACTCTGAAGCAAGAGCACTCCTGCTGACTAAAGGCTGACTGCTCAGCAGCCAGTAACAGTAAGCAGGCAGATGGGAGAGGGGCAGACTGAGGCTCTTTGGCTTGTCTAAGACAAAAGGACAACTCTGAATAAAGATTAGAGCAATGCTGGAAATATACAGCAGGTCAGGCAGCGTCGGAGGAACAGGAAAATTGATTTTTTGGGCAAGGGCCCTTCATCAGGAATCCAGGTTTCCTGATGAAGGGCTTTTGCCCAAAATGTCGATTTTTCTTGCTCCTCGGATACTGCCTGACCTGCTGTGCATTTCCAGCACCACTCTAATCTTGACTCTGATCTCCAGCATCTGCAGTATCCACTTTCGCTAACTCTGAATAAATGTCTAGGAGCTGAAAGGAGGTGGAGGCGAAGGAAGGAAAAACATTAAGGCCCAGCTCCTGCTTTAAATGCTAATAGGGTCATTCACATTCTCTCTCTGAAAATAACATTTCTAGTCCCACATTGGTACATTCTAGTTCACAGTTTTGCAAACCCTTATGACTGAGCAGGAAACTTACCTTTTGAAATGGGATGGGTGATTCTCACACATGTTGGCTTGCTTACTGCCAGCAGTGTGAACAACACTGTAACACGTTAAAGCTGTCACCTTTGCAGCCATTCACACACGATACATTTTAGAAAAAACGATTATAGGAGGGGGAACAGAATCAACGTGTGAAAAAAAAAACACTGCTCCAATTTATCCTTCCATTTGATTTGCCCAAACTAAAAGCAGAGATTAACCAAGTAAGAGATGAAGATCGTCAAGTAAGTAGTTCAAGTTAAAACAGTTGCCTAAAAAAGGTGAAGTTCAGTTGTAAATTTCCCAAATATGCACCGCGCCCTCCAACCACACACCCATGCCCCCCCCCCCCCCCCCCAAGCAGTGGAAATGCAAGTTCTGAAAACTACATCTGCTGGGGTATCTGACTGTTACAACTGAAGGTTTGGTTTAACAAGAAAATCAGACAAAATACACAGCACAGAAAATAAATGTCCTAGCGACAAGGTCTTTCATTCAATAATTCACCTCAGGTGGTGAAAATGGGCGGCACAGTGGTTAGCACTGCTGCCTCACAGCGCTAGAGACCCGGGTTCAACTTCTGCCTCAGGTGATTGACTGTGTGGAGTTTGTACGTTCTCCCAGTGTCTGCGTGGGTTTCCTCCGGGTGCTCCAGTTTCCTCCCACAGTCCAAAGATGTGTAGGCCAGGTGAACTGGCTATGCTAAATTTCCCGTAGTGTTAGGTAAGGGGTAAATGTAGGGGTATGGGTGGGTTGCGCTTCGGCGGGGCGGTGTGGACTTGTTGGGCCGAAGGGCCTGTTTCCACACTGTAAGCAATCTAATCTAAATAAAAGGTGTACTGACTTGAACCAATAGGAAAAACAATACTGCCACCAAGAGGTTACTAGGGAAATGACATATGGAACAACTGGCTTACTTTCTGGCTGAATTTATTGCCATCTCTTTATCCCATTATTGTGTAGTCATTTAAACACCTGGCTTTAACTCATACCCATTCGACATTAATTAGCACCTGCTCATTCCCTAGAATATTTATTCAAAATTGTCAAAATAGAAATAAGGAGAAAATGCTGGAAAAATAAAGTCCATCAAACTTTCATCCTCTGTACACCCAAGGTCAGAGATTTTTAAATTCTCACCCTTGTTTTCAATTATCTCTATGGTGTCATCCCTCTCAATGTCTTTGATCTCTTCCAGCCTCACCAACCTTCTGTTGTATCTGCACTTCAAGTGTGGCCTCTCCTCCACTTACCATTTTAATGGCTTCATCTTGGGGCCTTCAGTTGCTGAGGCCCTAAGATTTAAGGTACTGTAGAAAACATGCCTTTTGATCAAATGTTTGGTGATTGGCCACAAATCCCATGTGATTCAGTGTTAAATATTGTTTGATCAAGGTCATATGAAGTCTCTTGAAATATGTTACTGTACTACAAGGTGCTACGGAAGTTCAGGTTTCAGTTTCAGCATTTCAAAGGCAAATAGACATTTTATTTTCTGAGGTGTTAATGTTGCATTAGGATTAGAACAGACTCTGAGGAAGGGTCACTCAACCTGAAATGTTAACTCTGATTTCTCCCCACAGATGCTGCCAGATCTGCTGAGCTTCTCCAATTTCTGTTTTTGCTTCTGATTTACAGCATCCACAGTTCTTTTGGACTTTTTTTTAAAAAAGTGAATATCGTTGGGGCTGGGAAACAGGGAAAGCATAAAGAAAACAGTGGGAAAGGTGAAGAGCCTGAAGTGCTCACTCCTATGACCATAAGATATTGGACTTGAAGGAGTCTGCTCCTCCATTCAAATAGATCATGGTTAATCTGATGGCCCTCAACTCCACTTTCCTCCATTTTCCCCATAACACACTATTCCCTGACCAATTAAAAGTCTATCTCAGCTCTGAATATACTGACCAACCATGACAGCCCTCTCTGTGGTAGTGAATTCCACAGGTTCATCACGCTCTGAATGTGGCTAGCATCAGTCTAGTAATCACTGAATCAAAGTGACCCACTTCTAAAATAAATCCCCAAATTTTAATGGCACATATCACAAGAGAAGAAAAATACCAAGGACAAAACATTACACCACACAGGTGGGGTGATTATTTTCTTATTTATTAAATTCAAATTACATCACAGGCTGCTGTTCTCTTGATAACTTAAAAAGGTTGGACTCGTAGATAGCTGAACATAGCTGAAAGGTAAGTAGCAGAAGGCAAGGGCTACCTCACTATTCACAACAGCGTTATAAAACAGAGGCTAACACCAGTTTAAGCAGAAAGTAGTTCAAATGACCACACCTTGCTCAAATTGATAGATTTTAATAAGTTTCTTAAAGGAGAAAATAGAAGCAGAGAGGTGCAAAGATGCAGCGAGGGAATACCTTAGAGCCTCGATAATTAAAGGCACAGTCACCAATGAGCCTTCTATTAAGCATATATCAAATAAAAATAAACATGCGTTCTAATACTAAGTATTAGAACAGTCTCAGCATAGGTGAATAAAGAAACAAGTGATTGTTACCAAAAGTAAATAAGTAAGGTTACAAAGTTTATTAAGAGAAAGTAACAGTCCAAAGCAGATTTTCCAAATGCTAGTCTGCAGCCACAATTATTTTCAACACAAACTATTGACACTGGAGTTTATACCTGGATGTGTTATGGCTAGTTGAATTCTCTCTTTCTGGACAGAGTGGTGTAGATTTGGCTTTCACTTTTAGGAACCCCTCAATTCTGATGAGGGTTTCTAATGGTTTTTCAACACCCTTTGATAAAAGGGGTTTTAGAGAAAGAGATAGGGAAAAAACTATTGTTTTTGCAGTGGATTGTCTCTTATGTCTATGGCTGAAACTAATGTATTTTACACACACAAACTAAGTAGGAGACCTGTCTCTGAAAGGATCATAGACTCAGTGACTCTCATCAAGCAGCTTATATTCTGTTAATGCAATACGTTAATGCAGTGCTGTTGTAACTATAAGACCATAAGACATAGGAGTGGAAGTAAGGCCATTCGGCCCATCGAGTCCACTCCGCCATTCAATCATGGCTGATGCGCATTTCAGCTCCACTTACCAGCGTTCTCCCCGTAGCCCTTAATTCCTCTAGACAACAAGAATCTATCAATCTTTCCAAAAAAAATCTCAAGAAATATCTATAAATACATGTCCAGCCAATATTATAAGTTAATATTTCAGATAACACATCTTCATAATAGGATTACATTGGTGGCCCACAGGAATTACATATCTTGCATTGTTGTGGAAGCAAAGGAGATTGTGGTGATAGGGAGGAAAGACGCCATGGAGGGATTTGGAAACGTGGGTGAGAATTTTACAAGTCAAAATGTTGATTAATTGGGAACCAACATGGAGCAGTGAGGAGAGGAATCATAGGGGAATGGCTTTTGCTACAAGTTACAGGGTGGTGAATAACCTCAAGATTAAGGAGGATCCAATATGAGAGAGTAGCCAGAAATTTGACAAGTGTAGGGGCACAGAAGGCATGGAAGTGTGTTTCAGCATATTCCAAAGTTAAACAGATTTAATTACATAGTCTTTGTATTAGTTAATCTATCCAAAGAAGGAATTCTTAAAAATATTAAATGCAGAAGACATACAGACCTAACAAAGGAATTTATAAGAATGAAAAAGGACCCCCCAAAACATAAAAGTAATCCTCAAGAAAAGAAAGGAAGTCACTCTAGACTGGACAAAGGCACAATTCAATCATAAATACTAATTAAGTTTTCAAAATTTTTCAATTGCATGCATTGCCAATTTTATTTTTGGCCATTGCCTAGTTGACAATACATTTAAAATATTTCATCCTGTAAAAATGCAACAGAGACCTATAAACTAACTTTAAATTCCAAAATGGTTTGCCGTACTGTTAAAGTATTGACCTCCTGTCTTACCTTCATGTCGGCATGGGGATTCACATCCCTTCTGTGGTGAAGCTACCCGAAGGAAAATCTGCTGTCGCCAGGATTGCCGACGGCTGCGCATCAGATTCCCATGACCATTACTCCCTCTGCATGGGCTCGGACTGGATTCATAGTCACTGTAGGAAGTAAACACCCAGAAAGGCAACCATGATCCATTAAACCGCTCTGTAACATTCAAAGTTAATAATTTCTCAGTTCATTTTCTTCAAATGAAAACTTAACCCAAATCAGAAATGTTTGTTAGTTGCATATTAAAGCGAGTGAATAATTGTTTTTACTTCAATAGCTGAGCTTTCTAATGAGCATATGTCAAATAAAAATAAACATGTATTTTAATATTAAGTATTAGAACAGTCTCAGCAAAGGTGAATAAAGAAACAAAATTAAAGATTAACCAGTGCTTTATCCATCTGTTATCATTTTGTGGAATCTGATGGCCGCATTAGGGAGCTTTATGTCCTGAGGGTTAGCGCAGCATTGTTAACACCTTGAAGTAACAACCAGCATATATAGACATTAGTTCAGGCTCCTTCAGAATCAATAAAACATAAATGTTGATGTTTTAACAATTAGGCTTAGTCATAGAGTCAGAGAGATGTACAGCATGGAAAGAGACCCATTAGTGCATCTTGCCAACCAGATATCATAACCTAACTTAGTACCATTTGTCAGCATTTGGCCCATTTCCCTCTAAACCCTTCCTATGCATATACCCATCCCGAAGCGTCTTAAATGCTTTAAAAGACAAAACGTGATTGGTCAAGAGTGTGGTGTTAGAAAAGCACAGCAGGTTATGCTGCCTGACCTGCTGTGTTGATCCAGCACCACACTCTCGACTCTGATCTCCAACCCTCACTTTCTCCCACAAAGATGACTATCCTTCCACTCAAAATTGAGAAAGTTTATCAGCAATAAAGCACCGGAAATTCCACCCAGGTACAGAACCAGAAGAAATGTACATCTGGGCACAAATTTCAAATGGTATCAGTTAAATATAATCTAATCTATTAAAAAAATGTTATGCAATGATTTTAAAATCCCCAGGAATAGGTTTTTCATTGAAAACCAAAATTACCCTCCATGCCTTATGGTGTGGAGGCAGTAATCATAACAATTCCTACAGTATTCAGCAATTTAAAACCATGATCAGGTAACTAATTAACCCTTTACCCTCTATCATATCCTGGCTTTTGGGAACTTTACACAAGGTGAAACTTTAATTTCTTTACAAATTTACATGATGGAAATTAATTTTATGTTTGTATTATCCACATTACCAATGTCTGTAAATCTTTTCCTGAAACAGGAGTTGGATTGAGGTCACAGGCATGTTTGGAGGGGACAGGTTGGAAGTGGAGTTTGAATTTATTTTTAAATCACATATGAAATAGAGCAAGGGGAGTGAATTCCAATATTGATAATGGGACACTGTACAATGGAACATTAGTGCAGTTTCATCTGATTCACAACAAAAGTCAACTAAGCTTTGTCTGGCATCAATACTTCAGGAGTTAACCTCAACATACTCAGAAATCAAGCACATGATACCAAAATCAAAACCATAGCAGAACACATGACTAAGATGCTATTCCTAATTCCTCTTCACTGGTAGTCCAAATTGAAGTAGTTAAAGAAATATGGTTTACAGCCAGGCTGGCAGTAGGCCAAGGGGCTTTACTATATTTGCTATCAAATGGCTGTTTGTTTTATCTCCCTAAATAATGATACAGTTATTGAAAAAAATTCAGATTCCGATTATCTGAGATTTTAACTCTATCAACACCTCTACCCACAAAACAAGTGGTCAATCACTCCTGAAAGCAAAGGAGAGCATTTGGGATAGCCAATATTTCACTGTATATAACCATCCTGTAAAATTCATGAGAGCACTTGCGAGCGAGACATATTAAACACAATCAGGAAGGAAAGGGAAATGATGCTGACAGCTACAAGAGCATAGTTACAAGTTGGTGAAGTTTTTAAACTCAAGGAATGGTGAACTTGTGGAATTTCCTGCTGCAGAAAGCAGTTCAGACCAAAACATGGAATGTTTTCAAAGAGTTAGGTACAGCTGTTATGGCTTAAGAGACTAGACAGTATGGGGACAAAACAGGAACAGGTTTCTGAGTTGGATGATCAGCCATGGTCACACTGAACGGTGGAGCAGACTCAACTGGCTGAATGGTCTACTCCTGCTACTATTTTCTATAACATGCTCAAATAAAACTTCAGTAAATAACAGAAAAACATTGATAATGAAATTGAGGCTCAAGATTAGGTTTTTAAGATTTTTTTCAAATTCCCTTTGAGATGTGGGCATCACTAGCTAGGCCAATATTTATTGCCTTGTCTCTTTTTGCCCCTGAGAAGATGGCGACGACCTGACCTCTGGAACCATTGAAGTCCTTGTGCTGTGGGTTGACCCACAATGCTGTTAGGGAGGAAACGCCAGGATTCTGACCCAGCCACAGTGAAGGAATGGCAATATATTTCCAAGTCAGAATGGCGAGGGGCTTGGAGGGGAACTTGTAGGTGGTGGCGTTCCTATATATCTGCTGCCCTTGCCCTTATAGATGGAAGTGGATGTATGGCACTGAGTAAGAATTTTTGATGAAGTTAGAATAGAATAGAATCAAATTGAATCCCTACAGCATGGGAACAGGCCATTCAGCTCAACAAATCCACACTGATTCTCCAAAGAGCATCCCACCCAGACTCAGCCCCCACTACACTATCCCTGTATCCCTGCATTTCCCATGACTAACCCACACACCCCTGGACACTATGGGCAATTTAGCATTTATCCAATCTACCTAACCTGCACATCTTTAGACTGAGGTAGGAAACCCGAGCACCCGGAGGAAACCCAGAGAGACATGGGGAGAATGTACAAACTCCACAAAGACAGTCGCCCGAGGCTAGAATTGAACCTGGGTCCCTAGTGCTGTGAAACAGCAGTGCTAACCAGTGAGCCAGTGTGTCACCCCGAACTTCTGCAATGCATCTTGTAGGTGGTACACACTGCTCTCTACTGAGCATCAGTAGTGGAGGGAGTGGATGCTGTGGGTGTGGTGCCAATCAAGTGGCTGCTTTGTGGTGGATGGTGTCAAGCTTCTTGTGTTGTCAGGGCAGCACTTATCCAGGCAAGTGGGGAGTATTCCATCACACTCCTGACTTGTGCTTTGTAAATGGTGGACAGGCTTTGGAGAGTCAGTAGATGAGTTATGCACAGCAGTATTCCTAGGCTATGACCTGCTTTTGTAGCCACCATATTTATATGAGGAGTCCAGTTGAGTTCCTAGTCAATGGTAACCCAAAAGATGTTGATAGTGGGAGACTTAGTGATGGTAACATCATTGATTACCAAAAGGGGGAGTCAATCGATCATCTCTTATTGGCGATGGTCATTGGTGGGGGCAAATGGCGCTTGTCTCTTGCTTGTCTATTATCCAGATCTTGCTGTACTTGGACATGGACTGCTTCATTATCTGAGGAGTTGTGAATGGTGCTGAACATTATGCAAACATCAACAAACACTCCCACTTTTGACTTTAAGATGGAGGGAAGGTCACTGATAAAGCAGCTGAAGATGGGTAAGCGTAGGTAACTATCTTGAGGAACTCCTGCAGAGATGTCTTGGAACTGAGATGACTGACCTCCAACAACCACTACCATCTTCCTATGTGCCAGATTTAACTCCAGAGTTTGCCCCCAATACTCATTAATTCCATTGCTACCAGGGCTTCTTGATGCCACACTCAGTCAAGTGCAGCCTTGAATACGGTTGTCACTCTTTCCTCGTCTCTGGAATTCAGCCTTTTATCCATGTTTGAACCAAGGATGAAATGAGGTCAGGAACTGAGTAAACCCTGGCAGAGTCCAGTGGATTTCTCCTGTACTTTGTGCACAAGACATAACTGGGCAATTTTCCGCATTGTTGGATAGATGCTGGTGTTGTAACTGCACTGGGACATCTTGGCTAAGTGAGCTGCAAGTTCTGGAGCTCAAGTCTTCAGTACTATTGCTGGAATGTTGTCAGAGCCCATTGCCTTTGCAGTAGCTAATGCCTTTAACAATTTTTTTGATATCATATGAAGTGAATCAAATTGGCTGAAGATTGGAATCTGTGATACTGGAGATGGCCAAGATGTTAATGAATCCAAATTACATTCATCCAGCAAATAAATTTGAGGTCAGTATTATACAAACTTTCAAATGTTCTTGGCTGATTTAAAGAAAACATCATGGTCAGGATAACAAAACAAAGAACTGTGGACCCTGGAGATGTGAAACACACTAAAGGAGAAATTACTGCAGGAACTCAGCAGGTCTGGTCATATCTGTGGAGAGAAAGCAAAGTTAACATTTCCGGTCCAAGGACCTTTCTTCTGAACTGCCAGGATATGGGTGTTGCTGCAGATGCTGGAATTTAGCAGCCACCCCTAGCCACTACAACTCTGAATATTTGAGCCACTTCAGGCGGCAGTTAAAGGTTAACCATATTGGTATGGGACTGTTGGCTTTTTATTTTCAGAAATTTTTCAAAAATGAATTCAGATTCTGGTGGATCATGGTGGATGTAGACTCTCATCCTCTGGATTAGTGTGTACCTCATTGATGTTATATTCTGCAGCATCTTCCTCTCTTGATTAAAATCAGTGGTAACATCTAAGAAAATGTGAGCTATTTACCATGCCTTGGGCATCTCTCTTTGATGAAAGCAGTCACAGACAAAGAAATTCATCACTAACTGCTAGGCGCCACTTCAACCTTCAACCGACTGAGGAACAGAGTATTTGAAGGCCATGTTCTGAAACCGGAATCTGAAGTCACAGTTTAGTGATCCCTGATATTCCTATATGCTTTGAAGATTTAGAAAACATACAGATGCCACCTGAAAGGACTGGAGAAATCCTATCAGTGGTACCTTCACAGTAGCACACAAAGCCCCTAACAACTCAACTATTTCAACCTCCCAGCACCATGTGTTGCACATGTGGCAGAAGCTGCAGGTTACACATTAGGCCCAATAACCACTGAACCAGAGTGGAAGCAAGTCAGCCCCAGTGAAAATGAATCACAAAATGTAGTACGCAGGTACAGCGAGTAACTAGAAAGGCAAATAGAATGTTGCTATTTATTACAAAGGGAATATAAAAGTGGAGAACTTCTGACAGAGTTTTACCGGGCAGTAATGAGATCACGTCTGGAGTACTGTGCATATAGTTTGAGTCTTCTTATTTAAGATATAGTTGCATTAACAACGCAGAGATAGTTCACTCATCAGATTCCTGTAATGAAGCTGTCTTACAATGAAAGGCTGGACAGATTTGGCCTAAACAGAGTTTTGAAGCATGAGGGTGATCTTATTGAGACATACATGATGCTGAGGGGTCTTAACAAGAAAGATATTGAAAAGATGCTTCTCACGTTCAAGAGTCTATAGTTCACGGGCCCAGTTTAAAAGGAAGGGATCCCCCACTTCAAACAGAGATGAGGACTTATCTTTTCTTTCAAACAGTTATTACTCTATGGAATTCTCCTCCAAAGAGAGCAGTGGAGACTGGGTCATTGACTATTTTTGAAGGTGAATTAGATAGGATCCTAGGTCTAAAAGGGAGTCAAAGGGTATAGCAGTGGCCTCACCAAGATCCTATACAACCTCAACATGATGCCCAAACTCCGAACTTCAATGGTCTGAGCAAGGAAAGCAAGTTTTCTAAAGGCCTTCTTAACCAGTCTCTCTACCTGTGATGCAACTTCCAAAGAACTATATACCCAACTCCCAGATTTCTCTGTTCACCAACATTCCCTAGTGCCCCAACATTAACTAGATAAGTCCTGCCCTTGTTTGTTTTACCCAAAATGCAATACCTTGCATTTATCCAAATTAAACTCATCTTCCACTCCTCAGTCCTTTGGCCCAATTGATCAAGTGTCCTTTTTAACCTTCTTCACTGTCAACTATACCACCAATTTTAGTGTCATCTGGAAACTTGGACAGTACATGAATAGGAAAGGTTAGAGGGATACGGGTCAAACATAGTCAAATGGGACTAGCCTATTTTGAGAGATTTGGTCAATATGGATGAATTGAACCAAAGAGTCTGTGCCTGTACTGTATGAAGCTATGACTCTAGAAATGGATACTATTTAGTTAAGAATAACTTCTATATTCTGAAGAGGAGTCATATTGAACTCAAAACATTAACCTGCTTCGCCATCCACAGATGATGTCAGACCTGCTTGAGTTTCTTCAACATTTTCTGTGTTTATTATCATTTAAAACCACTGTCTTTGTACAACCCAATCTAGGGAATTTGAACAATCCAGTGTTGATTAAAGTTTGTGGAAAGACACAGTCCAGCAATGGGTTTCGTGGCACGTTACTTAAATTACTGCAAGAGTAATCCAGACGTCTGGACTCATAATCCAGAGAGCATTAAATAACGGAAAGAGAAAACCACTCTCAGTAGAACTGAAAATTCTGTTGGATTGTTATAAAACCTCAATTAGTTCATGTTAATCATTTGGGAAAGAAATCCGATGCTCCCACCCGCTACCTTCTCAGTGACTCATCCCACACTAACTGCAAGTGCTCAAGAAGACTTTATAATCCAAGAATGAAAAATAACTTAACTATTAACTACAGACCGATAAAGTGACAGATTAACATAGTACCTTAGAAACAAAGTTTATAAATTGCAGTCTATTCAGTTAAAAATTATACCATTGAAGTGAAGAAAGCTGTTAACACACGATTCCTACCTTTTGGTGCTGTGGTTGAGAGCTACAGGAACCAGAAATTTTAGAAAGTTTGGAGCAGAAGTTGAAGATGGAAGCCTTGCTCGTAGGCCGCTAAGATGAGAAGCACTGATACAGTTTAGGAAACAAAAAGGTTTACTAAAACACAATTTACTGTAGAGCAGCTTCTGCAGTCTTCAAAAGGATTCAGCATCAGAAAATTTACAGAGACATCCCTTAGCAAAATTAGGCAGAAAATATCTTGCAGGTAAAAAAAGTATAACTGAAGCTCAAGTTAACTGGTTAACAATTTTTACTTGCTCAAAATTCCAGAAGAGAATCATGGCTGCATGAATTCTTGAATTCTACTGTCCAAAAACAAAAGTGTATCTCTCAGTTTTGGATAACAAAATCTATTCCTCCCAAAATTTCACAAGTATTTCTCCAACCTCTCAGAATTCCCATCTGCAGCCAAATACCTATCCTAACTTAGCACTAAGTATACTTCAAGACAAGCTGCCCGTAGATGGACACTGGTTAGACAGCATCATCTGCTGATAGCTACTGGGAGTTGTGGAATAAAAGCCAAGCATTCCTCACAAGAAATAAATTACGAGTACTGAAGGTTGTTGCACACTTACAAGCCATCAGTTTGACTAGATACTGGGCAGAACTTTGGCAAATGTCATTTATGTTACTGGTGCAAGGGGATAAAAGGCTGGGAAGATGACCCAAAAAAATACGATTCAATCAATTAGTAATCAGGGGTTATCTGATATGTAGTTAAAGCAAGCAGTTGGGCCTTTACGTTCCATGGCGGTTGCTAGGAGTTCCTGATGAAGCGCTTTCGCCCGAAATGTTGATTTTCCTGTTCTTCGGATGCTGCCTGACCTGCTGTGCTTTCCCAGCACCCCACACTAGACTCCAACCTCCAGCAACTGCAGTCCTCACTTTTGCCTAGTTGCTAGGAGTGCCTATTGATAACCTGTTGGAGGCAGGTTCCAACTCCACAGATGGAAATGTTGGGTGTTTTCATGTCCTGGGTAGCGTCAGTCCACATATGTCTCCTTAGCTACTGATAGTGATGAGGTAGAGCTAGGATCTACTCAGGAATTACGATTTGGAAGTGAGGATCATATTCAAAGAAAAATTCAATGTTGCTCTTTTACAAAGAGAGACATAGGTCTATCTTCAATCTATTGCTAGGAAGAAAAGACCAAAAGAAGGAACTTAGTAACCTCTGGCCCACCCACCTTTGCTAGAACTTCTGGCCTTATGCAAATGAAAAAAAAATCATCATCATCATGGATCTCCTAACTAGCATTATAGTCAGAGTTATAACTGGGAAATTCCTTGTAATTTTGTAAGTGGGACAGCAGCAGATGCCCATTAGACTTTATTCATTATAGCAATATCATTTTTTTCACCCGGTCTCCACTTAAATTTAGAATCAGCTCTTTATTGAAATCCAGTTACATTGCGCTCCAGCATCTTTTAAAGGATTCAAGATGCACAGATTAATTTCATTTTTGTGACAGACCAAAATAACCTACACAGAGGACTTAATCAAAATGTACTCCATTCTCTAGGAATTTAGAAAGTTGGCTATTTCTAAAAGCCTAGTACAAAACAAGGTTTTTTTTTGCAAGGGATGTTTGGAAACACATACCAAAGTGCAGGTTCATGCAAGTAAAGGTCATTGGCAATAAGAAACATGCAAATCGTGAAACACAAAGCATAGCGGGAACTTTATTTTACATTACTTATTCCAGACTCTAATGAGGAGAAGTTGGAATGAAACAAGCAATCAATCATGAATACTAAAATAGAAGAGATTAAAATTTGTAGTCGTCTAAACTGTAGGAACTTCAATGTCAATAAATTAGATAAATGCTGAAGACAGAGAACAGTTGTCCACAAAGTAGTTTGACGTTTTTAAGATATAATCTTCTGAAATATGCCGTACATACTGATCATGGAAAGATATTCTTTGCAATTGAGGCTAAAGTTATGGGGTTGTGAGGGAGGAGGAATAAACCCTATCAGATATATGATATGTTTTTATTGTTCACAAACACTTCAAACAACCATAACATGCCCAAAGGTTACCACACCTTATTTCTGCAGATGTGCAAGTAGTATTGCCACGGTGCTGCTAGCCTCTGTTTATTTCAGTTCAAAACTAACAATAATACTTCACTGAATTGCTCCCGAAATTTCAATGATGATTACAAAATCCACTAAAACTGATATTTTGCCGTCAGGCTTCCAAAAGCTTGAAATAAAAAAACGTCTTTCAACTAGTTGAAAGTGTGGATCACATTTTCCTATTAGAGTTTTAAGATATTTAAGAATTAAGTTATTTGGAAATTGAATCAAATTTTATCCATCCTGCTCACTGAAAATTAAAAGGGGCTCATTATTAACGGAAATACGACCAAAAACAAACATCTGGAAAAACACACCATCTCATCATTTCAATGCACAGGATTTCAACAGCTGGTGTGAAGGGACAGTAGCATGGAAAAACAAAAGGAGAATCCAAATTTAATCCCCGCTTTGCCAAGCCCTCAATCAGAGTAATGTTATTATGAGACAACATGGAGTATCACTCAGTTGGACAGAATTGGTACAACAGTTTCTTTTGTGCTACTTCCTAAAAAGATAGAACCTCTCCTTTGTCCCTTCAAGGAAAAAATATTACACAAGAGCACCCAGTGCTGGTATCAAGCAATCTCAGGACAGTTATGGCAAGATTCTCCCTACTCTGTCTTAACAGTGATCCTATTGGATAGCACAGCAGATTTTCAGGCTGGAATGACCTACTCCTGTTCCTGTTTCTTACGGCCTTGTGTGTCTCAACTTTAACCTCAAGAATACCAATTAAACTTTCTGACTGAAAGTATCATTTGTATCAGCTTCTGATGAGCAGTGTCAAGTTGATTTGTGTTCTGACTTTCTGCTTACAGGCTGAGCATGCAATGGATTGAGACTATCCAAATTTTCCTGAAATTTGATGAAATAGACAAGGACATCTCCAAGGCAGGAGAGAGCATTTCACCCTACCAGCCTGGGCTGGATTCAAATCTCGAATGCAAGAGAAAACCTGGACCTAACTTCTGTGTTCATGCTCTTATCACGCTGGCTACCAGCCTGTACAGGACTATTACAGTAATCCACAATGGGCTAAAATGCACTATTAACAGATACGATTCTTCCTTGCCCCCACAGATTTAGCAAGTTATTACATGTGCTAATACTTCACCCTCCCCTTATCTGGCAATTGGGATAGCAAACACAGAAAGTGAAAGGGTCTAACACATGATGGAAAAATATGCAGTTGCAGAAAACTGTTTGCAATATCTGAAAGATATAAACATTATTCTGTGGTAGTTTTGTGTTTATGCTAATATGGTTAAAAACAAAACCACCTGCTTTTATTCAACAACGTCACAGCCGGTGCCATGAGTGAGTGTTTAATGTTTACTCAGTTACTGCCCTACATGCGTGCCATCTGATTGTTTGTTTGGTTCCTGCAGTAATTAAGTGGCACATATCATCATTCAATGGAGCTGGCACAACAGCTCACAACCACACACACTGTGACACAGCAGGCAAAACATTGCTCAGTCATGCCTCCATGCCTGCAAACAGTCTCACCTTCTTTTCAATATCAGCCCACCATCCCTTCCACTGGAGCTAGTCTTCAAATACTTAAAAAAATTTGGAGTGGAAGTAGAAGACCGCAGGTGATCTACAGACCTGTGCAGCCTGGACTGTGGTGATTTGCCGTGAGCATTACCACTTGATATGTTCGGGCTACATGTCCAACAAACAGAAGAGACAAAGACAAGTGGCCAGAGTCAGAAAATAGAACATCACATTTTCTTTAACATGTTCAACAGGCAGGAATGCAGGTGCAATCGAATCAGTGCGGTTTGGAAATATTCTTAAAATAAGCATTCAAAGTAGACAGACATGGTAATAAGGAACATCCTATGCTAGTTGAAAATGTACAAGAGTTTCTTGCTGTTACAATGGAGGCTACACAAATGGTCTTGCCAGGAAATTTAGCTGCTGTTATTGCTTAACAGTTGCCATCTCCAGGCAGAGCCCTGAGGCTATGCGACTGGGTTTGATAAACAGTGGATGGATTTGACTAGTAAAATTCTGTCTTCCTCTTAAACCCACTTGCCATATGTCAGACTCAAGGCACATTTCTGGAAGGCTGCAGTTTATACAGGGTAATGCCCAGGCAGTTTCCCAGCCAGGTCTCGGGACCCTCCTGCATCAGCAAGTCTCTAAGACAGGAAGTGAAATGAGAAAACAAGAGCGTTTGCAAATGGAAAAGCTGCAGCGACTCTGAAAAGATGAATTATGCTAAAACTGGAGCTAACCCACAAAAATAACTCTGTTCGAGCTTTGACCATCTACAGTAATCCTATTTCCACAGGCCACCACGTTCCAAACCCCTCACTTCAGTCACAAACACGTGCTCACGGGGAGAAGCTCCCTCTTCTGCTCTGAAATAGAACCTTTCACAGTGACTAAAGGTACAGACACCAGATACTACTGCGATTTCTAACATTCCACTGACACAAAAAACCTATTTTGAGGTAGGTTTTCAGATGGACTGCATTAAACGTTTACTTGGAATTTTTTTTTCATATCACTGCTCAATATTTCGAACTCTAACTATAATTGCAGCCAGTTTCAACAAGATACTCCACCACAACTACTACCCTCTTGCTCCATTTAATATAAGCTGACGTGCCAAGGATTCTAGCTACATTCCAATTCAACTACACTGTCTTTTTCCATCATCTCACCACATCCGAGAACCCAAAGGCATCAAATGAAATTTTGTCCTTTATTAGAAGGGAATTTGAGAACAGTAAGTTTTGTTAAAATCTTAGAGGGTGCTATTGATTACTGTGCACAGTTTGTGTCCCCATATTTAAGAAAGGATGCCTCAGCATTGGAGACGGTTCAACAAAACTTCATGAGGTGGATTCCTGGGATGAAGGGCTTGGCTTATCAAGAACAGCTGACCAGGTGAGGCCTTTATTTATTACACTCTAGATGAATGAGAGTTAAGCTGGGTGTTTCCTTTTCTTTCAGCTGTTTCTTTTATTTCAGATTCTGTTTTAAATCCTGTTTTTTGTATAGTGTGATGGCGCCGGATAGTGGAGATTTTGTACACTTTTCCTGCATTCCTGTACTCGAGTACACATGACAGTAAAATCTACATCCCAAACTAGATGACATCGGGCTGAATCTTACATCTTTTTGGGTTACTTGTGAGTGGCTTCCTGTATTTTGGAGGATTTGTCATTGCAAGGCCGCGTGAGTTTCTCCCTGTACCTTCCCAAGCTTGCCTCATTAATCCCTCATTTCCAGTTCTAGTCTGCCTTTTGCAGAACAAATTGCCACTACCAGGTTATCTTGGTATTAACTGGCATCCTTTGTGCTTGTACCATCTTTAAAAGACCATCGTGCACATGGAAAAGGACTTTCAATCTGGAGCATCCCTGCATGTTTCCTGACATTTGCCCCGGTCACAACAGATGAGGAAGAGTGGTCCCTTGCTTTGCAGCTTGGGACATGGAAGTCCGGTTGGATGTAGTGCTCCAGAGGTGGGAACATTTTCATCTTCCAGAGCATCATGGTCTGGTTAGAGCAGTCTCAAACATCTTGATGAATGCGTAACAATGGAGCGACAAGGCTAATGACCTTCTCCAACACATTAGTGCTACCATTGTCTCTACACCATCTCACAATTTCTCTGTCCCTCCTACTATGCCAACCTCACACTAAGGTTTACTGTGCCTCTTGAGCAAAGGAGACAGTGAGGACTGCAGATGCTGGAGAGTCAAAGTGTAGCACTGGAAATGGCACAGAAGGTCAGGCAGCATCTGAGGAGCAAGAGAGTCGGCGTTTTGGCCATAACCCTTCATCAGGGCTGTTCCTGATGAAGGGTTATGCCTGAAACATCAACTCTTTTGCTCCTCAGATGCTGCCTAACCTGCTGTGCCTTTTCCAATGCCATGCTTTTATCAACTCCTCCTGAGCAAAGGCCATTCTCCTCGACTTGATTGAGGATGGCTGGCAATCCTGACAAGTTTCTTTCCTTTGGGATGACACGGCAAGGCAGGAGTAATATGGGCCTGATATCTCTGTCCAAGAGTCAAAGCACTCAAAAGCAAGGTGAGGTACTGCCTCCGAGGGATGTTGTGAGCACCCAGAAAGGTGCAGGCTGTGGGGTTGCTATGAAAGTGAATGAAGAGTATGGAGATGCAGCTTGGTCCAGTCAACGAGCCTCTAACCATACAGTGTCATTGCTGTAGTTTTACAATGGTAGCTGTTGATGCAGGCAGTGGTGTAGTATTCAATTGCAGAAGCATCCTACAAGGGGATCAGAAATGTGCCATGAGGGTGTTTTGAGATTGGTTTTTTTTAAAAGAGGATGCCGATCTCCATAGATGGGTGGCTAGGGAGAGCCCCTTGAGATTTTGATGCCTAGTGTCCAAAATGCCAAAATGATAGTTCTTTGGAGGCAGTGGCAGGTTGATTTCACCAGGTCCCTGTTCTGATTTTCAGGTCAAGAATTCTCAATTTTTAGCTTGATTCATACGTTTGGTACGATAGGAAGTGGAATGTTATAAGGTGAGTTGGCTGTTGGTAAGTCGTGTAACAAGCACTAACCCCCTTTAATCGGTAACTTAGCACTGCCTAGAGACAGGTTCAGAAAGCCATTTGTACATTATAAATGGAGTGGGATGCTCCTGATAGTAAGATAAGCCTTACCAGACTCATGTGATTCTGACACAAATCTGGTCACAGCCCATATCTTTCAGAGCCCCATCAGATTCTGCTCCTAGCTACTGAATGAAGGTTGCTCATTTGAAACGGAGCTGTGAAGGAATTGCTTCTCTCCCTAGGTGGCAAATGGAAGCTGGATTTCTTAAAGTATTTGAGAGAGGAAGTAGGCAGATTTTTGAAACATCAAGGAGGTCAGGGCGATAAGAAGCTGGTACGATACAAAGGGGAGGTGATGGCCTCATGATATTATCACTGGATTGTCAAGCCAGACATCCAAGTAACTTTCTGTGGACTCAGGTTCAAATCCCATCATGGCACAATTTGGATTAAGCGTCCAAATGATGACGTGAACCCATGACCAATTGTTGGAAAAACCCATCTGGTTCACTAATACCCTTCAGGGAAGAAATCAGACCCATAGACCACAATCAGTAAGAATAGGTGATAACAGCTCCTCCACAACAATCTTGAACATCAGTGCCTACAAGGCTGCATACTCAGCCCCTTACTGTACTCTTATACACTGTGTGGTCAAGTTTCACCCTAACTCCATTTAGAACTTTGCTGATGACACCACCATTGTAGGTCAGAGGTCAAACAATGACAAAGCAGAGTACAAGAAAGAGATTGTCTGCTTAGTGGCATGGTGTAAAGACAACAGTATCTCCATCAACATCAGCAAAATGAAGGAGTTAGTTGTTGACTTCAAGAAGTGGAGTGGAGGGCACGTCCTTGACTGTATCAATGGTGCTGAGGTTGATATGGTCAAGTGCACCAAGTTCTTGGGAGTGATAATCACCAACTATCTTTCCTAATCCACCCATGTTGACGTGATGGTCAAGAAAGCACATCAATGCCTCTACTTCCTCAGAGGCTAAGGAAATGCAGCATGTCCCCAAGGACTCCTACCAATTTCTGTAGATGCATCATAGAAAGCATTCTGTCTGGATGCATCACAGAATGGTATGGCAATTGTTCTCCCCATTCCGGTTATACTCTCTTCTGTCAGGCAGAAGATATGTAAATTTGAATAAATCTGCAAATAGGTTCAAGAATAGCTTCTTCCCCGCCGTTATCAGACTTTTGAATGGACCTCAAATGTTAATCTGTCTCTCTGCACCTTCTCTGTGGTTGTAACACTGTATTCTGCACGGTATAATCTGCCGATATAGCACGGAAAACAACACTTCTCACTGTATCTTGGTAATTGCGACAACAATTAACTGAAGAGAGATTTAGTTATTTAATAAGTACTTAGCAAAGAAAGATGATAAAAGATCAGCTGCCAAAGCTAATGTCACACAGCACTTCATTCATGGGTTGGCTAATTATTCCTAATGATATTAGCAGACAGTTTGGCACAACAATATCAATGGTTGAGAATAAATAACTGCAGCTCAGAACTTGGAACGAGAAGCACATTTATCTTGACCTTGTTTACTGACGGTTCACAGCTTTTATTGGACCCAGGTTTGCCCAGGGCACTAATGAACCCAGTGATATGCCCCTCATACAGCTCAGCACTGGAGGCAGTCCTACAGAAGTCAAGAAAGTGGATAGCTCACTCCAATGAGCTTCACTGAAGGTTCCAATCGAGGCATGGAACCTTACAATGGGAACAGAATTACATAGACTTCAAGATTTTGTTTAGTCAGCTTGAAAATATTGTCAAATTGGTACATCAGAGAGAGTACTCCCATCTATTTGGATTTCCAAAAGGCCTTTGACAAGGTGCCTCACAGCAGGCTGGTGTTAGTGGCAAGATACTGTCAGGGATGGAGGACTGGCTAACTGGCAGAAGGCACAGAATGGGGATTAAAGGGGTCCTTTTCAGGATGGCAGCCAGTGGATAATAGATTTCAGGAGGAGCCCATGCTAGGATCACAACAATTCATGTAAAACATTCACAATCTGGATGAAGAAACTGTGGACATTGTTGCAAAAGTTTTACAGATGACACAAAGATAGGTGGAGGGACAGGCAATGTTGAGGGAGCAGGGAGGATGAAGGAGAACAGACTGGAAGAGTGGGCAAAGAAGTGACAGATAGAACACAGTGTGGGAAAGAGTGAGGTTATGCACTTTGATTGGAGGAATAGAGGCATATGGGGAAAGGCTTTGGAAATCTGAAGCATAAAGGAACTTAGCAGTCCTAGTTCAGGATTCTGAAGGTTAACCTGCAGTTTCAGTTGGCAGTTAAGACAACAAACGTAAGGTAAGCATTCATTTCTCAATAGGCCTAGAATACAAGAGTAGAGATGTACTGCTGAGGCTCTGGTCAGACACATTTGGAATATTGTGAGCAGCTTTGGGCTCTGTATCTAAGGAAGGATGTACCGGCACAGAGAAGTTTTACAAGAATGATTCCAGGGAAGAAGGGCTTATCATATGAGGAACAGTTGAGGAGTCTGGGTCTGTACTCGATGGAGTTTAGAAGGATGAGGGGGATCTGATTGAAACTGGAGAATATTGAGGGGCCTGGGATAGAGTGAATGAGAAGATTATCCCATGAGTAAGAGACTAGGATCCTAGGGCCCAGCCTCAGAGTGAAAGGACAACTCTTTAGAACTGAGATGAGGAGGAGTGTCTTTGGTCAGAGTAGTGACTCTGTGCAATTCATTGTTGCAGAAGAATGTGGAAGCCAAGTCATTGAGTATATTGAAGAGAGAGATAGATAGGTTTTTGATCAGCAATAGGATTAAATAATTCAGGGGAGAAGACAGGAGAAAGGGGTTTAAAGACATATCAGCCATGATCGAATGCCGGAGCAGACTCAGAGTCATAGAGATGTACAACATGGAAACAGAATCTTTGGTCCAACTCGTCCATGCCAACCAGATATCTTAAATTAATCTAGTCACATTTGTAATTCTGCTCCTATATTTTATGATCTTATTCTTTACAGAATAACAAACAATTTAAGGAATACAACAGTAATAGCTCTTTCAGTTAGAAACTGTCACTTCCATAAAAGTGAAGGTCTCACATGAAAAGTTTAGAAAGATATGGATGTTGTCCAGAAAGTAACCCAAATCTTACTTTTGTTTGTGTGGTGTGTCTGTGCTCACTGAGTGATATCTCATCAGTTTCGGCTTGGGAAAGATCGGGGTCTCATCCAGCATCTGTTTCGGCTGTTCAACACTGGAAGGCATGTAACTGAAGGTATGGGCCCGCCGTCTAAATACTGGCTCAGCTGATTCAGTGCTGTTATCTAGGTCTTGTAACAAATCTCCCGTGGAACCATGAGACTTCACAGGACTAATGGGACATGCCTGGTCATCACTTTCATCCAAATAAGTACTCTGTGTGAACACAACAGTGATTAATTTCAATTAAAATAAGGGCTATCATTCATGTCTTTGGCACACTCCTTTTCCAATATATGGAAGACATTTAAAGGCTTTTCTTTTCCAAATCATTTTCATTACTTTTTCAGAGCCCCTTGGCACTGCTTTTAAACTATGCATGTCTCCAGCTAGGAGAATCACTGCCTGGGGCACTGTGCACTCCTCAACCATCAGTTCTCATGTGTTACTGGAAAAGAGAGATACAACACTACTGCAAAGTTGGGGAATACTTGCTCTTCCTTTCAATGATCACAGTTTGCTGATTAGATTAGATTAGATTAGATTAGATTACTTACAGTGTGGAAACAGGCCCTTCGGCCCAACAAGTCCACACCGACCCGCCGAAGCGCACCCACCCACCCAGACCCATTCCCGTACATTTACCCCTTATAATGGTGTTTCAGAGGTCAAATACTTCAAAGCCACAGAAAGGTATTCTCTGCCACAACTTTTAATACTTTAACAAAGAAATAAACTATAATTTCTCATTTTTCACTAACAGCTGCTGGTTTAAACTGGGGTAGGCTGTCAGACTAGAGCGGAAAATCGGAGCACAGTGGCTTGACAGTAACCTGCAGAATTTGCCCAAATAAGGCAAGCCAAACACATTCAAACAGACTGGTCTGACAATTGTTCTCGACATTCCTGTACCTTTACTTCATCACTTTAAATTAACCACCATTACACACAGTGATACACACAGACCCAGACCCAGCCAACTCCTACTCGGGGAATTACACCATAATATTTCTGTTTGTGTGGTGTGTCTGTTTTAAACTTCTATTTTCCGTCAGCCAATGTCCCCTCTCAAACAATGGATACTTCTGTTGTTTGGTGTTTGTTCACGGTTCTAAGCCAACATCAACATAACAATATTCATTTTACGTACTTCATGTTTTTATATTGTTGTAACACACAGTCACCCCTGCAGCATCGTAGAGCTAAAAACAGCAAGATCCAAACCCCGCGAACATTCCAAACCTTCTCTAAGATGATGACAGCCTCAGAAAAAAATTTGCACCCACTTTGCCTTGTGCTTAATTCCCTTACTTGATGTGCATGCTGTCCTGAGAATTAGTCTGCGAGACACTCTCATCATTTCCCCTCACATCCTATACACCACTACAATTTAATACAGCTTCATTAGCTCCCAAAGTTTCAGGTTTCCACACCAGTACGTAAGAACAAAAATACTGATGAAAAGCCACTTCTTCACCACTTCCCAGGGACAATATCACAAAGGATAATTATTTCAAGTTGTTGGCAACAGTATTTAATTGCAACTCAAGATCAACCACCACTTTCAAATTATTTACAGAGACCCTAGCTATTAACATATTATTTACATATTAGTAGCCTTTAAAAACAAAAGTTTACACTTGGCCATAAGATTCATTGGGTGTGGCTCGAATGTTAATAAACAGATCCTACTCTCGCTTCAAAATCACCAGAATGCACACTAAACATTTTATGAAGAATTTTTTGATAAGCCAAGATATCGTGATTTTAAAACAGGTTGTGTACAACCTCTGACCAGAATCGCTATAAATGGAAAAGAAACTGAAACAATAGAGAGAAACTTGGGTTTTGGAGTTTGTGACTTTCATCTAGGCACACCAACACACTAAAGGCAGCCACAAATCTCTTTTTTAAAAAAAACTGTTGATACACAAATCTCAATAACCAGGCAATGGGAGCACTAGAGTTTTGCCACAAGCTCCATGATCTCACTATCTCTGCATGGCTGCTGTCAGAGACTGCACCTCCTCTCTCAGACCCTGAGAAGAGCTTCCAATCACACATCAACTCCCTCACAAAACAACACTCAATACTTAATTATTTGACAATGCAAGTTAGTACTAACAGCCAGAAGCTCACCAGATGGTCCAAAATGATCAGTTCAAAAAATCTGATCCACCTGAACAAATACACTGACCAAAACAACTTGCATTTATTTTGTGGCTTTAAGTAAAATGACCCCAAGGCATTCTGGAAGAGTATTATTAATCAAAATTTGACAACAAGCCACAATCAGGTGAGCTTTATGATGAGGGAATGGTGACAGCAGATTTAAAGAGAGGTGTCCCAAAGAGAGGAAATTATCAAAAATCTCAGCTAACATGGAACAGGAAGGGAATTTGGGTGGCCAATAGCTTGATGGGAATACATCAAGACAGTATTAACATATAATTTAGTTCTTCATGCAGGTAACAGGATTATGTTGAAATATTACAAACTTCTTGAATAAAAAAGTTTCTAGCATTACAACCTCTCTGTTTGAACCATGTGCTTCATGGTGTGATGTTACAAGATTCATGGGGAGAAAAACATCCAAAAGCTATAATTTTTGTTAAGACATCCTACAAAAGATGAAAATTTTAGACAGTTGGAAATATTTCCTGCTTTTGATCACAGAAGAGCAGAAGCATGCTGTTTTGTCCTGTCGAATCTGTACCACCATTCAATAGGATCACGGCTGATTTAATAATCCTCAGTTCCATTCTCCTGCCGTGTCCCTGTAACTCTAGATTCCCCTTTTTAACAACAATCAAGAATGCAAAATAGGTGGACCATGACATAAAAGAAAATGTTAGATTACAAGTAATCAAAGTGATTCATTTCCTTTTAACTGTGGTCACCATTCTGCCTGATTATTCTAAGATTGATATTAAACCATCTACATTAGGGACTTTGATACAGGTTTTATTTAAAACTTCAGCTATTCTGCGTTTCGCTTGGAAAGCTACTATAAAAAAGATGTTACACCTTAAACATGGAGAGTACATCAATAAGTGATGGACTCCTGCTTTGTGTAGATTAATGGTGGATAACTCACCTTGGACAGGTTGGAGCTTGAAAGGCTTAAAGCTGTTTTTTCTGACACTGTACTTTCAGTGATTGTTTGGCTCTTGTGTCTAGACCCTCCCTACAAAGGCAAAATGCAAAATAATTACAACAGGATTATAACAAATATGCAGCGTGGAGAAAATCAGGTTATTTAGAACTTCATAAAATCAGTAACTCTCAAAGAAACAGCCCGATTATGTGACAATCAATGATGACCCATTGTGCTGAACACATTTAGCTTATGATTTGGAGATGCCGATGTTGGACTGGGGTGTACAAAGTTAAAAATCACACAACACCAGATTATAGTCCAACAGGTTTAATGGTGAACCACCAGAAAGCTAGTGTTTCCAATTAAACCTGTTGGACTATAACCTGGTGTTGTGTGGGTTTAAACATTTAGCTTAGACCCCTTTGGTAAGGACTCTGTTCCCGGTTATCCTATTAGGGAATATCATTGAACAGTGGCTACAAGCTCCTTCACAAGTACAGCAAATGAGAAAGATCTGTCACACACACCACCTACTGGATTTCTAACTGGACCTGGGAAAGGAAAGGTCATTTATCATCACTTCACTTGCAGCAAAAGATGGCACTATTGAGATTGCGGTCCTTGCAATCTTAATTCTCAACTCCAAGTTGAATTCATAGACCTGCTTTAACTCTGATGGGGTGACGCCTACCAGTGTTGGGATGGAGCAAGAAACATTAATTCTAGGAAGCAGCTGCAACTGGGTGTGACTATAATGAGCTTGAAGAAGGAAGGGAGAATTTAGCAACCAATAGAAAGGATTGGATCTCCATTAATAAATAATCCTTCGATCAGTGAATCACAGAGGGATGAAGGGCAGTAATAAGGAAATCCAGAGTTAAGGTCAAACAATGGGTGAAAATTCCAGTCCACCCCAGCAGGAACATGGCAGCTTCCCCCTTCAATCAGGAGGAGGAATGCACCTGTGTGTTTGTGGCAGGAAAATCTCCCTGGATTAAGATGGAGACAGAAATGGGAGTGATATGAAAAACATGCCCACTCTCACCAGGGTGTGAATTGGTTTCATTTGTGAACCAACTTCCACCAGTTATCCCTCAGCTCACCAGAACCTTGAGACAACTCTGGGATTAAGGTAGAGTTGCACATCTCTCCTGTACCTCTCTATGGGTACTCAGCAAACCCTGTCAGGAGAGGAAAATCACTCAATGGCAGGCACTCAACAATGTTCGCCACTGGCATGATTTTCAACACATGGGGTCCCAAGGAAGGCTTGGTGCTGAGAGACACTTATTTTGGTTGGACCACCAAGGAACCAACAGAGGGTTCCCATTGATCCTCAGACCAGTTGAACCTCTGTCCAACTGTTAGGCTTTACATCACTGTTAACTTAAAAGCTTCTGAATTATTGTAGTTCCTCAGAATGATCAGCAAATTCATGCTAAAAATCACACATTTCACGCTTAATTTGAATAAATTAGTGTTTACGTGCCAAGGTTATCTATATTTTACAAAATTGTACCAGACAATACTGCAATCTTAGGACTAGTTTACAAAATCAATGATAGATTTATAATGAAACCCTGTCTACCAAACTTTCAACACTTGATTGTGGAATGCCCCCTCACAGCATTAGGTTGTGAGTTTATTAAGAATACAAAGAACAAAGAAAAGTACAGCACAAGAACAGGCCCTTTGGCCTGTGCTAATCATTATGCCCTAAGTAAACTAAAAGTAAAATCTTCTGCCTTATTCAGTCCCTGCCTATTCATTCATGTAACCATCCAGATGGCTCTTAAATGTCACCAATACACCTGCTCCCAAAACCTCTTCTGACAGTGCGTTCTAGGCCCCTACCATGCTCTACATGAAAAACTTCCCTTGCACATCTCCCTTAAACTTTCCCCATCTCACCCTAAATGTGTATAGGTACGGTACCTCAAACCCAGCATCCTCTGTACAGTGGCCAGGTTGGATGATGGATATTTATGGATTTTGGTTTCTGTGTTGGATTATGGTAGTTTGGGTCAAGCCAGGTCAGATGGGGCCAAGAATCACAAAGTGTGTGGTACAGAACAATACATGAAGATCTAGTCTGGAGACACAACATGCCAAAGCAACACCTAGCCAAATATCCACGTTAAGTTTTAGCTTTAAATCTTACTGTATTAAAATCGATGCAGAAAGTGTCCAGTTTTCAGACTCCAGTTATTATATTCTCTACCAGTACGGTCAATAATTGTAAAAAGCCAAAGAACTGCAGATGCTGCAAATCAGAAACAAAAACAGAAATTGCTGGAAAAGCTCAGCAGGTCTGGCAGCATCTGTGGAGAGATAGGAGGGTAAATGCTGCAAATTCAATGACCCTTCTTCAGAATTGACGGTAGCTAGGAAAAGGTTGGTTTTTATGGAGAAGATAGGGTGGGGGGAGGGGGTAAGAATTTAACGATAGGTGGAGATATAACCCAAAAGAGAGAGAAGGACAGTTGCACAGACATAGGAGTGGATAACAATAACCCTAGGAGAATGAATGGCTGCTGAGAGGGACCATTAGTGGCTAACAATGGATTGCGTGGAACAGTAGACCATGTGATAACAAGGCAGGTGGGTGTGGCGTTTTGGCTAAGTTTTTTTTCCTCCTCTGGTCCAGTTCCTTCCCACTTACATCCACAATCTCTCTGACACGTTATGTCAGTTTCAGAAATTCCAGTTTGCAGGCTCCAGCCCCCTCCACTATATCATGGACATGCAATCTATTTACACCCTCATCAGGATGGTCTCATAGCTCTCCTTTCTGCCTGGAAAAAAGGCCTGAACTGTCCACACCCATCGCCACTCTCCTCCACCTGACCAAACTTGTCCCCTCTCTTTTAATTCCTCTCACTTTCACCAGATTAGAGGGGTGGCCATGGGTACCCACATGGACCCCAGTTATGTCTGTCTCTTTGTAAAATATTTAGATTAGATTCCCTACAGTGTGGAAACAGGCCCTTCGGCCCAACCAGTCCACACCGACCCTCCAAAGAATAATCCACCCTGACTAATGCACCTAACACTATGGGCAATTTAGCATGGCCAATTCACCTGACCTGCACATCTTTGGACTGTGGGAGGAAACCAGAGCACCCGGAGAAAACCCACACAGACACAGGGAGAATGAGCAAACTTCACACAGACAGTCGCCCGAGGCTGGAATCAAACCTGGGACCCTGGCACTGTGAGGCAGCAGTGCTAACCACTGAGCCACCATGCTGCCCCATATGTGGAACATTCCTCGTTCCAGTTCTATTCTGGCCAGAAATTACAACTCTTCTGCCAGTGCTGCTTCCCACTCTCGTATGGAATTGGAAAAGTCTATCCATTTTGCTTCCATTTTCCATCATGGTCTCACCGTCACTTGGTCCATCTCTGACTCCTCCCTTCCTCGACATCTCTGTTTCCATTTCTGGAGATAGCCTGACCATCAATATCCACAGAAACAAACCAAGTCCCACATTTACTTTGACTGTACATCCTCGCACCCTACCTACACATCCTGCGAAGAATCTATTCCATTCTCTCACTTCCTCCATTGCCTACATTCTGATGATGCCAACTTCAACAAGGCTGTCTCCGTCAGGCCCACCTTCTTCCTCAACCGAGGATTCCCCAGCACTGTTGTCAATAGGGCCCTCAACTGGGTCCAACCCATCTCCCACATTTTGGCCCTCACCCCCTCTCTTCCCGCACGCAAAAGCCATAGGGATCCCATTGTCCTTACTTACCGTCCCACCAGATCCAGAGGATCATTATCCACAATTTCCACCACCTCCATTGAGATGCCACCATCAGACACATTCCCCTCCCCTCCCCGGTCCATCTTCCACAGGGACCATTCTCTCAGGACACCCTGGTCCACTCTTCCTTCACTCCCATCACCACCATCTTACCCCCTCCAAGGCACTTTTCCTTGCAATCGCAGAAGGACTAACACCTAACACCTCCCTCCTCCCGCCAAAGGCCTAAATGTACTTTCCAGGTGAAGCAATGCTTTGCTTGTACTCTTCACAATTGAGTCTACTGCATTCATGGCTCATAATGTGGTCTCCCCTGCACTGGGGAAATGAAGCATAGACTGGGTGACCGCTTCGCAGAACACCTATGTCCTGTTCACAAGAAAGGTTGAGCTTCCAGTTGCCTGTCACTTTAACATATCACCCAGTTCACTGGCCAATTTCTGTGGGAAATCATGTCTCACAAACTTGATTGAGTTTTTTGACGAAGTAACAAAGAGGATTGATTAGACCAGAGCAGTAGACGTGACCTATATAGACTTCAGCAAGGCATTCGACAAGGTTCCTCATGGGAGACTGGTTAGCAAAGTTAGATCTCTCAGAATACAGGGAGAACGAGCCATTTGGATATAGTACTGGTGCGAAGGTAGAAACAGAGGGTGGTGGAGGATTGCTTTTCAGACTGGAGACCTGTGACCAGTGATGTGCCACAAGGATCGGTGCTGGGTCCATACTTATCGTCATTAATAAAAATGATTTGGATGTGAACATAGGAGGTATAGTTAGGGAAGTGTAGTGGAGAGCAAAGAAGGTTTTCTCAGAGTACAATGGGATCTTGATCAGATGGGCCAATGGATTGAGGAGTGGCAGATGGAGTTTAATTTAGATAAATGCGGTGCTGCATTTTGGAAAAGCAAATCAGAGCAGGGTTTATACACTTAATGGTAAGGTCCTGAGAGTGTTGCTGAACAAAAAGACCTTGGAGTGTAGATTGATAGCTTCTTGAAAGTGGAGTCGTAGATAGATAGGATAGTGAAGGCTGCGTTTGGTATGCTTTCCTTTATTGGTCAGAGGATTGAGTACAGGAGTTGGGAGGTCATGTTGCGGCTGTACAGGACAGTGGTTAGGCCACTTTTGGAATACTACATATAATTCTGGTCTCCTTCCTACCAGGAGGAAGTTGTGAAATTTGAAAGAGTTCAGAGAAGATTTACAAGGATTGTTCCCAGGGTTGGAGGATTTGAGCAATAGGGCAAGGGTGAATAGACTGGGTCTGTTATCCCTGTTGTGTCAGAGGCTGAGGGGTGACCTTATAGAAGTTTATAAAATCATGAGGGGCATGGATAGGGTAAATAGACAAAGGCTTTTCCCTGGGGTAGAGGAGTTCAGAACTAGAGAACGTAGGTTTAGGGTGAGAGGGGAAGATATAAAAGGACCCAAGGGGCAACATTTTCACTCAGAGGGTGGTGCGTGTATGGAATGAGTTGCCAGAGGAAGTGGTGGAGGCTGGTACAATTACAGTATTTAAAAAGGCATCTGGATGGGTAGATGAATAGGAAGGGTTTAAGAGGGAAATAGCTGGCAAATGGGACTAGATTAGGTTAGGACATCTGGTCGGCATGGATGAGTTGGACAAAAGGATCTGTCTCTGTGCTTTACATCTCTATGACTCTATGCTGCCAGACCTGCTGAGTTTTTCCAGCAATTTCTATTTTTCTTCCTGTCAATAATTGTGTTGAACTACTAATTCAATTCCTGCAGGTGGCGCTAGTCAACCATGAAGTTTTAGACCAGTACCCACGTTGATGGAAAAATGCAGCAAAACTGAGAACACAGTCATAGAGATGTACAGACTCTTCGGTCCAACTCATCCATGCCGACCAGACAGTAACAACAGGCCTGCTACTCTAGATGTGCCCCTTTCTTCCTTTCCCTTTTTAATTCTTATAACTCTTCTCTTGCTAAAAGTCACAAACCCATTATCGCTTCCTTGATGTCAGGCTCCTCCTGCAGTATGAGATGATGAATTCAACGTCAATTAGAATGAATTAAAATGCAAAAGGTCCTTTTCTATAGTTACAACTGTTAATTTTTCCCTCACTAATTTACTCCCTGACCACAAAGGGTGCAGTACAGAAGAACCCAAATCATTTCCAAATTATGGATCATTGAATAGAGATCTGTTGATCCTGACCAATTTTACCCAAAGCTGGAATTCTAGCCTGGAATACAAGGAATGAGGCATTTGAGGATGCAAGGCTGTTGTCTAGTGGGCTGAATTAAGAACAGCTTTAAACCTATTGACTACAGAGACTAGCTTTAGGTCATGTACAACATAGAAGTATTGAAGTTGATGGAAATGTGGAATAAAATGAATAAGGTTAAAGAGACAAAAGCAGAAAAGAAAACAGAACAGAACTTGGAAAGAAATGGCAGCACATTAAGCACAGAAGTCAAAGTAAAATATTGATAGATGCCAGAAACATTAAATAAAAGTAAACATTGCAGGCTAAGTCAGTAAATCTGACAACTGAAGTCCGGCAGCCTCTGTGTGGAGCAAAGTAGTTCATACACCATGTTAATGACCTTTCTCTTCCTGCTGTTCTGTCGTTATTTAACATACTCTATGCAGGTGATAATAAACCACTTAAACTGAATAGCAATCTGGGGTCAGAGGTCTATTAAGCTAATCATGGAATCATACAATACAGAAGCCCTTCGGCCCACTGAGTCTGTATGCCCAAAAAAAAACTATGACGTATACTAGCCTCATTTTCCCCACACTAGCCCCATAAACCTTGAACATTATGGCACTCCAAGTGTTCATCCAAGTACTTTTTAAAAAGGTTGTGAGATTATTCACCTTAACCAACCTTCTAAACAGAGCATTCCAGACTCTAACCATGCTCTAAGTGAAAATTATTTCCTCAAATCTCCACTAAACCTTTCACTTTAAAATTATGGCCCCTTGTTCTCGATCCTTCGATTAAGGAGATTTGCTGCTTTCCAGTCAGCCTGCCCATACCACTCAGAACCTTAAACAGTTCTATCAGGTCCTTAATCTACCTTCATTGCTCTAGAAAACAACTCAAGTTCATCCAGCCTCTCTTGTAGCTGACATGTTCCATCCCAGGCAACATCTTCTGCAGTTCTTCCAGTGTGATCACTTCCTTTGTGTAGTATGGTGGCCAGAACCACATACAGTATTAGATTAGATTACAGTGTGGAAATAGGCCCTTCGGCCCAACAAGTTCACACTGACCCGCCGAAGCGCAACCCACTCAGACCCATTGCCCTACATTTATTCCTTCACCTAATACTACTGGCAATTTAGCATGGATTAGTGGTGCTGGAAGAGCACAGCAGTTCAGGCAGCATCCAAGGAGCAATTTAGCATGGCCAATTCACGTAACCTGCACATTTTTGGATTGTAGGAGGAAACCCACACAGACACGGGGAGAATGTGCAAACTCCACACAGTCAGTCACCTGAGGCGGGAATTGAACCCGCTGTGAGGCAGCAGTGCTAACCACTGTACCACCGTGCCACCCTGAAATTAGAGCTGTTAACTAACCAAAGACCTGAACAACTCCCATGTAACCTCCCTGCTCTTGTAATCTGTGCCTTAAGTGATAAAGACAAGTGTCCAGTATGCCTTCTTAACTAACCTGTTAACCTGTCCTGTCACCTTCAGGGATCTGTTGCCAGACACCCCAAGATCCCTCTCTTTTTCGAAGCTTCCTAATGAACTGCCAGATTTTTGCTTCTCTAATATAAAAGCATTTATTTTATTCAAACTAGTTTGCTTCTAACCAAAAACCTTAAAATAAACTGAAGGAAGTTGTGAGCTACTGATGATAATTGTGAGTGAAAGCAATGGCGATGGCTAAAATACTAGAAGACTGGCAGATTCACAATGATAACTAATCTGACTTAAGCATATCCAGGTCCATCACTTCATTTGCAAGGTATTGGTGCTGATTAACAGCGATAAGCCTTGAGGTCAATCTCTATGATATCAGCAAACATCAACAGCAGTTGGCATGAAGAGGAAAATGCTGCCAAACCAACCTATTCTTTAGGGATGAACTAAACTAGTCAACAAGTCTTTCCTTATTTGGAAACATTTTATTTCACTGATTAACAGACAAAATGAGTTTTCAGAGATGAACTCTCCATATTCCATCAAATACTCCAAGTACTTGTAGTTAAGAAACAGCAGAATGCTCACCATTGATAAAATATTCTCCAGAGATTCAGCCAATGATTTTTTTGCCTTGGTCTTGAGGTGGTCTAGTCTGAAGCGGCCAGAGAGAGACTGCTGGCCATTCATATTTGAAGGCTGCGAGCAGCTTTGAGAGGTCTGTCAAGAAATACAAGATCAGCAAAAATTTTGATCCAATGCGAATGTTTCCCACAGAGCAGGATACAAACAAAACGAGTGCAACTCTTAAACAACTTCAAATGAGGCATCCTAGAATGACCATTACGTAAAAGTATGACGTGGAGGTTCCAATGTTTGACTGGGTTGGACAAAGTCAGCAGTCACCTGACAACAGGTTTATTTAAAATTATAAACTTTCAGAGCACTGCTCCTTTGTCAGGTGAAGTTCTGATGAAGGAGTAGCACTCTGAAAGTTTATCATTTTAAATAAACCTGTTGAACTATAACCTGGTGTTGAGTGAATAAGTACAGTTTGCTTTCTTTGCATTGATTTTTGCTGTAGTTTTTCCAAAGTGCTGACTTTGAAACCAAGCCTCTGTACTGATTAGACAGCAATTGGATTTGTTACTCCACATTTAATAACAGCAGTTTTAAAGGAGATTATCGCTCGCAATCAGGAGGACTCTGTACCTGCTTAGCATCTCCATTGTGGATGTGCAGCTTCTGTTTCCCTTCATAAAGCTGTCGCAGCATTGATAGAACCAGTTCATTTTCTTCCAATTCATTTTTTGGCTTCATTTTCTATGAGCAGTCATCAACATTGATTAAATATTTTCAAACAAGCTCAACCTGCGATGTTATCAATGTGTTTCAAAACAAAGGGGCAAAAGCAATTGTTATTTGTTCAGATCCATGTAAAGATTCTAATGATCTAGTGGGAATTTGAACTAAGCATCAAGTCCACAATGTAATCACAGAAGTAATAAGACCCACACCATGACTGCAACTGAATCATAGAACATTACCTGCAGCTTTAGTAATGGAGATAGGGGAACAAGGAGAATTTTTTTGTCATGATGATTTTATGATCGAGTAAGAAAGTGAGCAATGACAATATGAAAATAAGTTTCTCAACAGATTTGACGACATGGGCATTTGGACACTTTTAATCAATACTTCAGAGTCAATGATCATTTATTGAAGCGAAGGACAATGGTGAGTGAATTTCTAAGTTCAGAGTAAGGGTCACTGGACCTGAAACATTAACTCTAATTTCTCTTCACAGATGCTGCTAGATCTGCTCCGCTTTTCCAGCAATTTCTGTTTTTGTTTCCGATTTACAGCATCCACAGTTCTTGCAATTTTTATCAGAAATTGTAAAACAGACAACTCAAAGCTAGTCCTCAAGGTACCATTAGTGCGACATTATCAAAGACATCAAACAATATAGGTGCCAAGGTATAGTCTTATCTCAGTCTCTGCAATTTAAGAGGTGGTGGTGTTGTGTGGTGGGGGTGTGGTGGGGATGTGGAGGGGGAGGGGGAAAATGGAGGAGGATGAGATTACCAGAGCCTCACAACAGCTTATAACCTGTGCTGACACTGACTCGATCCCTTCTTTGTTACTGCTGCTGGGTAAACCAGATTAATTAGTGTCCTATTTAACGCTAAGTGGAGACTCCAGACCCCACCTCAGACCACAAATCTTATTCTATGCTCATTATCCTCAAACTGCACCACTCCAACAATCTGGACTCCATCGCTGCAATTACTTACAGCCCTACAACTCTGCATTCTTCCAAACCATTCCCCTCCCATTCTCATCCACTTCAACAATGCCTGCTGTGTTAAGGCCAGAGCACTGCAATTAATTCCCTCAAACTCTCCACCACTTTTCTCCTCCATTACAGCCCTCATTACAATCAGATTCCTTGATAAAGATTTTAGTTAGCAGTCCCAATACCATCATCACTGGCTTAAGCCAGAAGGAAAAATATAATACTACTTGGAAATAATCTACTGATCAGATTGAAGCTCCATTTTCTTTTCTGTAGCATACAAGACGAGCTGGGCCAGTTTGTGTCATTCACCAGTTTTACTGGTGTTTCCCTCTGGGTAGGTGTTAGCTTTTTGCCTGATTATGCTCCTGTGAAGGGCATGACACCACTTACAATGTTAATGGTGCTATGGAAAGGTAAAGACAATGAAAAAAACATTGCCTCTTCCTTTTGCACACCACAGTGCCACAACAGCTTTTCAAAAACAGGAACCTCAGCAAAATGTCAGATATTCCAGAGGTTTAGTGAGAAGTGCCAGAGGCACTAAATGAGATGGACAAGTGGACAGGGTTCAGGACATATCGCTGCTTAGTAAATAATAGTCACTTGGGTGAAATGAAATCATAGTGTGGTAGGTCTCAGAATTTTCAATATAGACTGCCAAAAGAAATTCTCTCCTTCAAGATACCATAGGTGGCAACAGGTCAAGGATTAAAGATAAAAAAAAAGAGGTCAGTTACCAGTGTGAAAATAGTACTCCATTCATTTCAACTTCAAACGTTATTGGTCTAACAACTGGGACCAATTGTAAGTTTTAGAAGATATCTGACTCTCTATATTGGAAATGGCCATTCTTCTTCAAGGTCCTGAATGATGATTCTTATTCCAAAACCTCCTTCTGTCCAAACTGTTCCATTACAGCTATAGCAAAGGCATCCACCAGACATTTAGATTAGATTACATTACAGTGTGGAAACAGGCCCTTCGGCCCAACAAGTCCACACCGACCCGCTGAAGTGCAACCCACCCATACCCCGAAATGTACCCCTTACCTAACACTATGGGCAATTTAGCATGGCCAATTCACCTGACCTGCACATCTTTGGACTGTGGGAGGAAACCGGAGCACCCGGAGGAAACCCATGCAGACACAGGGAGAACGTGCAAACTCCACACAGTCAGTTGCCTGAGGTAGGAATTGAACCTGGGTCTCTGGCGCTGTGAGGCAGAAGTAATCCTGAAGCAGGACATATCCAATTGGTCAATTACCACTCCCTCAGCCTATACTCAGACATCTGTAAACTAATAGAGGGTGCTGTCAAACGGCACGTCTACATTCATAACCTGATCCTCAGTTTGGGTTCTTACTCAGCCCATATATGGATAGAAGTAAAGAATTATAGAGGTGAGGTAAGAATGACTGTCATTGACAGCATTGGAAAGTGCACAGCATCAAGTCCTGGTTAAACTAAAGTCAGAGGGAATTGGGGGAAGTTCTCCACTGGTTGGCACCATACTTAGTACAAAGAAAGATGACTGTAGTTATTGGAGGCCAAACACCTTCAGCTGTCCTATCAATGACCTTCGCTCCAATATATAGTCAAAAGTGTAGATGCTTACTGATGATTGCAGTGTGTTCAGTTCCTTTCTCACCTGCACAGATAATGAAACACTCCAAGTTCACATTTAGTAAGAACAGGAGTCTTACCTCTGGGATAGAAATCCCTCTTGCTCTGAAAGGGCTGAAGAGGTTGATTAGGAATAATTTGTTCAGCAAAAACTGAACAAGATCAGGCCTTGGGGTATTGTGTAGCTCATATGTTGTTTGTTACATAAGTGACAGACAATGACCACCCCCAATGAGAGAGAATTAATAACCTCCCCATGAGATTCAATGATATTAAAATCACAAACTGACTGGACCAGTCCCATAAATACTATTGCTACAACAGCAGGTCAGAGATTAGGAAATCTGTAGAGTGCAAGTCAGTTCTTGCCTTCAAGTCATATCCAGCAAGGCACAAGTCAGGAATGTTATTGAACACACTCTACTTCCCCAGAACAGTAAAGTTCCAACACTCAAAAAATTTTACATCAAAGCATGGGCAGCCAGGTTGTTCAGCACCCCATCCACTATCAAACAATTTCCTCATCCCACCATTGGCACAGGCACCTTTACTTGCATATTTCAAAACCTCAGCCTGCGCCAAGGAGAAGGACAAAGACTGAAGGTGCATGGGAGCACCATCAATTGCAAGTTCCTCTCCAAGTCCTGCACTACCCTCACTTGGAACGACATCACTGCTCTTTCAATGATGATGGCTCAAAATCCTGGAACATCCTTCCCAATAGCATTGTGGGTCAACCTGCAGCACATGATCTGCATTCTTAGGGGCAATTGGACATCAGCAGTAAGTGCTCACATCTCAAATTTTAATTTTTAGAAAGTTAGAAGTTTGACACAAAATACAATTAGAATGGCCAAAAAAGTGTGTAAAACTGAAAAGTCTGAAGTTTACCTTTCACATTTATGGTTAACAAGTAGGATAAAAATTACCTGAACCCCCTCGAAGATGGATCCTTGGTCTTTGTTGTTAAAAGTTGATAAATGTTTCTGAATTTCCACCTTGGCTTTTGAGGGGGGTAGGCCTATCAGAAAGTTAAAAGATGAAATCTTAAATCATTACAGCACAATTGAGTAATTTTATTTCTAGCACCGAATTCATTTCTGAAAAAAATGTTATACAACTTCTTTCAGCGTGCTTTTATACTCTGAACCCAGTTCAACTCCTATACTCAGATGGATGCATTATCAACTCCAGAAGAAGAAATAAAAGGGTGTAGCAGCCACTCTTAACCCTGTTCCTTGGTAATTCTTGGAGAACTGAGTTTCACCAGGACACAAAAAGACTACAAGGTTCAGTTTTAACTGTGTGCAATAAGACAAATATTGAAGTAGCATAACTGATCTTCAGTTACATTATGTATCACAGGATCAAAAACTAATGCTCATTTTCTGCAAAACTTGATCGTCCATTGGGACTGACAGAAGTGCAAATACAGCTGCACCTTTGCTTATTCTATAGCTAATAGGCAACATTGTATATCCTGAAAGAAATTCGGAAATGCAGGTGAAAATTTACAGTTTAAAAGTTTCAATTTAGAAAAGATTTAATACTCTTTGTACTGCCTGAGCCATCCAAAGAAAAAGGAATATTTTTTCACTTGTTTATTCCAAGAGAAATTCTCAGACTCTTGAATTACGCTACACTTATATTGGCATTTTACTTCATCTTATATAATAATGATTGCTTGGTTTCCACTAGTCATCCAATAGCAACTCTTGTGTGCATCAGACAGAAAGGGATGTAAGGATAGGACTACAAAAAGTGATGCTTACTGGTTAGATCAGTTGATTTTTCATACATTTTAAAGCTGTTGGTAAACTACACCGGCTACAGTTTGTGAGGAGCATGAGGGAGATGTCCAGCTAGCTGCATTAGTATTGGAATATTTTCATTCAATCTATAAAATGCCTCCATTTCAGTTCTAAACTCTGATAAGCTTGCAGTGGGAATGAACTGCTTTCATCATTGCGTCATTCCATAACAGGCAATGTTTGGTCAATTCTGGGAGACCTGACTTAAGTACACAACCATAAAAACAAAACAGTAAGGAAGCAATTTTAATCTTCAAGCCAAGAAGTCCTTTGTACCACTCTGAGTTAACGGATGTGGTCAATGTGCCTATTCCAGATATGTGACAGTACCATTGCATAGTAGCAGCAGTATGGGAGTAAGCAGGAAAACCAAAGATGATGTTGAAACTTTTAAAAACACACTACCCTCTATCTTTTCACACAATCTGTGAAGACATGTCATTGGACATCCCTCACACAGCTGAGCTTGGATCTTCATGTTTTGATGGACAGCAGCTGCAGTGAATGCTTGCTTCAATGTCAACATAATTTCATCGACCTGTGGATTAAAGAATGGTGACCATTTTCAGTGCAAAAAAGAGACAGATCTACATTAAATACAATCCAGTCAGTTAACAAAATAATGTGAAAATATCATCACTTACAGAAAGCCACCAGCATACAGAGTTAACTGGTGATCAACAGACTCCCATTTAGAAATTCTAGCCTCCAGTAGTTACGAATACAAAAGGTTTTCCTCCATAAAATAAAACTAACAACTGCGGATACTGAAGGTCAGAAACAAAAACAGAAATTGCTGGAGCTACTCAGCAGATCTGGGACCCTCTGTGGACAGTGAACAGACTTAATGCTTCTAGCCCAGTGACCCTTCTTCAGGACTGGTTCTGCTCCACTTCTGTTCTGAAGAGTCGTCACTGGATTTAAAACTTTGTTAAATTGGTTTCTCTCTTCACAGTGGTCACCGCACCTGGAGTTTCTCCAATATTTTCTGCTTTTTATTCTCTTCCCTCTCCCATTTCATGCAAAAAAAGACAAAATTACTTCATGCAAATACATGGAGGTCACAATGGTTTGCATATTGCAAGCTGTACTTTGCTCCAGTATTGTGAATCAAAATGGTCAATGCTGCAGTGGAAAATCAAGAAGGCCGAGACCCCACACCTGTCTCTACCAGCACAGCAGTCTATTTCCAGTTTTCACCTGCCAGTGTAAACTTAGCTCTTGTTTGATGTCCCACTTTTTGCTTCTACTGGCACTAACCCAAGAACCATCGTAAAAACAGTGATACAGTACAGGCCCTGTATTAGTGGCATAAAGCGAGTAAAGGACATGGTCGACCAAGAGCCACCTCACCTTGCATTCTATCTCCAAGTACATTCTGTTTTAACGACCTCAGCACATTTGACTAAATTTTAAAATTCTTTTGGCAACTTCTCAGCATTCCCTGTAGGCTCCTGTCTTCTACTTTGTGGTACATCTTGCTGCAATATTTTCCCAGCCTAAGGCAGCAGGTCCACTTGATATGCCTGGGTCTAGCCGGCATATTTAATGAATCCCAAAGTCTACAGTGAAACCAAGGCTCCAGGCAGTAGACCCCCACAGCCCAATCCTCAACTTGCCCCCCACAATCCCCTACCTGACTCCGCACCCCCAGGCCACCATCCCCACAACCTTTTACAGACAGCACCAAGTATCAAATCAGCAAAACAAAATTCAGTCCCGAAATTATGAAGGGAATAGATATGGTGGAGAGAAAGGAGCTGCTCCCCTTGGTAAAAGGGTTAAGAATAAGGGGACACAGTTTTAAAGAGAATGGCAGAAAGTTTAGAGGGAACCTAAGCTAAGAACTTTCACCCAGAGGGAGGTGGGAATTTGGAACACACTGCCTGGAAGGGTAGTTGTGGCAGATAAACCTACAACCTTTACCAAAGTACTTGGATGGAAGCCTGAAGTGACATAACATTTTGGCTATGGGCCTAGTGTTGCAAAGTGTGGAAAGTGTACGCAGTAGTGTATTGGTTGGTGGGATAGATTCAATGGGCTGAAAGGCCTCTTCTATACTATATGATTCTATTCTCAAAGACATATTGTTAACAAACAGGTGACATAGCATAATATTCTTTTGAACAAAATGCAAAAGACAAAGACAAACAACTAAGGAGACCATGGCTGATCATATTGTTTTGAATTTAACAATAGACCTTGGAGTGCAGGTTCATAGTTCCTAGAAAGTGGAGTCGCAGGTGGATAGGATAGTGAAGGCGGCATTTAGTATGCTTTCCTTTATTGGTCAGAGCATTGAGTATAGGAGTTGGGAGGGCATGTTGTGGCTGTACAGGACATTGGTTAGGCCACTTTTGGAACTTTTGCAATTCTGGTGTCTTCCTATCAGGAGAGATGTTGTGAAACGGTTCAGAAAAGATTGACAAGGATATTGCCAGGGTTGGAGGATTTGAGCTACAGGGAGAGGTTGAAAAGGCTGGGGCTGTTTTCCCTGGAGTGTCAGAGGCTGAGGGGGGTCCTTATAGAGGTTGACAAAATCATGAGGGACACAGATCAGGTAAATAGATGAAGTCTTTTCCCTAGGGCAGGGGAGTCCAGAACTAGAGGGCATAGGTTTAGGGCAAGAGGGGAAAGGTATAAAAGAGACCCATGGGGCAATTATTTCATGCAGAGGGTGGTGCGTGTATTGAATGAGCAGCCAGGGGAAGTGGTGGAGGCTGGTACAATTGCAACACTTCAAAGGCATCTGGATGGGTATATAAATAGGAAGGGTTTGGAGGGAGATGGGCCAGATGATGGCAAGTGGGACTAGATTGGGTTGAGATATCGGATTGGCATGGAAGAGTTGGACCGAAGGGTCTGTTTCCGTGCTGTACATCTCTAGGGCTCTAGACTTCCTTTCACATATTATTAAAGCTCCAATGGGTGTCTCCTGATAATTAGTTCTTATTGGCATGTGCTTGGTGGATTCGGAGACCTGTACTTCCACTCCACAATTCCATTTTCTCTGTTCAAATGTAACAGCAGAACATTCCCAAGCAAAAGGATTCAGAAAAACCCAAGGGCATCTCTTGAACATGTACTCCAACATGCTGCAACATGTACTCCCTTAGTGGGTGGCACGGTGGCACAGTGGTTAGCACTGCTGCCTCACAGGCGCCAGAGACCCGGGTTCAATTCCCGCCTCAGGCGAATGACTGTGTGGAGTTTGCATGTTCTCCCCGTGTCTGCGTGGGTTTCCTCCGGGTGCTCCGGTTTCCTCCCACAGTCCAAAGATGTACAGGTCAGGTGAATTGGCCACGCTAAATTGCCCGTAGTGTTAGGTAAGGGGTAAGTTTAGGGGTATGGGTGGGTTGCGCTTCGGAGGGTCGGTGTGGACTTGTTGGGCCAAAGGGCCTGTTTCCACACTGTAATGTAATCTAATCTAATCCCTTCCCCATTAAGATACAAAGCAATACACAGCAGATGGTGCAATCTGGTCCTTTCCTCAGGTAGACGGTGCAGCAAATTAGCAGAGCTTGGATGATGCAATAGCACATGTGCACAGAACTCTCAATATCAAGATACAAGTGGTGGAGATACTCCATTAGAGCATAAGACTACATGAGAAGAAGTCACAGATTAGCTCAGTTGGTTAGAGGAAAGTGCCTAATAGCACCAAAGGCACAGAGTTGGTCCCCATATTGGCAAAGGTGTTGTTGTTTCTCATAGGGTCTGCCCTCTTTGCCTTGCCATACTGCAATGCAATACCATAGCACTGAAAAGTGTGGACAGCTATTTTTAGCAATCCTCTGCCACTGAGGACTTAGCAAGAGGGGGGATGGCCAGGGTGGGAAGACAGGAGAAAACACAGTGAGGATAAACAGAAGATGTGGGGCCGTACAGTGAAGTGGCTGGAGCCTGTGTAGATCAGAGGTACTGGTTAGAGGAGTCAGTGTACCATCTCAAGAGTTAATTCTAGCTACAAGACAAGCACCTCAGAAAAAAATAAATTGTCACATACCGGAGACTATTCAAACAGAATTTAAATAAACAAATTAAATCATTCAAATATATCAGAGCTCTCAGATCTTTTTCACATACAGTTTTCATAACTGTCTCTAATTCCTTAGATTCTGCTCCATGTACAAAATACGCAATAAGTAAAAGACCAAGTATGTGAAAGCTTAGTCAAGCATAATGATTACAATAGCATCACAACCAACACTTTTACTAATGGTCAAGTGGAGAAATAGTGCCAACGAGGAAACTAGGACAAAGGAGAATGAAACAGGTCAGCTAAGCACAAAGGCTTCCAAAATCCAATTGTGAAAATTAGTTTTTTATATCGTTGCATTACTTTTTCCCTTTCAGCACCCGGGGAATAAATATCCTGAGGTTCCTCTACAAGATACAGATCCAACACAATTTAAAGTACTGCCCCATCTCCCCCACACTCCAAAGGCTGATACTGCCACTAGGAACAAAACATACAATTGTTTGACCATCAATTATCCACAGATGGTCTGTCCATTACACACCTTGCCAATGGACTCCATAACCAAGCCAGTCACACAACAAGCTGGAAGTACCCATGCTGGCCAGGCACAAGTTGGCTCCCTTAAGTTATTGCAACTAGTCAAAAAAATTTGTAGGGGCCACATCCTTGAATAAATCTCCATAGGTGTTCTGAAAACAAAATGAGGTAACACCACACCTCTCCCTTTCAGCTCCCAGTGAAGCAGAAAAAGCCAGTATCAAAACTAAAAAGTGAATGCGTCCAGCAGACAGGTAAACGTAGGATGAGAAAGATGTGAGACAGAACACAAGACTGTAGGTACGAGTGTGCAAATGCCAAATGAAGTTCAAACCAGAAGAAGGTACAGCATGAAGACTTGTGCACGTCCACTGTTGTGGAAACAACCGCAAGAGTCAAGTGTTCTGACACACACACAAACAAGCTGCAGATAGTGGCAGGTCAGGCAGAGGGGAAAAGATGGCCAGGCAATGCTGATTCACTCAAATGCAAGACAGATTAATTTATTTCAGAAAATAGCATCTCAAGATGCGGAACATGGTTGAATGGGACATAGTAGAAGTTAAATGTGGCATATCCTGGACAGGAGTTGTGATAATTGGATCATCATTCTGAAGCTAGCCTGCTTTGGGGTTTCCTTTCTATCATGCCTGGGTGTGTGGACTAATGGACAAAGGGTGATAACGTTGAATTGTCAACAATT
Organism: Chiloscyllium punctatum; assembly: GCF_047496795.1. Classification (NCBI taxonomy): domain Eukaryota; kingdom Metazoa; phylum Chordata; class Chondrichthyes; order Orectolobiformes; family Hemiscylliidae; genus Chiloscyllium; species Chiloscyllium punctatum. Next base: position 65,820,136 of record NC_092739.1, on the reverse strand, counting down.
CTCAATATCATTGCATTATGTAATTACAGGGATGGTAGAAGGTGAATGAGATGTACTTTTGGTTTTTTTTTTAAAAAGGAAAATCAAGCCACCTTCAAGTTCCAACTTCAATCAGAAGAGTATTGCCTCATTTTTCAGAGTTTCAGCTAACCTGCTCGAACCTCCTGTGAAATTCAGCTTTGTATAATGGAATGGACTGAGCCTGGAAAGTCAATGAAGCAGAGCCTGTGTGAGTCCATCACCACAATCCCAATGCAAAGTATATGCCAATGATGTGTTTGCACTGAGGAAGATATGCAGTATCAGATTACAGTTATTTTAGCCAACCTGTCAGAAACATTAGGACAACTCTGGGGCAGATGGAACGAGAATCCAAATCTTTTGGTTTAGTGACAGGGACACAAGACCCTCACAGTATCAGGCGGTTTGGTTAGTAACGTTAGTTACACAAACCGGGGGGAGCTTGCTAATTTGATACAAAATTGGCTTGAAGGTAGAAAACTGACAGTGGTGGTGGTGGAGGGATGCTTTTCAGACTGGAGGCCTGTGACCAGTGATGTGCCACAAGGATTGGTGTTGGGTCCATTGCTTTTCGTCATTTATGTAAATGATTTGGATTTAAACATAGGAGGTATGGTTGCTACGTCTGTAAATGACACCAAAGTAGATGGTAAAGTGGACAGTCAAGAAGATTACCTCAGAGTACAACAGGGCCTTGATCAGATGGGCCAATGGGCCAAGGAGAGGAAGATGGAGTTTAATTTAGATTAATGTGAGGGGTTATATTCAAGGCAAATCAGGGAGGACTTATCCAATTAAGAGGGCCCTGGGGAGTGTGGCTGAAGAAAGAGACCTAGGAACGCAGCTGCATAGTTCCTTAACAGTGGAATCGCAGATAGACAGAGTGATGAAGGCTGCGTTTGGTAAGCTTGCCTTCACTGGTTAGTGAATTGAGTGTAGGTGTTGGAATATCATGATGCAACCGTGGAGGATATTGGTTAGGTTTTAGGTTACTGCATACAATTTTTTTTTTCGGCCTTCGATAGGAAGGGTGTTGTTAGATTTGAGGAAGTGCAGAAAAGATTTACAAGGCTGTTGCTGGGACTGAAGGGTTTGATTAATAGGGAGAGGCAGAACAGGCTGGGGCTATTTTCCCTGGAGCACTGGAGGCTGAGGGGTGACATTATAGAAGTTTATAAAATCATGAGGTGCACAGTTAGGGTGAAAAGCCAAGGTCTTTTACCTAGGATGGTAGAGTACAAAACTAGAGGTTTAGAGTGGGACGAGAAAGATTTAGAAAGGATCAGAGGGATAATTTTTTTCCATGCGTGGGTGGTGCATGTATGGAACGAGCTGCCACAGGAAGTGGAGGAGTCTGGTACAATTACAACAGTTAAAGGGCATGTGGACGGGTACATGAATAAGAATGGTTGAGAGAGATTTGGGCTGAATGCTGGCAAATGGGACCAAGTCAGATTGGGATATCTGGTCAGCATGGATGAGTTGGACTGAAAGGTCTGTTTCAGCACTGTATGACTCTATGACTTAACCAAAAATGACCTAATTCATTCCAACATTGAAGGCAGCAACATCAAATAAATACCAAATCGGTATTTATTTGGATTGGCTCAGACTTGGAAGGCTGAAGGGCCTGTTCCTGGGCTGTAAATGTTCTTTGTTCTTTTGTCCTAAATTTAGATATGGTTTTTAAAAAAAAATTCTTAAGAATTTTCACAGAAAGTAGGTTCTAAGAACTGAAAGGTAGTCTCCCTAGACAATAGAATCTACATTATATCCTAATTTCAAAGCTCTTCAAAATGTTGTGCATAAACAGTATTTTTGAACATGGAAAATTGAAGTTTGTGCGGAAGTTATGAAAGCTCATACTAAAGAATTAAACATATTTTCACCTAAAGATCTAGCCAGTGCCAATTACTCCCAACTTAAATATAAACCGAAGCTCACTAACTCCAACAAACAATTTGCCTCAGCATCTGCCTCAAAAAAATGAACTCTCACTGACCTACAACAAATCTTAAAACGTACAAAAATCAAACCACTTGCATGGGACCGATACATTAGTTACATTTATTGATTTCACTCTTAGAAGTTTCGCCAGTGCTGCCTTTTTCATACCAGAAGATGGATATTTACTCACCAAGGCCTCATTTGTACATTGAAACACATAGCAGACAAAATGGCAGCTTCCAGAGTCTGGACTCTCCCTGCAGATGAATCCAAAGTGATCCACATACTTAATTCCCTATTTAAAGAGAAGGGAGAAAGTTAGTTCATAATTTGTTAACTTCTTTTCAACGCTGCTAAAATTAAGATACAGACTGCATCTTTGCTTGAGTGAGAACTGTTGAGTAACTGAAATTTTATGCACTAGCATAAACAGGAATAATAAGGGATATGGAGAGTAGAGAAAAAAAATAATTGGATTAGTTCAATTACTTGGAAAATGCACTGGTACAGAGTTAATCAGCTAAGTGGCTTCTTATTATGTTGTAACACTGTATGACAAACTTGCATTTTGTCTCTTCATGAAGCCAGCAATGTTGATCTGGCCAGGGCTGTTTGTCAAAAATTAACAATTGCTAAAATAATTAATTCTTGTAAAATTAAGCACGAAATAATATTTGCATACTTATAATGACAAAACAAAAACTAGACAGAACAATTTGCATGAGTACCAATGCTGTCATGGTACTGAATCCAACTTTGCCCAAAGCTGGCATTTGATATTTTCTTATGGTCTGCAAGGTGCAGAGAGACCCATATGTATCCATTAATTTCACCTCTGCATATGTACAGCTGCTGGACAGGGCTGAACTCCAAGGGCTGCTTTAACCCAGGTAGGAGCCTCAGGCCAGGCTGGCATGGTCTGGTGTCAGGGCCTCCATTGTTGCTTCTTCAGGAAGAGGTAGTCCCACCTCTGCGTCACATTCAGCATGATCTCCAGGCTCCTGCCTGCACAGCAGCTGCCAATATTCCCCAGCTTCCAATGTCTAAAGTTTTACTACCTCTGCTGCTTTCTAAAACAGATCCATCTCTTTTTAACCACTTCCCCATTAAAAATCCCATTGGCAAGTACCCATGATACACCGGTGTTCTGTAACTGGTTGAGCTAATTCCCAGCCTGGACACTCTCACACATCAGTGAACTAACTGCCTTGACTGCCCTTTTTGGCTCTCCATTTGATAGAAAATGAAATGGAGAACTTGTCGCCTGCTTGATGCCTCTTCAAAGCAAACTTCCTGAAATCTTTTTTTGCAAGTTGTGGTAAAATGTCTGGTTCTAATTGTTATAACAAATAGCACATCACACAGATTCTTTCCAGAGCTCTGATCACAGTCTGCCGGGGTTAAATTAAATCTTATCACTTCAATTGATTTTAGAGTGATCGAGATGCACAGCATGAAAGCAGGTCCTTCAGCCCAATTTCCCCATGATCCCCAGTTTTCACAATTAAATTAGCCCCATTTGTCTGCATTTAGTCCCTATCCCTCTATATCTTTCTCATCCACGTACACATCCAAAGGTTTCTGAAATGACAAAATTGTCCTCACTTCCACACCACCTCTGGGAGCCCATTCCAGACACTCACCACCCTGGGTGTGAAACAATTGCCCCACGAGACCCTTTTGTGTCCCTGCCCTCTCACTCTAAACCTATGCCCACTAGTTTTAGATTTCCCCACCCTGTGGAAAAGGCCTTGGCTATCTCGGCTATGACTCATGATTTTATAGACCTCCAAAAGGTCACCCCTCAGTCTCTGAGGCTCCATGGAAAGTCATCCTAGGCTACCTAGCCTCTCATTATAACTCAAACCTTCAAGTCCAGGTAGCATCCTAGTAAATCCTTTCTGTACTCTTTCTAGTTTAATAGTATCTTTTCTACATTAGGGGGACGAGAACACACCATACTTCAAACGTGGCCTCATTAACACCTTGTACAGTTGCAACCCATTATTATTCTTGAAGGAGAGCTGACTAGGACTAAAAACATTGTTCAATTTTACAGGACAATCTGTTGTTAGCCATTCCCATGATATTTCCAAAATTCCTAATGAGATTATTGGCTCTGAAGGTCCCTAGCTATATATGGTGCACGTTAAGTATGTAAAAAAGTACTTATGTATGTCTTTGTAAACACTTGGCCACGATAATGATTGTTGCATGCTTTCACCCAGTGCTTTGTACTCACTCGATGTCCTGCTGGTTTTTTTTTTAAAGAGAATTTCCCTTCATATTGACTTTATGACCATTCACAGACCAATAAATATTCCAATTTTGTCAGGTTTTGCTTCTGCTCATGGTACTTTTTCAGCACTTAGTCTTATGAATAATATTTTACAACATAGCAACGTTGTCTGACTTTGCAATACTCTTTGCCACTTGTTTTGTGCCGCACCGAGTTTGCCTTCAGTTGCCAGTATAGTGCTGGTTATTGCTGTAGAATAAGACACTGCTTCTTCCACAAGAATAAAATGCTCTACTTCTGCTCAATCCATTTAATGACCTATAGAATGCTTCTGTCATTACTTGTGCCACACATATCTCTGATCAGCCCAAGCCTGATCTTTGTAGATATAGAGAAATTTTTGACATTTCTTTATATCCTAATAAAGTTACCAATTTTTAATGGTCCAGTCAGTCGCACAAGATAGTCTGTGAACTTTTCATATGCTCATATAACTGCTAATGCTTTCTTCTCCATGGTTATAGTCCTCTACTCGATATCAAATAAATGTTATTTTAAATCATTTATATTTGAATGAGGACTACTCCCAGTGCTTTGGGTGACGCGTCTGTGGCTGCTGTAGTATACAAGTCTGGATTGTAATGTGCTGAAACATCAGTAGAAAGTAACTGTTTAGGTCTTTTCAAAAACTCCAGTATGTTCCAAATTCCAGCAGCATAGCCGGCCATTTCTCAAACGGTCCCATGGGAGTAGAGTAAGACTACTGAAATTGGAATAAGCTTTCCCATTTCATTGGCTATACCTAATGTATCCAAGGAATGTAATGGTCATTCTGGAGAACTTGGATTTCTAATTAGCTTTCTGCAGTGTCTTTAACACATCCCTGGCCAGCTGGTTGTGGTCATTCTTCATGCACTAGATTACCATTTACATATCAAACACTTTCCTGTTTCCCTTCCAGGATGCTGGACATTGCCTTTTGACAATCTCAGGTGCAGAGGCAATCCTAAACTGTGGAGACATTTCAGCAATATTGTTCAAATTATGTGGTAAATGTGGTCAGTAATTCTGACCCCATGGTCTGAGGCTATCTCCCTGAAGCCACTGTTGTGAAAACTTTACCAGTTGCCAATTCTGCTAAACTATTATCGACAAATGAAATTGGATGATTTTCTACTCTATTTCTTTTACTTAACGGAGTGAAAACCACAAAATCATGGTTCTCCATTTATTTTGGCAACAGTTCTGGCCCCACACACCACTGTAACACTTCTGTCACTGGTGATACAACCCCACTCTCTACCATTCTGTCGTTCTGGGCTGGTACCTTTCCCACCAAAGGATGAGGAATTTTTCTGGAAGCATACAAACAAATGGGTTTAGCATCATCTTGTAGAGTAATGCAATACTCCTGCTTCAAATTTATTATTAAATAGAGTCAGAGTCATAGAGATGTACAGCACAGAAACAGACTTTCGGTCCAATCCGTCCATGTTGACCAGATATCCCAAGCCAATCTTGTCCCACCTGCTAGCACCTAGCCCATATTCCTCCAAACCCTTCCTATTCATATACCCATCTAAATGCCTCTTAAATGTTGCAATTGTACCACCCTCCACCACTTCCTCTGGCAGCTCATTCCATACACGTCCCACCCTCTGTGTGAAAAGGTGCCCCTTAGGTCTCTTTTATATCCTTCCCCTCTCACCCTAAACCTATGCCCTCTCGCTCTGGACTCCCTGACCCAAGGTAAAAGACTTTACCTATTTACCCTATCCATGCCCCTCATAATTTTGTAAACCTTTATAAGGTCACCTTTCAGCCTCCGACGCTCCAGGGAAAACAGCCCCAGCCTGTTCAGCCTCTCCCTGTAGCTCAGATCCTCCAACCCTGGCAACATCCTTGTAAATCTTTTCTGAACCCTTTCAAGTTTCACAACATCTTTCCGATAGGAAGGAGACCAGAATTGCATGCAATATTCCAACAGTGGCCTAACCAATGTCCTGCAAGGCTACAACATGACCCCCCAACTCTTGTACTCAATACTCTGACCAATAAAGGAAAGTATACCAAATGCTTTCTTCACTATCCTATCGACCTACGACTTCATTTTCAAGGAGCTATGAACCTGCACTCCAAGGTCTCTTTGTTCAGCAACACTCCCTCGGACCTTACCATTAAGTGTATAAGTCCTGCTAAGATTTGCTTTCCCAAAATGCAGCACCTCGCATTTATCTGAATTAAACTCCATCTGCCACTTCTCGTAGCTTTGGAAATTCTTGCCAAAATTCTTTCCCATCTCTAATCTACTCTCTTTGCGACTTTGTTGTATCCAGATTCATATATGCTTTAAGTTAATATTGTTATCTGTACATCAGGATACCAGTCTGAGCTGTGGGCGTCTGCATTTACATTGCCCCTTGAGGCTACTTACCGTATATACTCATAAAAAATAGTCTAAAAAATTTGACTTTAAGGTCAAATTTATTGGGTTGATTATGACATGGATACTACTTTTGAGGGGCTGAAATTCATGCTACAGTCCAAAATACCATATGAGTAGCAGAAGCCCAATTGATCTCTAAACAAATAAAGAAAAAAAACACAATGAATTATGGTAATTCCAAGAATGCCACAGGGGAGAGTGAAGCTGAGCTGAGCTGCACACAAACGGAGGTTGTGACCTGATGCCTTAAACTTTCGCGCCAAATTCTTCCATTTCCTTCTGTTTTCCCTTGTCTGCTATTGTTTTAGTTTTTCAAACTAATATTTTAAACTTTTATTTCTGATTTTAAAAAATGGTTATCAGATATTTGACTCTCATACAGGCACACTGATCATTGTAACTGTGAGACATCGTCAACAGCTGCACAGTAATTATAGTGAAGTAAATGCATATAGGCCTATCCTATATAGGAAATGGTTGATAAGCTTTGTATCATGCTAATTATACTAATTATAATGCTCGCTCAACCATGAACTTAAGAAATCCGCAGCCTAACACCGGTGTGAATTTCGTCAAAGTTAGTGTGAATTGCACACCAAAACACGTAACAGCGCAAAAAAAAATTCATTTTGTCATCGTAACATTTACGTACAGGATAACACCTTGACTCAAAAATATCGATCTGTAATCTGTGAAGAATTAGGGTTGACTTTTACATGAGATGTATGGAAAGGTTCAGAATTTTGGGCCAAAAATAGGGCGGGGTCAACCTTTACTCGAGTATATATGCTATCACTGATCTTGACTCTTCAACTCCTCATTTAAGGCAATACTTCCTCATGTTATGAAATAAAATGCTCCAGTGCAGTGTCTAAGTCCTCTCTCTTCACATGCTCTTTTTAAATGCAACTCGTTTTTCTTGCTGATGTCACAGTCACATGAACATAATAACATACATAGGTCTCTTTATTCCACAGATTAGTGATTCACAAACCCAAGACTGAGAATGGCAAATGCAGAATATACAGATGCTGCAAATCTGACATCTAAATTAAATACAGGAAATGCTGGAAGTATGCGGCAGTTTTCAGGCAGCATATGTGAGGGCAGAAACAGAATTAACAGTTGAGGTCAAAGATCTTTAATTGGAACAGGGAAAGGCTAGAAAATGATGTGTTTTAAGCAAAAGTAAAGGGGGCACCATAGTAAAAGGTTAAATGAGAAAATCTGTTGCCACCCAGGTTGATAGGATTGTTAAGGCGGCATATGGTGTGTTAGTTTCTATTGGTAGAGAGATTGAGTTTCGGAGCCATGAGGTCATGTTGCAGCCGTGCAAAACTCTGGTGCAGCCGCACTTTTGCGTACAGTTCTATATGCAGTATTGTGTACAGTTCTGTTCACCACATTATAGGAAGGATATGGAAGCTCTGGATTGGGTTCAGAGGAGATTTACTAGGATGTTGCCTGGTACGAAGGGAAAGTCTTACAAGGAAAGGGATTGGAGGCTGTTTTCATTAGAGAGAAGGAGGTTGAGAGGTGACTTAATTGAGATATACAAGATAATCAGAGGGTTAGATAGGGTGGAGAATGAGAGCCTTTTTCCTTGGATGGTGATGGCTAGCACGAGGAGGCATTGCTTTAAATTGAGGGGTGATAGATATAAGACAGATGTCAGAGGTAGGTTCTTTACTCAGAGGGTAGTAAGGGGATGGAACGCACTACCTGCAACAGTAGTAGACTTGCCAACTTTAAGGGCATTTAAATGGTCATTGGTTGAGCGAGCATTATAATTAGTATAATTAGCATGATAAACATATGGATGAAAATGGAATAGTGTAGAATAGATGGGCTTCAGATCGGTATCATAGGTCGATGCAACATTGAGGGCCAAAGGGCCTGTACTGCGCTGTAATGTTTTATGTGCTATGTTCTGTTATTGATGGAAGGTGGGAAAGATTAAATGGCAAAAAAAGTATTGGTGGTCGGACCAAAACTGTTCAAGGGAAGAGTTGAAATAGGGAGAAACTGGTCGAGTGTGGTAAGAACAGGGTGTACAGTCTAGTAGAGGAGTTGTGTTTGTTGATTTTGGGGAGGAGGTAGGTTTTTTTGGTCCAGGTCTATGGGTAAGCCAGGTACATGACCCTTTCTGTGATTTAACCTCTCCTGTATTCCACCCATCACAGTCTTCCCTTCTGCTTGCTTCAATCTTTCCTGCCTCTTTTCACTTATTTAAGATCCACTCCATTTCTAGTCTTTTTCAGTTCTGATAGCAGATCATTGGCCTGAAGAATTTGATTCTTCCTCCACGCCTTCAACAAATCTTTCAGTTTGGAAGATCAATCGCAAACTTCAATATAATGAATTGCAATATATCAGGAGAGAAAGGAAAAGCATCCCTTGCAAAAATAAGATAAATACGATCACTTGAACATTTAAATTAAATGAAGCAAAAATCAATAAATACTTCAGCATCCAGAGTAAAGAAACTATATTGCAATTAGTTTAAAGATATGGTAGTCATTTTTCTTCATCCATCAGTTTCTCTGGAGATTGCCATTGAAATTAAGGTGCCAGGCATTTCCGATACCTATGGTCACAGATTTGATCTAGTTAGTGTAGTCCTACTCTAAGAACTGTGGTTCAAACTTTCAGTTCACTGCTCCACACACACAATTTTCAATGTACAGTCAGTGCTGCTATCACATGTGTTTCTTCAACACAGATTGGTGTTAACGCGATTAAAGAATTTGGGCTGTTACTTGTAGAAGCCAAATTTTCCTTACCTGTTTTGGCTATTCTGACCTCATTAGTTTAAACGGCGTGACTACTGTGCTATTTTCATATAATGCAAGATCACATGAGAACAGAACTATCCTGTTATATCAGAACTGACTGTAATTGTCAGTTACAAAATCAAAATACTCATTGTCCACATATATTTATTTTAAGACTAAAGCAAAGAAATTAAGTCACATGATCATCATCAGCATGGCATGTAGAGATGACAACCACAAGTGATGGGAATATTCACCTGAGAGCAGAAGGAGATTTCTTTGAAATTTTTCTCAATCGTCACCTTCTTCGTGTCAGGACTTATGAGGTATACCTCTGATTGGCCAATCTGAAAGAAAAAAAAACATGAGTTTTACTTTCACAAAACAAATTCACTTGCAGCAGTACCTGGGCCACAAAGGAAAGGTACCCAAAATATTTATATTGCTATACAATAACAAAGAAAAAAATGACTTGCATTTATACAGCACCTTTTCTGATCAACAGACATCCTAAATGCCAATAAAGGTATCTTTCAAGTACAGTCATGTAGGAAACACAGCTGCAAATCTGTAACAGTCTGCTTTTGAGACAGTGAAGGAAGAGACAATGGTGACCAGGACAATGGAGATAACTCCCCTGCTTTGTTTCAAAATATTGCACTGAAATTTTTTACTTTTTTTAAAAATTAATTCGTGGGATGAAGGCATTGCTGGCTTGACCAGCATTCACTGCCCATCCCTGGTTGTTTTTGAGAAGGTGATGAGTTGCTTAGACATTCACCTGAGGAGGTGGACAGGGTTTCAGTTTGGCATCTCTTCTAAAGGAGTGCAGCACTCCATCAATGCATTATCTTTCCTTGAGGCTGATGCATGCATATGGCTGAAATGTTGTGGTGCCCTAATAAAATAATGATGTACGCAGAGATGGCATTGGGATCAAGTCCTTTTGTGGCCTACTCCCAAGAGGCTCAACTTTCAATTACAGACAACGGTTTGGCTGCAAATGAGATGAAGAGCAGTTGCTCATAAATGTAATGCTACATCAAGACCAGTTAATGGGTACGATTACAATTGCTGCAAGTCAAGATTTTGAGGATATAATATAGCTAAATGGAGAAGATAAAATCAATCACCCAAAATTGCAGACTTGCTTCAGAAAAATCTGTCAACAGGGGGAAAAAACAACAGGCCAGCTGAACAAAGAAAAATGTCAAACAAACAAAGTGAAAAAGAACCTCATAACCTCCATACCTCATTCGTGCTGCTTTTCAGCTGTTCAGGTAGGTATTTATACATTTAAAATACACCAGGTAAACAGAAGACCTAAAACAACCTATCATCTCCAAATTCAGAAATGGTATAAAATGGGTTGTTGAAGGATGCTCCATTTTGTGATGTGTACCATACAAAACTGAACAAGAAACTCTGCTTAAGTTTCTATTTCAAACCATGGAGTGAATGAGTCAGGAATTTTACAGTCAGTGGATATCATATTACCCATGATTCAGTTCCATTTCCACAAAGAATAAATCAATCCCACAAACCCAAGACTCCAATTCATATCCATTTGGTTGCTAGAATTTATGATGCATTATATCATGTCCCTTTGATAATTAAATGACTAGCAATGTGCAGCAACATACAGTGCATGATCAAAGGTCAATCAGGAACTGGTTCAGATTTCCAATAAATGACTTCTTTAAAAATCTCACACTGATAGACACTTAAGTCAACAGCACTGCTATAGGAATTGAGCAAATATCTCCTTAACATTTGAAAGTATTCTAACAACTAGACTGAAGCATCACAGGAAAAAAAAGCCATTTCCCAGTTCCTCTAATGAACTCAACAGTCATCATCATTCTAGCTTAGTCATAATTCCAACTTCTTGTTTAAGTTATCTTTTTATTTCCACAAATTATAATAAAACGACATGTGTCCCTGTTATGAACAATGAATCATCTTCAACATCCCTTCTTCTGCTCCATTACCCTTTGACAGAGCAGTGGGAATTTAATCATCTGATTTGCATTGCCAGAGCTCTTTAGATAAATAGATTGATTAAACAAATGATTTGGATCAAATTACTCAACCCAAAAAAGGGGAAAAAAGAAGAAGAAATCATCAACACCACAAATCTCAAATAAAGACAGGCGTGGAAAATTAACAGGTTAGTTTAAAAGTTCTTCCATGCTGCAAAATAGATCAAAACTGCATCAACATTTGCACGCATATTTCAAAGAGGATCTGAGAAAACAAATTGAACTCAGCAGTTCAAAAGAATGCAAACATTTTACCAATTGCTACAAGCATTCAAATGAATGTACAAGTTAGGAGCTGGAGTAGGCCAGTCAGTTGCCAGACTTGCTCTGCCATTAAATAAGATCATAGCTGATCTGACGGAGGTCTCGGTGCACTATCCCAGCCACTCCCTATACCATGCGATTCCCTCAGTCAAAACTCCAACTCAAATTTTAAAAATATCTAATGAACCTACTCCTAATGTTTTCCTGGGGGAAATGTTCCATAAGCTAAACAGAGCAAGAGTTTCTCCTCGTCGGTCTTAAATATGGAGATACATGGGTTAGAAATGTAGGCATCAGTCCGACGTGTTGTTCACAGAGGGTTTGTCTCACTAGGTCTAGCGAGTTTTCTCACTACAACTTCCCAAACTTACCTCATTAATGATCTACGCCACCCCTACAGTGCCCCTCTCTCATCCAATTCTGGCCCCATTCTAACACTCGTTATACCCAGAACAACTCACCACTACTGGGATATCCCAGAACAGATTGATATCCCTGGCCATTATGCACTGGGAAGGTATGGTTATTCTGGAGATACTTACATGGCTCCTGACATTTGCACTGAATAAGGCAGAGAAGGGAAACTTAGCATCCCATGTGGTAAGCAGAGACCTGAAGGTCCTACTGGACAGGGTAGTGCAGCTGTGGGACTCTCTCTACCCCCAGGACAGACACTGGAAGACTTGACACTCAACTGTTCCAGCCATACAGGTCACTGCAACGTCAGCCATCTGGATGAAAGTGTAGAAAGGAGGTCAATGATGTTCTCCACTCTGTCAGCAAAGCTATCACCATCTTCTGTCTTATACCTCACTCTCACTCGATTGCTACTACTGTACCCAGCTTCCACTAACGTTTCCTCAAAACTGATAAAGAAACAAAGAACTGTGGATGATGGAAAAACTCAGGAGAGTGGAAGGAATATCTGTGGAGAGAAAGTAGAGTTAACATTTCCGGTCCAGTTCTGAAGAAAAGGCTACTGGATCCAAAATGTTAACTTTTCTTTTTTCTCTATAGCCAGAGTTTTTCCAATAATTTCTGTTGTGAAACTATTCCATAAACACATTATGACCTCAGCTTCCGGACAATCTTTTGTCAATCGGATTCAATAAGCCTACATATACACAAACTACCCATAATTATTGTCATCTCTCTCCCACAAGTCCTCATTATTTCTTCCTGTATAACCCGAACTAGTGTGGATTTTGTTAGGTGATGTAAATGCTACGCCCACGTGACTTCTTCCTTTTACTATTTCTATTATTGACCCAAACCAATTGTATGTCTTAATCTTTAGAATGAACTTGATTTTCCTCCACTGTATTACTGCCATTTTTAACTAACAGAGCTAACACTCCACTGTTTCCTAGTGTCTGGACTTTCAAATATGTTTGAATATTCAGGCCCCAAACTTGATTGTCGTGCAGCCAATACTCTGTAACAGCTATTGGATCATACCATTATCTTCCTATCTGAGCTGTCAATTTATCCACGTATTATGAATGCTATGTGCATGTGGATACGAGCCTTTAGCTCCACCTTTTTACTACTTTTGCAATCTCTCGTCTTAGCTGCTGACATATTTTGTTATTCTGTAACTTCCTGCCACACGATGACTATCATTTCCCTCACTCTTATCTCGCCTGCTCCCCTGTCTCTCCCTCTCTCATATAGCACTTTTTTCCTTGACTGGACTCCTCACACTCCACTATTTAGATGAAAACCTTCTCTATTGCCATAGTGACAGAACATTGGTCCCAGCACAGTTCAGTTGAAGACCATCACAATGGTGCAGTTCCCATCTTTCCCTGCACTGGTACCTGTGCCCCAAGAGTAAAAATCCATTTCTCCCAAATCAATCCTTGCACCATGCGTTGAACAGTCTAATCTTAGTTACTCGACTCCAACTTACTCATGGTTCCGGTAATTCTCCTAAGAACAAATATTAAAAAGGGGTAAAAATTAAAATAGAATGACACCGCTATTGTGATGGCACATTATGCAAGTCTGTATTATTTGAAGGAAACATCCAGCTCCCAGCTCTTTCTAAAATTGCCCAGCAGTGCCTTTCCTTCAAATATTTATCCAGTTCCCTTTTGAATGTTATTACAGAATCTCCTGCCACCACTTGTTCAAACAGTGCACTCCAGTTCATAATCAGTCATGACAGTTTTCTTTATATCCATCTCCCTTCTGCTACCTTTCCTCAATTATATAAAATCTGTGCACTCTTGGTCCGGACCTTGGAGTCACTGGAAAGAGTTTATCTTTCTCTCTATCAAGCCCTTTAGCATTCTCTGCTCTAAGACAACAATTCCAGTTTCAGTGGTTCCCCATCCGTGGTCTTTCTAATAAAGCACTTCTGCACCCTCTCTCCAGGACTTTGACACGCTCCTAAATCTGGTGCTTAGAATTAAACTCCTGTGCAAACATACAAGTAATCACCTTCTTAACTAGACAGAAGACAACATTTAAAAAAAATGAAGATAATTACAATTCCAGCCTTGAATACTTGCTGTTCCCAAAGAGGAGAAGGTCCCAGAAGATCTCAGATAGAAGCTTTCCTAATAATGAGGGCTCTGGACAGAGTAGATAGTAAGGACAGTTTCTGCTCATAAAAAGGATCAAGAACCAGGTGATACCAATTTAAAGTAATTTGAAGAAGCAAAACAAAACAAGGCAAGGAAACACTTTTTCATACAAAGTGACTAGGTCTGGAATGCACTGCCTGGAAGTGAGGCAGAGCTGATCATTTAAATAGAGGTTACGGGTAAAAGGCAGGAAATTGGCACCAAGTCAGAATATTGAGAGCGTCGATGCAGGCATGAGGGGCTGAATGGCTTCCTTCTGCATCATAACATTGAGGATTCTGTTCTGTCACTGTCTCAAAGAGATAGTACAACATTCAATGCACACCACAGTCCGATCATATTAACACCAACATGCCTGCTAAGACTGCAGGGTTTATACTTGATGAAAAATATCTTGGTCCAACATCAAATTCCTGCGTGACTGAAATTTCGATGTCAGGTTATTAACCAGCGAACCCCACCAACGAAACATCAGAGAGGGTCGGGTGAGCAAAGAATGATTAAAGAATTAGAAAGTGGGGAACTCACTCAAGTCCACCCTGTGTGCACATGCTGTCATGACTGTGGCAGGCTTGGTGGCATGCAAGTGTCTGAGCCTTGGGACATTTCATCATATTTAAATCAGGCTCTCCGAACACACCTGGGAACCAGATTTTAAATGAACAATTGTCATTGGAGTTTTCAGGGGCTTGGAAAACTGGGCCCTGGAAGGGCGATGGGAGCTATAGACAGAGTTGGTAAATGCTTTTTAAGGGATGGACCAGATGGAGCTGCAGCACCACCATCCTGCCCCCACTCAGCCACTAGAGGAGGACCAGCCTCCCCCTTTGTCAATGGAGACCTCCCTTCACCCTCTCCAACCACCTTTCCCTGGCTCTCCCCGTCCCTGATTTCTGGGGACCATCCCTACTGCCATTATTTTTACAAGCTGACATCTGACCAGGCAACATACAAATTAAAATTCTGATAAGGCCCATACACAAGGTCCTCCAGGACTTCCTTGTCCCCAGCTCTAACCATCCTCCATCATACCCTTCCTGTAAACATCAGGGCATTAATATTTGAAAGATAGTATGGAGGAGGCAGATGGGAAAAAGATGAGCAATTGGGTGGAAGCTGGTGCAAGGTAGATAATGAGAGGAATGTGAGAAAAACAAGAAGATGGGGGAGACAGTTCGAATAGGTGGTCCCATTCAAGAAAAGCTGGGACAGCAATAGGAGTGACAGGAAGCGGAAAGGAGTCACTAAGGGCTGCACTTCAAGAACGTCCCTTCCATCGCAACTGCTGGTTGTCCCATTTCCTGCCATTTCACATTGTGTTACTGCCCAGCTCCCATCCAAATTGAGAAATAAAAGAGAGCCAAAGGAGAAAATGAAGCAGAGTTGCAGCAGGGAGGGGAAAAAAAATGAGACTCCCTGCACATACAGAGACTTAGAGAGAATGGTAGGTCAAAGGAAGGGAATTTACACCACCATCCGAATCCATTCAGCCCATCCTACATGTGTGCATTGCCCACAGCCAACTGACACAGGAAGTTCCTTTCTATCCACTTCAGAGATAAAGACTCATCCCAGCTGAAAGTTCAATCTTAAAATCCTCACAGACTAGAAATGGCTTTTCCCACGACACTGGGGACTCTCAAATTGACTGGGGTAGCGTGCAGAGGATACAGTTCCTGTAACCAAGCCCAGAGTCCCTGCATGACAGAAGGCAGCACTCTTTATAAGAATAGCAATCATCCCTCATGCTACTTAGGCCCTGGATCTGAAAGTCAGGTTTTGCCACACTGACAATCTGAGAACACCAAATCCAAGGGTTCATTCAATAACCAAAAGGTGCCAATCTTAGAAAGAGAGAGGGAGCAGTGCAGCATGAGAGAAACATCAGAGCACAGCCCAGGGACATATTTTTAAGCTACTTCCAGTCCAGACGACAATAAAATCCATAACACGGACAGAAAATACAGGCTATGGTTGGCCCACAGAAATAACAACTACTATGGTCACTGCCAATGTGATAACTTGCCAGACAAGACAACAATTACTGAGTAGTTGTGAAGGGCTTAAAGATCTGACGAAAGAAAGAGCTGAAACGTAGAAGGCGGCCAGTCTGTGGTACAAGATGTCATGAGATGCACAGTCCAGGAGATCATGGAAGAGCAAAATATTTTTTTTCACAGCACCAGTGAGAACATTATGGAGCAATGTAAAGTTGTAACATACTGTGGTTTGGGTCAATAAAGCAGTCAAACATTGTGTACTGTTCATACAGCAGTGCTTCAACCACACATCAGAATGAAATACTCTCTTTTCAATGCCAGTGTAAATGGGGAGTACAGAATCAATTAGCGTTACAAATATAACACTGAAATATAGGTTCTTGAAAATACTTGGTTTTGTTTCTTTTCTGTTTGATGTAATCTACATCATTCAGTCTGAACAATTATTTGTCACAAAGACATTTTTCCCTTTACTACGCTGACATTCTGGGTAACAGAAGATGGAGGACGGGAAACATTTTTGGCTGTAACACTGCTCTTTCTTTGAGATATTTTAGGTGTTGGAGATGATTTCCTTGAATTCCAGGAGCGGCAATTACTGTTTTATATGCTGTTGCATTGTTTTGGAACTTGAGGAAATAAATCAGAACAACAGCACTTTTAAAAGGGAGAGGAACAGACAAAGGAAGCACATGGTGAGGTCAATGCTTTAGGGGGTGGGGGGTGGGGGGAACGGTGAGGGAGAGAGACAGAGAAGCTCACATTGCTAACTGACGTAGCAGTGAACCTGCACACTACTGCCTTTGCTGTTTGAATTCGTGTATCGCTGGACATCGGAGTGCATCTTGGAAAATTAACTAACAGTGAAATTCACAACTAATCTTGGAGGAGCCCTGTTTGGAAGAGGTCACAGCAGAGAATCAGATAAATAAATATTTCAAGCGTGGCCTTACCGCAAGCCTGCAGTAGTGAGTAGAATGGGTTCTTTCTTGATTATATGTTACATTCAGATATGTCTCTTGATTAAACTTAAAAATATAAGGGATAAGCATTAATTTAACCTGGAGCAGTATTTTGTAGAGGTATAAGACAGGGCAATGTGCTGGTTCTAAAGATTGAAAGAAGCAAAGATGGCCT
Organism: Chiloscyllium punctatum; assembly: GCF_047496795.1. Lineage (NCBI taxonomy): Eukaryota > Metazoa > Chordata > Chondrichthyes > Orectolobiformes > Hemiscylliidae > Chiloscyllium > Chiloscyllium punctatum. The sequence goes on along the minus strand of NC_092739.1, from coordinate 65,802,675 downwards.
TTAGTAGAGGCTGTTCTTGTCAGATGTGGGAGTTTAGGGAAAGTTTACGTGTTACTGAGGATTATATCTGTAATAAATGCCATTGGTTGTGAATCCTATCAGATCAAATGGATCAGATGGAGAGACAGAGACATTGAGGAATTTACAAGAGCAGGTGGATGTGATGGATAGTAGTTATAGGAAAGGGGAAAAGTCGCAGATACAGTCACATAGATGGGTTAACTCCAGGAAAGGGAAAAGAGGTAGGCAATTAGTGCAGGGGTCTTCTGTAGCTATCCCTATTTCAAGCTGTTTTGGAAAATGTAGGAGGTGATGAATTCTCAGGGGAACGTAGCACAAACAGCCAAGTTTCTGGTATTGAGACTGGCTCTAATATAATGAGAGGTACGTCAGATTCCAAGAGATAATTGTGTTCAGGAACTCTCTAGTTCGAGGTATAGACAGATGTCTCTGTGGCCAGCAGCGAAAAATCAGAATGGTGTGTTGCTTCCCTGGTGCCAGGATCAAGGATGTCTCAGCGAGGGTGTGAGAATGTTCACACTGGAACCAAAGGCATAGGAAGGGAAAAGATTGAGATTCTAAAGGGAGAATATACACAGAGTTAGGCAGGATTTTAAAAAAGGAGATCCTCGAGAGTAGTAATATCTGGACTACTCCTGGTGCTGCGAGCTAGTGAGGGTAGGAATAGGAGGACAGAACAAATGAATGCATGGCTGAGGAGCTGGTGCAGGGGAGAAGGGTTCACATTTCTGGAACATTGGAATTCCTTCTGGGACAGAAGTGACCTGTACAAGAAGGACAGATTGCACCTGAATTGGAAGGGGACGAATATACTGGGAGGGAGATTTGCTAGAGCTGCTTGGGAGGATTTAAACTAGTAAGGTGAGGGGTTGGGACTCAGGGAGATAGTGAGGAAAGAGATTAATCTGAAACTGGTACAGTTGAGAACCAAGGCGAGTCAAACAGTCAGGGCAGGCAGGGACAAAGCAGAAAACAAGGTAGGACTGATAATTTAAACTGCATTTATTTCAATGCAAGAGGCCTAACAGGGAAGGCAGATGAACTCGAGGCATGGTTAGCAACATGGGACTGGGATATCATAGCAATTACAGAAAAATGGCTCAGGGATGGACAGGACTGGCAGCTTAATGTTCCAGGATACAAATGCTACAGGAAGGTTAGAAAGGGAGGAAGAGAGGAGGAGGAGTGGTGTTTTTGATAAGGGATAGAATTACAGCTTGCTGAGGGAGGATATTCCTGGAAGTACATCCAGGGAAGTTATTTGGGTGGAACTGAGAAATAAGAAAAGGGATGATCACCTTATTGGGATTGTATTATAGACCCCCTAATAGTCAGAGGGAAATTGAGAAACAAACTTGTAAGGAGATCTCGGCTGAGAGAATTATAGGGTGGTTATGGTAGAGGATTTTAACATAGTGTTAAGGGTTTAGCTAGAGAGGAATTTGTTAAGTGTATACAAGACAATTTTCTGATACAGCATGTGGATGTACCTACGAGAGAAGGTGCAAAACTTGACCTACTCTTGGGAAATAAGGCAAGGCAGGTGACTGAGGTGTCAGTGGGGGAGCACTTTGGGGCCAGCAACTATAATTCTATTAGATTTAAAATAGTGATGGAAAAGGATAGACCAGATCTAAAAGTTGAAGTTCTAAATTGGAGAAAGGCCAATTTTGACGGTATCGGGCAAGAATTTTCAAAAGCTGATTGGGGGCAGATGTTCTCAGGTAAAGAGATGGCTGAAAACTGGGAAGTCTTCAGAAATGAGATAACAAGAGTCCAGAGACAGTTAGGGTGAAAGGGAAGGCTAGTAGGAATAGGGAATACTGGATGACTTAAGAAATTGAGAGTTTGGTTAAGAAAAAGAAGGAAGCATATGTCAAATATAGTCAGGATAGACAGAGTGAATCCTTAGAAGAGTAGAAAGGCAATAGGAGTATACTTCTGAGGAAAATCAGGAGGGCAAAAAGCGGACATAAGATAGCTTTGGCAAATAGAGTCAAGGAGAATCCAAAGAATTTTACAAATATATTAAGGACAAAAGGGTAACTAGGGAGAGAATAGGACCCCTCAAAGATCATGCAAGGCAGCCTTTATGTGGAGCCGCAGAAGCTGGGGGAGACCCTAGACAAGTATTTTGCATCAGTATTTACTGTGGAAAAGGACATGGAAGATATACAATGTAGGGAAATAGATGGTGACATCTTGAAAAATGTCCATATTACAAAAGAGGAAGTGCTGGATGTCTTGAAACGCATGAAAGTGGATAAATCCCCAGGGCCTGATCAGGTGTACCCTAGAACTCTGTGGGAAGCTTTGGAAGTGATTGCTGGGCCTCTTGCTGAGATATTTATATCATTGATAGTCACAGGTGAGGTGCCAGACCACAAAGTTGGCTAACGTGGTGCCACTATTTAAGAAAGGTGGTAAGGACAAGCCAGGGATCTACAGACCAGTGAGCCTGACGTTGGTGGTGGGCAAGTTGTTGGAGGGAATCCTGAGGGACAGGATGGACATGTATTTGAAGTGCCTGGATTAGAGCGGTGCTTGAAAAACAGTAGGTCAGGCAGCATCCGAGGAGCAGGAAAATCCACATTTCTGGCAAAAGCCCTTCATCATGTAGCATTTGTCTCCTGGAACATTAAGCTGCCAGTCCTGTCCATCCCTGAGCCATGTTTCTGTAATTGCTATGATATCCCAGTCCCATGTTCCTAACCATGTCCTGAGTTCATCTGCCTCCCTGTTATGCCTCTTGCATTGAAATAAATGCAGTTTAAATTATCAGAAGGTAGCCAAGAGTACAATAGGTGAATGGAGATGTGGGTGAGGGTGATAGGTCGGAGAGGAGGGTGGAACAGATAGGTGGGAAGGAAGATTGGCAGGTAGGACAGGTCATGAGGATCGTGCTGAGCTGGCAGGTTGGAACTGGAGTAAGATGGAGGGAGGGGAATGAGGAAATTGGTGAAATCCACATTGATGCTGTGGGGTTGAAGTATTCAGAGGCAGAAGCTGAGGCGTTCTTCCTCCAGGAGTCAGGTGGTGAGGGAGTAGTGGTGGAGGAGGCCCAAGTCCTGCATGTCCTTGGTAGAGTGGGAGGGGGAGTTGACGTGTTCAGCCACAGGACAGTGGGGTTGATTGGTGCACGTGTCCCAGAGATGTTCCCTAAAGCGCTGGGCCCTGCTGTGCTTTTCCAGCACCGCTCTAATCTAGACTCTGATCTCCAGCATCTGCAGTCCTCACTTTCGCCATGTATTTAAAAAAGACAAGGACTGATTAAGGATAGTCAACATGGCTTTGTGCGTGGGAAATCATGTCTCTTAAACCTGATTGAATTTTTTGAAGAAGTAACAAAGAGGATTGAGGCCAGAGCGGTTATCATGTGATCTATATGGACTTCGGCAAGGCATTTGACAAGGTTCCCCATGGAAGTCTCGTTAGCAAGGTTAGATCTCAGGGAATACAGGGAGAACTCACCATTTGAATACAGAATTGGCTCAAAAGGTAGAAGACAGAGGATTATGGTAGAGGGTTGTTTTTCAGACTGGAGGCCTGTGACCAGTGGAGTGCCACAAGGATCATGCTGGGTTCACTGCTTTTCATCATTTATATAAATGATTTGGATGTGAGCATAAAAGAGGTATCATTAGTAAATTTGCAGATGTCACCAAAATTAGGGGTGTTGTGGACAGCGAAGAAGGTTACCTCAGATAACAACAGGATCTTGATCAGATGGACCAATGGGCCTAGAAGTGGCAGATGGAGATTAATTCAGATAAATGCGAGGTGCTGCATTTTGGGAAAGCAAATCTTAGCAGGACTTATACACCTAATGGTAAGGTCCTAGGGAGTGTTGCTGAACAAACAGACCTTGGAGTGCAGGTTCATAGCTCCTTGAAAGTGGAGTTACAGGTAGATAGGATAGTGAAGGCGGCATTTGGTATGCTTTCTTTTATTGGTCAGAGTATTGAATATAGGTCATGTTGCAGCTGTACAGGACATTGGTTAGGCCACTGTTGGAATATCACATGCAATTCTGGTCTCCTTCCTACCTGAACAATGTTGTGAAACTTGAAAAGGTTCAGAAAAGACTTACAAGGATGTTGCCAGAGTTGGAGGATTTCAGCTATAGGGAGAGGTTGAATCAGCTAGGCCTGTTTTCCCTGAAGCATCGGAGGCTGAGGGGTGACCTCAGAGGTTTTAAAATCATGAGGGGCATAGATAGGATAAATAGGCAAAGTCTTTTCCCTGGGGTGGGAGAGTCCAGAACTAGAGGGCATAGGTTTAGGGTGAGAGGAGAAAGATATAAAAGAGACCCAAAGGCAATGTTTTCCCATAGAGAGTGGTATGTGTATGGAATGAGCTGCTAGAGGGAGTGGTGGGGGCTGGTACAATTGCAACATTTAAAAAGGTAACTGGATGGGTATATGAAGAGGAAGGGTTTGGAGGGATGTAGGCTAGGTGCTGACAGGCGGGACTAGATTGGATATCTGGTCAGCATGGCCAGGTTGAACCAAAGGGTCTGTTTCCATGCTGTACATCTCTATGACTCTATGACATAGATAAAAGCCTCTCACAGCCAAACTGTTCAACACCCAACATTGACAGGAAAATTACATACCTTCCAGAAAGATGTTCACAATTTGTAGCAAGTTTTAAAGTGCAAAACATTACACGGAGTTACTGAATACTTCCTAACTCAAACTCTCAGGTCTCAATACAGCCAAAGGAAGGAAAGAAAATGAGGGTTACATTTTCTAAACACTTTCTGCATTCCATTCACAATTCAGTGTGAAATGTGGACAAATACACTTGTGCAGATGTCAAGCAAGTGTGGGACTGGACCCTCCTGGAAATAGCTGTCCGATAGTTGGTAATTTGCATGCAGACATTGCCTGGTGTTGGCTAGTTAGATAAGTAACAATACAGAAGGAAGCAAAGGTCTCAAGTCAACAGCGGAGCTATTGCTTCACATGAATCAGTGTGTTTTACAAAGAAGTGCCAAGAAGGACATGTGGGATAAGTAACCACATGCAGGATGATTAATAGGAGACTGTGGTGTTGGGGTGGAGGACTAGGTAACTAACAGAATTCAGTCATTTCCAGGATGGCAACTTATAACTGGTGGAGTGCCAATGGAGTCAGTGATGGGGCCACATTTATTTCCAGCACATGTTAATGCCTTGCATGATGGAAGTAAATGTACCATCGCCAAGTTTACAGAAGACAAAAATAAGTGAGATGGTAGGTCTTATGGTCTTGGTGAGGATGACACTGTCTGCAATGGGGTATAAACAGGTTTAATGTGGGGGCAAAACCGTAGTAAATGGAATAGAATTTGGAAACTGAGAGGGGATGTATTTTGGCAGAAAGAATGATCATCAGTTAAATGGGGAAAGGATGCAGAAAGCTGAAGCACAGAGGGAGGTGGGGTCCTTGTAAATGAATCACAAAAAGCTAGCTTTCAAGTTTAGCAAGTAATAGGGAAGGCAAATCGAACATTGGTGTTTATTTCAAGGAGAATAGAGCATCAAAATAGAGAAAACTTAATGTATATGAGGCAGTCATCAGACCACAGCTGAAATCAACAGTGGTGTAGTGATAAGGTCAGTAGACCAAAACACCAGATTAACATTCTGGGGCATGGCTGTGAAACCCACTATAGTAAAATGTGAGATTTGAATTCATTAATAACTTTGGAGAGCGATACAGATATAACTCTTAGGACTAAAGTGATTAAATAATGTGGAGATAAGATAACTCCACAAAGGCTGGTATCCTGTCATCAAGTCACCTTTTATTTATACACAGAGTTCTTGACATTGATCCAGCTCCCTCAGAGTAACCAGGTGACTAACACCTTATTTATCAGACAGTGCTCCTGATTGGACCATTAACAGCTCCAATCATGGAACACATATTCTATGAGGTCTGACTTCATTACAATTACTGCAGTCCAGTCCAAGATTCACAAGGTTGATTCTGCATATGGTGAAGTTTTCTTATGTGTAGCAGGTAAGTAGATTGGGCTTGTATTCACTGAGGTTTAGAAAAGCAAGAGGAGACCTTATTGAAACATTAAAAGTTTTTAGTGAACTTAAAAGGGTAGATGCAGAGAGGTTTCTTCTCCTTGTGGGAATATCTAGGGCAGAGTGCAAAATCTCAGGGTTACCCACTTAAAACAGAGATGAGGAGAAATTTCTTCTCTCAGACAGTAGTTAATTTGTGGAATAAGTATATTCAAAGCTGAGTTGGTCAGATTTTTAATCAGCAAGAGAATCAAGAGTTATGGGGAAAAGGCAGGAAAGTGGAATTAAGGATTATCAGATCAGCCATGATCTCAGTAAATGGCAGAACAACCTCCGAGTCAGACAGCACAGAAACTGACCCTTTAGCCAACTTATCCATGCCAATCTGGTTTCCCCAAACTTAACTAGTCCCACTTGCCTGCATTTTGTCCATATTGCTCTAAACCTTTCCTGTTCACATATCTGCCCAAATGTATTGTAAAATGTTGTCTTGTACATGCCTCCACCACTTCCTCTGGCAGCTCATTCCACATATGAACCACACCGTGAAAGTGTTGCCCCTCGGGTGCCTTTTAATTCTTTCCCCTCTCACCATAAACCTATACCCTCGAGGTTTGTGACATGATCGACTAAATGGCCTACTCCTACATCTTATTGTCAGAAAGACAAACAAAAAGAGGGTTGAGAAAGTTAACAATTACAACCATGACTGTCATAACCCTCTCCACTGGCTACTGGATATATTAAAATATAAATTGAAACGTGTACTTTTATTATAGATTCTTAACTTGCTTCAACTCTCCAATAATTTTCTTCTTTTACATTTGGATCACTACTTGGTTCAAACCAGTGTTCTGTCATCAGATCCCAAATTCCAGTTTCCACCTGTCCTCTCAGTATTCCTAGATTCCATTAGCATCAAACTTCCACCCCCTTCACATCATATTTCTCCTGGTTATCTTCACATTGTATTTCTATGGTTGTTGATTGCTTATCTAAATTGAATGCCAGTCATTTTTCATATAGTTTTTTAGTCCTTCAAATTTTTCACTTTACTCCTGTTTGCTTCTATCATGATTTCATTTTATGCTTTCTCCATTTTCTAAATTTGTTAAACATCCATGGAATCCTAAAGCTTATTCATGTAAAATAACTTCTTTATCCAGCACCTTTTCCTTTCAATTAATCTCAACATCATTTTAAAGCCATTTAAAATTTGGTGTTGTTTCAAACTGGAGATTTTTGGCTTTACTTTGTATCAATTTATTTTGACAGTAGATGCCAACTGAATCTCAAAAATCACAGACATTAGCAACATATGAACTATAGACGATCTTTACTGTCCCCAAACCATTTACAACTGAACAGAAGACTGTGAAGAAGCAACTGGTGATAAAATGAATTTGCTCATGTCTAATAATCCTTTACCCAAGATCTGTAGTAGCAGAGACAGCACACTCTGGGATCAATTGATTACACAACTCTCACTCAAACAAATAGGTTTCTCTGATAATATAAACCTAACTAACAGGATGTCCACTAGACAAAAACTGAGAAATGATTGTAAGAAAGAAAGAAATGGGAGCAAGAATATACCAGACAACCTCTCAAGTCTGCTCTGCCAAGATGATCATGGCTAATCTTCAACTTCAACTCCACCTTCTTGCTCATTTTCTAGATCTCTTGGATTGAGAAACCCAAAAACCTGTCTATCTCAGCCTTAAATACACAATGTTAGAGCATCCACAATCCTCTGGAGTAAAGAATTCCAAAGGTTTACAATCCTCAAGTGGGTTCTGAATGACTGACCCCTTATCTTGAGACTGTGCTCCCACAGTCTTGATTCTTCAGCCAGCAAAACATCTTAACAAGGGTTACCCTTCAATATTGATGAAATAATTTCTCAATCTTCTAAACTCTACAAAATGCAGACACTATCTATTCAGCTTCTTAGCTGTGGAACCAATCTAGTGAACTTTCAATGGAATTCAATACAAACACACTCTTCCTTAAGCAAGGCGGCCAAAATCGTACATCTGGTATTGCCGATCAGAGACTTCCAACCTGGCCAGTTACCGCATATAGTGGGCATGCTGGACAGGGATGTGGAGGACCTTAGTCACAAACTGCTCCGCTCGGTTCTCAGTATCTTGGCAACTGCTAGCACTCTAACCCAGTAACAGCCACATAACCCTGGCATTCTGCTCCAGGCAAACAGATCCCAGAGTCAGGGCATTCTACCTACAACAAAAAGGAAGCCTGGATGGCCATGAATTTTAGAAAATGGACGTTGAAACTTACCCAAATTAGTCATGATCTCAGGCAACAGCCAAAGAAAACAGAACAACACTGCAGAAATACAACCAATCTGGGTTACTGGGTTGATTCAGTTTATACAAAGATCATTTTGAAAATATGGATGCCTGAAAATAATGTGACTAGCGTGATGCCAGATCCACAAGTTTGTGAAAATGACAACTTTCTCTGCATTTTAAAAAGATGAAGTGTTACAGCAGCAGTGAGACCACACCTGGAGTACTGTGTACAGTTCTGGTCTCCAAATTTGAGGAAAGACATTCTGTCTATTGAGGGAGTACAGCGTAGGTTCACGAGGTCAATTCCTGGAATGGCAGGATTGCCTTACACGGAAAGACTGAAGCGACTGGGCTTGTATACCCTTGAGTTTAGAAGACTGAGAGGGGATCTGATTGAGACATATAAGATTATGAAAGGACTGGACACTCTGGCAGCAGGAAACATGTTTCCGCTGATGGGGGAGTGCCGAACCAGAGGACACAACTTAAAAATACGGGGTAGACCATTTAGGACAGAGATGAGGAGAAACTACTTCACCCAGAGAGTGGTGGCTGTGTGGAATGCTCTGCCCTAGAGAGCAGTGGAGGCCCAGTCTCTGGATTCATTTAAGAAAGAATTGGATAGAGCTCTTAAAGATAGTGGAGTCAAGGGTTATGGAGATAAGGCTGGAACAGGATACTGATTGGGAATGATCAGCCATGATCATATTGAATGGCGGTGCAGACTCGAAGGGCTGAATGGCCTACTCCTGCATCTATTGTCTATTGTCAATGATTAAATCAATGAGACCTTACCGTGAACAGCATGGTCCTATTTGCCTTCATGTTAGTTGGTTGCACAATATTCGGTGCACTGACAGCACGCTTCCGGGCTTCGAGTAAGCCACCACTTTGTGCTCCATCGCAGTTTGAACTGCTGTTCAAGTCAAGCGAGCCACTTTTCTCCAAACAACTCTGGGACTGTGTGACTGAAAGTTCATCTTGAATGGTCAGTTTAGGAGCAGATTTGTTCCTCTTTTGCACTAAGGGTGTTGGAAGTCTGGAAGGAAAGAAGCGTGAATTCTCTGTTCGTGGTCTTTCAGTCCGCTTCTGCTCCACTCCTTCCTTACTGCCCTCGGTGTTGTGTTTCCTAACGTGATTGAACTTCTCGATACATTCATCGATTAGAGCTGGAGGAGCTTTCTTGTGTGCCACCGTCACCTTCCCGACAAACAGAACCTCATATTTCTGAGCAAAAGAATCGTCGTCGTGTGCACGGATCTGTGTCTCTTCCTGCCGTACGATCTTGCCAGCCTGACGGATAGTATTGATGATCTCAGGAACCTAAGGAACCAAAGGACAAGCATTCAGAATTTCTCATGACGGACAACTAAGATAGACTGCAGGATCCAGGTCTATAAATCAACCAGAGGCACAGCATTTAAAACCCTGTACTTGCCTCTATTAAATATTCTACCCAAAAAGGTTTTAAAGGTTTATTTCACTTGTTCAAATTCATATCCACCAGTCTTAATCATTTCATTTTCACTCTGCATCTTAGAACTGTTTACAGATTTCTCCTTGACCAAAATGGCTCCAGAGGACTCTGTTGTTTCCTTGAGCAATACCCTACACAGTCTCTGTCAGTCAGTCAGTCAATCACAATTCACTAGTTACTTCAATTTAAATCCATGATTTATAGAGCTGCATGGAAGCACGAGCTTTTGCAGCACAGCTCCTTTATCAGGTAGCTGAAGGTGCAGTGCTCTGAAAGCTAGTGCTTCCAAATAAACCTTTTGGACTATAACCTGGTGTTGTGTGATTTTTTTTAAACTTTGTGCACCCCAGTCCAACACTGGCTCCTCCACATCATGCTTTGCAATAAAGGCAAGCACATCAAACACCCTCTTCACTATCCTATCTACCTGCGACTCCACTTTCAAGGAGCTATGAACCTGCACTCCAAGGTCTCTTTGTTCAGCAACACTCCCTAGAACCTTACCATTAATTGTATAAGTCCTGCTAAGATTTGTTTTCCAAAAATGCAGCACTTCACATTTATCTAAATTAATCTCCTTATAATCTTTACTTTTAAGCTCGCTTATGTTTTCCAGCTAAAATATTTTTTCTCTGGGGAGACACACTGTTCTTGCTATAAAAATGAATAACCTCATATGTCCCCACACGATACACCACCTGCTACCTTATGATTTCATCACTTACCTCTGTCTCTTCATCCAAGTCTTGAATATTAGTTATAAATAGCTGAACCATTCCAATAGTCTCAGCTTGCCAACTTGAAAAAATCCAATTTATTCACTGCTTCCTTTTCACAATGAATTCTTTACCTATACTAAAAAAGACCACCATTTCAAATGCCCTTATCGTATACATTGACCTCTTGTACGGTACCTTTGAATATCTAAAAAAAGGTATTCAATATCCCACAGATACTTTTTCCCCTTTAACTATTCTAATTACATCCTAAAAACATTCTAGTAAGGCTAAATCTGTTTGTCTCTATAAATGGCACTAAATTCCACACCTCTCCCCCCAAAAAAGGGGTGCGAGAAAAGAAGAGGAATTTTGTATGACAAATTCAGCCATAAAACACTGACAAATAAAACTGTCCACTCTTTCTTCAATTAACTCCAACTATGGTACTGGAGCAATAAGGGCAGAAAAAGCACTACAAAACTATTGAAATAACTCCTTCTAGTCCCAGAAGACAGGGTCTATTATGTGGTAAAAACAATGACTGCAGATGCTAGAAACCAGATTCTGGTGTACTGGTGCTGGAAGAGCACAGCAGTTCAGGCAGTGTCCAAGGAGCAGTAAAATTGACGTTTCGGGCAAAAGCCCTTCATCAGGGATAAAGGCAGAGAACCTGAAGAGTGGAGAGATAAGTGAGAGGAGGGTGGGGGTGGGGAGAAAGTAACATAGAGTACAATAGGTGAGTGGGGGAGGGGATGAAGGTGATAGGGAGGAGGGTGGAGTGGATAGGTGGAAAAGAAGAAAGGCAGGTAGGATAAGTCATGGGGACAGTGGTGAGCTGGAAGTTTGGAATTAGGGGGAGGTGGGGGAAGGGGAAATGAGGAAACTATTGAAGTCCACATCGATGCCCTGGGGTTGAAGTGTTCCGAGGCGGAAGATGAGGCGTTCTTCCTCCAGATGCCTGGTGGTGAGGGAGCGGCGGTGAAGGAGGCCCAGGACCTCCATGGCCTCGGCAGAGTGGGAGGGGGAGTTGAAACGTTGGACCGCAGGGCGGTGTGGTTGATTGGTGCGGGTGTCCCGGAGATGTTCCCTAAAGCGCTCTGCTAGGAGGCGTCCAGTCTCCCCAATGTAGAGGGGGCTGCATCGGGAGCAATGGATACAATAAAAGATTTTGATGGATGTGCAGGTTGCTCCCAATGCGGTCTCCTCTACATTGGAGAGACCGCATTGGGACATGGAGGTCCTGGGCGCTACCTTCACCGCCGCTCCCTCACCACCAGACGCCTGGAGGAAGAACACCTCATCTTCCGCCTCGGAACACTTCAACCCAAGGGCATCAATGTGGACTTCAACAGTTTCCTCATTTCCCCTTCCCCCACCTCACCCTAGTTCTAAACTTCCAGCTCAGCACTGTCCCCATGACTTGTTCTACCTGCCTATCTTCTTTTCCACCAATCCACTCCACCCTCCTCCCTGACCTATCCCCTCCCCCACTCACCCATTGTACTCTATGCTTCTTTCTCCCTACCCCCACCCTCCTCTAGCTTATCTGTCTACCCTTCAAGCTCTCTGCCTTTATTCCTGATGAAGGGCTTTTGCCCGAAACGTCAATTTTCCTGCTCCTCAGATGCTGCCTGAACTGCTGTGCTCTTCCAGCACCACTAATCCAGGGTCTATTATATGTGCAAGCTATAGAATACACTGAAGGAGCTCAGCCAAACTGACTGCTACAGCACTTCACTCCCCAGTAAGCCCTAACAACAGAATATTAGAAGCAGCAGCACTGTTAGAAATCATCAGCTCCCAGTCTCTCATCATTCTGACGTAAACTTTCATTGCTCTTCACTCATGCATATTATCATGCATTTTCCTATCCAATATTCCTCTTAAGGAAGGAAGACCTTAAGGAGTGCAGCAGTACCAGCAGTATTACCACCTTTATTAGACAGCAAGGAATATGGCAATAAACATGACCTGATCGTAATGATTTACATAGAGTCATAGAGTCAGAGATGTAAGCCATGGAAACAGACCCTTCGGTCCATCTCGTCTATGCTGACCAGATATCCAAAGCTAATCTACTCCTATTTGCCAACATCTTGTGAATAATTTTGATATTTTAAAATGGCAATTTCCATGTATCAAGCCTCTTCACCAGTACAGATTTCAATTCATAACCTCTTGATTTCTAACCCAGTAATATAACCATTGGGTTATTGTATCTAATTGTACGAGACTAGAGTCAGTTTTCTGCCAGGAGAAAGTGAGGACTGCAGATGCTGGAGATCAGAGTCAAGTGTGTGGTGTTGAAAAAGCACATCAGGTCAGGCAGCATCCAAGGAGCAGGAGAATCGACGTTTAAGCCAGAAACGTCTATTCTCCTGGTCCTCAGACGCTGTTTGACATGCTGCGCTTTTCCAGCGCCACACACTTGACTCAGTTTTCTGCCAATAGACTGAAAAAAAACCCCAGCCCTTACCAGGGAATAGGATTGTGCATCAATGTTCCTACAGTTACATCTATTTTATACCAGCTTAAGAAAACAAAGCTCTGCAGTGGGGGTCTAGCGAGGTAGCAGTTTGTTGATTGGCTGTATGATCAGGAAATACAGACAGAACAGTGAAATCCAGTAAGGAAAGTGTACATCATAAAGACAATTATTTACATTTTTGTTGTTTTTTGATTAAGACTGCAATTATTTCCTTTGTCGTTATCAAATTTGTTCTGCAGACTCCCTAAGTGTTTTAATTATTGGGGACAGTTTGAGGGGCTGCTACATTTGAATACCACAGCCAACTGCTTTTTGATTTCTAAATATTGGCTCAACTCCACCTAGCAATAAGGACAGGCTTGTCGCGAGATTTTTAATAGGCCATCCAAAAAAAATATCAGTCACACAAGCAGTACCAAGGTGAGTTAGAGTTAGAGTTAGAGTTAGAGTTAGAGTTAGAGTTAGAGTTAGAGTTAGAGTTAGAGTTAGAGTTAGAGTTAGAGTTAGAGTTAGAGTTAGAGTTAGAGTTAGAGTTAGAGTTAGAGTTAGAGTTAGAGTTAGAGTTAGAGTTAGAGTTAGAGTTAGAGTTAGAGTTAGAGTTAGAGTTAGAGTTAGAGTTAGAGTTAGAGTTAGAGTTAGAGTTAGAGTTAGAGTTAGAGTTAGAGTTAGAGTTAGAGTTAGAGTTAGAAGCAAACTTCATGCAGAACATCACTGCTTAGCTGGACTGCTGAAAAGACAAGTAGTTTTTACAGATTCAGTGAAAATCAAAGAGTATATGGTGAACTCTGTTTTATTAGAATTCAAAGTTACTACAAGGCATTATTAGGCAGCTCAGGCTCAGGAAAAGGTCTTAGGGTCTCAGAAAAAGATGCGTCACTAATAGATCAGTGCAACTACAGGTGAGGGCAAGTATTTGCTTTTAGCCACCAAACCACGTTCGAGCTCAGGAAACAAAATCGAGAGGCTTTAGTGAAACTCATTGTTTGTGAAAAGCTGGAGTCTTGCCTCTGAGCAAGGGCTTGAGTGCAGTTTCCAAGAATTCAGGGAAGAAGCGTGAACCAACACAATATGGGAAGTTATTGGGGGCGCTCATGACAGAGGGACTTCTGAGGGTGTTTCAAGTCAGCAAATATGTAGAATCACAATCCCTTGTGAAATTTTAATCAGATTTACTGACCCACAGTGCCATTAATGCCTGGGAGGCATTGCTGAGAAATCTGTAGGCGCTGTCCTGATTGCATTTGCTATTTGATGCATTCTGTCTGGTATCTGATCATCATTTGTCTGTATTATACTATATGTGTACTGTACTATATGCCTCTCACTATAATTTGGTATGTTAGAAAATAAGCAAAACCGTTCACGACGACCAGATTTCCCAAACTAAACAGCCCCATTTGCCTGCGTTATGTCAATATCTCTCTAAACCTTGCCTATTCATGTCCCTGTCCAAATGTCTTTTAAACATTGTAACTGTACTTGCATCTACCATTCCCTCTGGCACTTCATTCCACACACAAACCACCCTCTGCATGAAAAAGTTGCCACCCACTGTCTCTTAGAGTCTTTCTCCTCTCATTTAAAATTATGCCCTCTTGTGTTGAACTTCCCCACCAGAGGGAAAAGACCTTTGCTATTCACCCTAGGAAGACCACTCTCCGAATCTAGCCTTGGTCAGGTGGGAAAATGGCTCCCACCTGAAACGCTCCCATCTGATTCTGCCTAGTACTTCAGGTCAACGATCTTTGATCAGAACTGGCAGGCTTTCTAAGCAAGTGCAGAGGCAGGGAACAGAAAAGGCACAAAGAATAAAACGGAAGGCCTGTGATCGGGTGCAAGGTGAGAAATATTAAACGATATAAAGGGATGAAGATGCAGGCAAAGAGTAACAGTAATGGGACAAGTAAAGAAATAATAAAACCAATCTACAACAAAGGTAACATGGAAACAGCAGATAAACAGCAGAAGTGATAATTACAATTTCACAGGATGGTTTCAGTGCAGGTGGTGGCCATTCAGAATAGGTGAAGGTCCAATGGGCTATTACCTAGTGCCATCTCCTACCATTTCACCATACCCCTGCACACTATTTCTATCCATATGATCACCTAACACCTTCATTAATGTCTCAGTTGAACCTTCTTCCATCACATTTCTAAGCAGTGCATTGCATGCCCTAACTACTCATTGTGTGAAAAAGGTGTCATCCTCACATCACCCATGCATTATTTGCAGATCATTTTCATTCTATGCACTCTCATTCCTTTTTCGTTTACTAACAGGAACAGGTTCTCTTTATCTACTCTTTCCAGCTCACTCATGTTTTTTTAAAGACCTCTATCAAATCTCTTCTCAGCCTTTTTCTTTCCAAAAGGAAAATAATCCCAAATTCTTCAATCTATCCCAACAACTGAAGTTTGTCATTCCTGGAATCATTCCTGTAGATGGCTTCTGCACTCTCCCCTATGCATTCACATATTTCCTGTAATCTGGCATCCACAACTGTTGACAATATTCCAGCTGAGGTCTAACAAGCGTCTTGAATTTGTTGAACGCAGCACCAAGGCTCGAAGACTGAGAAGAAAAATGAGGTGAAGTTCCTCAAGCTCAGGTTGAGCTTCATGAGAACACTGCAGGGGGTTGAGGAGAGGGGGTGTTGGAAGGTAGCAAAATGTAGAAATACATTCCAGAAAATGGCCACCCATTCTCTGTTTGGATTTCCTCAAATGAAAGGAGACCAGCAGTGAATAGAATACATCACTCTCTTCAAATATTGTCCTTATTAGTTACCTCGTGGATGTTATGATGGGCAAAGGCAAAGAAACTCACCTCAAGATGTTTCTTTAACAGGTATTTTCATATTATCCTATACCACATTCTAACCGTCTAATCTAAGCAGCCCTACGAATACAGTAAAATAGATTGAAATAAAGTACAAGTTAATGGCCATTTTACCTGGAAGTGGTGTTTGATATCATGGATGGTGAGGAGACAGGAGGTGAAAAGATTAGATTAGATTCCCTACGGTATGAAAACAGACCATTCAGCTCAACAAGTCCACACCGACCCTCCGGAGAGTAACCCACCCAGACCTATTTCCCTCTGACTAATACACTTAACACAACTGGCAATTTAGGATGACCAATTCACCTAACCTGCTCACGTTTGGACTGCGGGAGGAAACTGGAGCACCCAGAGGAAACCCACGCAGACACTGGGAGAATGTGCAAACTCCACACAGTCGCCCAAGGCAGGAATCGAATCTGGGCCCCTGGTGCTGAGGCAGCAGTACTAACAACTGAGCCACGGTGCTGCCCCAATGTCTTGCACATGTATTCCAACCATGCTGGGAAGGGCATGGGGTGAGCAGTGAGCTACAGAGTCGTGGAGGTAACCTAGTGAACGTTGAAAACGGAGAGGGAAAGATATGTTTAGTGGCGGCAATATACAATGTTAATTTGAAAGAAAGCACAAGTTAATGGAGTAGTATCAATTATGTAGTTGAATGTGGAGGCTGGTGTGATGGAAGCAGAGTACCAAAGGGATCCCTATTATAGTTAAGGGATGGAGAACATTTGAGAGCAGACAAGCAGGAAATGGCATAAATAGTTTATATGTCTGAATCATAGTGACACATTTTCACTATGAGAAATAAATTCCATGTTGCATCAATAATGCAAACTATTTTTGAACAGCCTGCCTCTCTGCCCATATGTTACAAGACGCATGTAATGAGAACAGTGTAAAGAGAAATCCCCCTGAAAAAAAACTGTATTCTGTATTTTGATTTTAATTCTGGTTCTTGGTAAAACTGGCCTCAAAATGTCCAAAGCTAAGCATATGATTATATTTCCAGAAACGTGTGAACTCCTGCACTGCATAGACAGCTAATGCTGTCTGAAAGGTCCTGGGAGGTGATCAGGCAGTAGCTAGATGGCTCTTGAAAACATCAAGACCCACAATCCAAAAAAATGAGTGCTGAGGATTGTCCAGTTATTTCATTACCTCACGAGGGGGAGAAAGCTACACTTTAAGGATGGTGAATCAATAAAACCAGATGTCATCAAATGAGTACAAATGAGAATAGCATTCAGGGTCTGCTGAAAAGCTCCCTGGAAGGATATTAATGGCAACTAAAATGAGAGAAGACATCGAAAGACATGAAATTAATTGAAATCCCAATTACCACAATTAAAAATTGAAATAACGGATTAAAAGATTTCATACTTGAGAGAACTTACTTAAGGTTATTTCTTGGCAAAATGTATGGCAAAAGCTTCGAATTGATTAGTATTTTGGAATTGGTCCAAAGAAAAGCATTTAAAAGATTTAGTGCAGTTAAGAGTCAACCACATTGCTGTTGGCCTGGAGTCACATGTAGACCAGACCAGGTGAGGGTGGCAAATGTCCTTACCTAAAGGGTCATTAGTGAATCAGGTGAGTTTTTAATGACAATTGACAGTTGTTATGTAGTCATTATTAGAACAGCTTTTCATCGAATTCAAAGTTCACCATCTACCACGATGGGATTCAAATGCAGGTCCCTCAAACGTTAGATTGGGTTTCTGGATTACCAATCCAGTGACATTACCACAGTACCATCATCGCCCCATAGAAAAAGTGGAACATTTCCCTTTTCGCTCCTCCCTCCTCACTGTCCAAGGTGCCAAATATGCCTTCCACCTGACGCACGGCTTTAAAGCCCTGTCTTCACTGCTCACAATACAGTGGGTAAGCGAACACACACTCTGTGATCTTATATGGAATACCTCTGCTCTATCCATAAGAATAGCAACAATTCTGAGTACCCACCACTAACTTACTGAAGTTGCTATTATTTTGATGCGCAAACAGCAAATAGTGCAGTTTGAAAATTCAAAATCATCCACAGATGATTACCTTCAAAAAGCAAGTCCAGCAGGTGGAGAGTGGGCAGAAGTGAGAAGAGTGAAGATTTCCTTCCTTCTGTACATTTCTAAGATTTCCTTCCTACATTAGGGGCAGTTCCTCAACTACCATCTCAGAAGAGATGAACTCTGCATAGATCAAGTGTTATGGACAAAGCAAGACCACTCAAAACATTCGTGAGCAGGCAACCCAGACCACAACTTTGCAATTTGTTTAAGTGTACAGTGAGAATTACCCAGAATAATTACCCTGGTTTTAAAACTAACAGAACTTTATTCACAAAATTACACAATGAAACACGAAGAATAGAATAAAGAATCCCTACAGAACTTAGTCTATCCAAACTAGACTTAATTATGCTGTTCTAAATATACATAACAGTCCCAATATGCAACCCCCCTTAGAAAATAGTTTTAAAAATGGAACAGGTGCTTACAGGTTGAAGTTACAAGGGCAGAAAGAAAAAGAGAGAGAGAGAGAGAGGGAATTTCCACACAGCTCACTGTTGAATTCCTAACTTGTTCAGGACTGAGCTACTCTGCTAGAGAGCTGACTACTCCCCTTTCATTACCCAGGTCACTTCTAAAACATGACCACCTTGGCCTGAAGTCTCATCTGTTTACATATAAACAAAAAGGCCTCTCGATACCCTTTAATCTCTGTACCAAACCAGTCTAATCGGAACCAGGAGCTGTTTACAACCCCTCTGAGAAAACCCAAGGACACAGTATCCTTGAAAAAAAGGAACCAGCTTTGTGCCACAAGAGGAAAGTCACCCAACCTCAACTTCTGGAAGGCTTAGCCAACAACTCAGTGACTGTTTGGAGTTCACAAGTAGACATTAAGATTAAACAAAAAAAAAAATCACTTGCAACACTTGTACAATGATCATACTTCAGTTAATGCTGAGGCCACACTCTTTGCTATTACCTCTTCCCGAATAATTAATTTTAAGGCATTAAGGGAGATTTTGATTAATGCTTTTATTCCTTTCCCATGAAAGGATCTTCCAATTGGCCAAGTTAATGCAAAGAGGTTTTTTTGGTTCACTTTAGTTTTAAAAAGTCATCATTCATATTCCAAATAAATTAACTTTCTGAGCCAATCAGGACTTTTTGTTCAATTAATGATAATTTTGCAGATATGGCAAAGGTTATACCTGACAAATAATAACCTCAAACTGTTACTCCCACATCACACTAAAAGCAAACTCTATCCAAGATTGTTTACTTCAAACCTTTATGAGCTTTGACCCAACTTACACAGGTTCTTCTTTCACTGAAACCATAATATTCAGCTAAAGGTTTAACCTCTCCAACCCTCCTCTCTGGCTCCAATGTTCCAGTAATCTCAAATGTGCCCAAAACACTATCAACCATATTTGCTCCCAGCCATTGCAGGCTGACATGAACTCTGTTCTGCTTAGAGTGATGCTGGAAAAACACAGCAGGCCAGGCAGCAACGAAGCGCAGAAAAATTGACATTTTGGGCCAAAGCCCTTTATCAGGAATGAGCAAAAATAAAATAATTCTCAACAATTGCATTTGTCATCTCTTAGCAGTTTCCTCCAACATTAGATTGACTTCCAGTCACTCCTTTCATTTGTTTCCAATCTTTTGTGTATCATGGTCTCTCGCATTTCTATCAGAAACTTCAGCAACCTCAGCCTGATGGGAATGGAGGAAGTGTAAATGGAGTCAGAGAGGGAACTCCAGACCATTTCTCTCACCACTTTAAAAGAAAACCTTTCTAAAACACATTTTGTCAGTCAAGCTGTCCATCAAACTTTTTAAATCCTTCCTTTCTGGCTCAGCAACAAGATTCTTGAACGTTTATTTGTGAAGTTCGGATTTAGAGACTGCTTTTCAACAATAGTCAGGGCTTATTTTAACAATTCAGCATTTTACTGGAAAATGGCTACAAAATGACAGCAATTAGCACTGTTAAAAAAATATCATTCCCCTTTGTTATTTTAAAAAGCCTTTAAGAGATACAAAAAAAACTAAGTTGTTGTGCATTGGCTTGCAAGTAAGCTATTTAATTGGTATACACAATGATGCACTTAAGAATGCCTTAGTTTTCTGTATTCCAACCTCCACTGGTCTTATCTTTATTTTTGTCAATAATTCAAAGTGTGAAAAATAAAGTATACTTGTTTTTCAGAACAGGTCTATGATAACTACCATTTTTAAAAAAATGCTGCACATGAGCCCTTTGCAAGAACTGAATAGTGTCTGCATTGACCTCCTTCAAATTTTTACTTCAATTTTAACTGCTTGAAAACAAACATTTCTCTTTCTAATCTCAAAAGCCTCTTGAAATCACTCTCTTCAACCAAGATTAAAACGTATCAAACTGCGCGAAACTAAATCTGCCAGGCATGCTGAAGACAGGGAGAGGGTACGACCTGGTTGGTCAATGGGAGGAGTCACTCCAGCTGGTGGCAGGGAGGAATGGAAGGGAGGGGGATGCTCTGGGTAGTGAGTCGAGTGATGGGAGAAAAGTTATTTGAAATTGGAGAACCCAATGTTGAGTCCTCCGAACTGTAGGCTGCCCAGGTGGAAGATGAGGTGTTGTTCCTCCAATTTGCAATGGAGGAGGCCAAGGATGGTCATGTCAGAAAGGGAGTGGAAAGAGGAATTAAAATGGGTGGTGACTGGGAGGTCAAGTCGGCCCCTGCAGGCCCGGCTGAGATACTCAGTGAACCATTAGGGAGCGGCAGCATTCAACCTGAAGGACTCAACATTGGAGAACTCAATTTCAAATAACCTCCCTTCCCAGCCCCTCCCCCTCCCTTCCACTCTTCCCTGCCACCAAATGAATTCATTCCTCCCGTTGACCAACAAGGTCATACCCTCTTCCTGTCTTCAACTATCCCACCTCACTACCCACTACCCCCAACCCCCATTACCTGCAGCTCCCCTTACACCCACCCCCAGTCCTGAAGAAGGGTTACACCCGATACATCAATTTCTCCCCCTCCTGATGCTGCCTGGCTACCTGTGTTCTTCCAGCCTCCTGCCTGTCTACTTTGGATTCCAGCATCTGCAGTTTCTTTTTGTCTCTGGGTATGCTGAAGCAAGCAGCAGAAGCTCCCACCGTGACACTGCTTTGAATGGACCAGAAATTGTATCGGTCATTCCTTGGTCCACATTGGTTGCGCTGATTGGGGCAAATTGACCTGTGGTCAGCATCTGGCTGGTTTCATATGAACAGTAAGGACAGGAAAAAGGAGCAAAAGATTAACAACTCTGGGTTGCTAATCCCTTTGCATGTGATTAGTATTTCTAGGACTAGAAGAAAAAGTGGGCGGCTGCTTCCTGAAATAGCCTACGTATTTCAACCCCCGACTTAAACAATGGGAATAGGTCTTGGCAGAGGACATAATCATTTTGAGTGGTTTAGTCAGTAATGATCATTTTGATAATCTATTACTTGTCCTTAAAGTATTAAAGGTGCGCCCAGTGATGTGTGAAGGTTGTGTTATTTTTTTAAAAAGCCACTCTGATGAAAGATTGATTTCTGTAATACGGCTGCACACAACCTGTAATCCCTATTTTCAGCGATTACAGAATCGGAGTTTGCTACTTGCTGACACTCATCTGTAATATTCAAAATAGCCGAATGCTGAAAAACGGTGCAATTGAGGAGATTGAATACAGGGACAGGGACGAAAACTGAAGGCAATCAGGGCACAGGAAAACCCACTCAACATTCTGTTAGAGTGAACAGAAATACTTTGGGACTATTCAAAAATGTGCAAAAATGGATCCAAAAACATTGTCTCAACACAAACAGGAACATTTTGTTCAGATCTTCCCTTTGGTTGTTTTGTATTTTGGAGAGTCTCAACACACCTTCGTGTGTCAGTTACCTTTAGGGAACCTCACTGTAGTACAGTGTATTATTAGAATTGAGAACAAACACAGCTTGTAAACACGGCAAGGCACATATCAAGCTCCTGTAGAATTCCTCACCACTGTGGCATTATTGTCCAAACCATAAACAGAATACACTATGCCTATACAGCATTCCTCTGCAGGTTGACTTAATCCAAATTATAAAACAAAACTACTACAGCTGGTTAAATTAAGAAAGTATCATAATTGGATGTACAAAGTTAAAAGTCACACAACACCAGGTTATAGTCCAACAGGTGTAGTTGGAAGCACACTAGCTTTTGGAGCACTGCTCCTTCATCAGGTGGTTGTGGCGCTCTGAAAGCGAGTGTGTTTCCAATTAAACCTGTTGGACTATAACCTGGTTCTCGATTAGAGTGGTGCTGGAAAAGCACAGCAGGTCAGGCAGCATCCGAGGAGCAGGAAACTCGACGTTGTGGGCATAAGCCCTTCATCAGGAATAGAGCTGGTGTGAGATTTTTAACTTTGTACACCCCAGTCCTACACCGGCATCTCCAAATCATAGTTGGATATGTTAGAGATTTGTGACGCAAATACGAAGAAACCATCAATAAAGTAAAATCTTAGAAGTGATGGGAGAATGTAAATAACGAGATTACATCCAAACTTGAACAAGTGAACAGAGTTTTCACTTTGGATTCTAAATAAACTGGAGTTGTCTTAATGTCACAAAAATGCTCATGAGGCAGCATAGATCAACAAGGCAGCTTAGTGGCAGTATGCTCAGCATCAGTGAAGTAAAATTCAAACAGAGAGATAAGTGTTCTCCAAGTGGATGATAGAGATGCTTGGCATATCTCAGGGTCAAAGACTGATTACCCAGCATACACCTCAATCACAATCTGACAAAAGAAATGCTCCAGTAGAAACAGAGGGGGTTCATGACAGTACCACCCAACTGCATGATCTATTGCCCAGACAAAACAATGACAACACAAATACTTGTTATTATTTGGTCATGGGATATGGGTGTCACTGGCTGGGAGGTTATTGGATCAGGCAGCATCCATGGATAGAAAGCAAGCTAATGTTTCGAGTCTGGTGACTCTGGAACAGAACAGCTTTGAGACAGTGTAAGTCGACGCTGCTACAGAGCGAAGTCATTGCGCGCATATAATGGTGCATGGCATCGATCATGGATTGCAGGATGTGGTGGGAACAGCAGTCCGAGGAACACCATGTCCTGGAGATACTTGAAATCCTGAGGTGAAATCCACGTGGGTTAAGTCTGAGTTGTTAGCAGTTTCAGCAAACACCTCATCAAACACCAGAAGTGAAACGGAAAGCAAGGAAGATGTACACGGTGAAAGAAACAACTGGAATTTCTGGCAGAGGGAAGAGCAAAACTTCTTCGGGGTTAGGCATTCTTCGAAGAGAAGTGGCAGTCGATTAAAGACAATGTAAGAGCAAATTACTGCAGACGCTGGAATCTGAATTGAAAACAAAACTTGCTGGAGATCACAGTAGGTCAGGTAGCATCCATGGAGAGAAAGCAAGCTAACCTTTCAAGTTCTCCATGAATGCTGCCTGACCCGCTGTGATCTCCAGCATTTTTCATTTTCAGTTCAGATTCCAGCATAAAAGAGAATTGCCTTGTAGGAATAGATTATAGGTTCCCGAACAGTAGTTACTCTGTAACAAGGAGCAAGTAGGAAGCAATAACAGGACAGCTAAAAAAAAAAGTTGCAATAATCAGTGATTTTGATTAGATTAGATTACTTACAGTGTGGAAACAGGCCCTTCGGCCCAACAAGCCCATACCGACCCTCCAAAGAGCAACCCACCCAGACCCATTCCCCTACATTTACCCCTTCACCTAACACTACGGGCAATTTTAGCATAGCCAGTTCACCTAACCTGCACATTTTTGGACTGTGGGAGGAAACCCACGCAGACACAGGGAGAATGTGCAAACTCCACACAGAGTTGCCTGAGGCAGGAATTGAACTCGGGTCTCAGGTGCCGTGAGGCAGCAGTGCTAACCACTGTGCCACTGTGCTGCCCACGCTTGGCCACCATCTGAAAGGTACAACTCAGGAATGTGATAGAATACTTTCACACTTGCGTGGATCAGTGCAGTTTCAACAACACTCAAGGTTGACACCATTGCGGACAAAGCAGCCCATTGATTGGCACCATATCTACAAACATCTGTTCCTTCACTACCAATGCTCAGGAGCAGCAGTGTGTACTACCTACAAGATGCATAGGCGAAGTTCACCAAGGTTCTTTGGACAGTACCTTCCGAATCCACAACCATCACCATCTCAAAGAACAAGGGCAGCTGATACATAGGAACACCACGACCTAAAAGTTCCCCTGCAAGTCACCATCCTGACTTGGAAATACATTACTGTTCCTCCAGTGCCATTGGGCCAAAATGTGGAATTCCCTCCAGCATTATAGGTTTACCTACTGCATGTGGCCTGCAGTGATTCAAGAAGGCAGTTCACTACTACCATCTCAAGGTCAACGAGAGGTCAGCTTTGAACAAAACACAATCATGACTTGAGCCTTGTAGATGGTATTGAGGACAGTGGTAATCTATATGAATTTAGGGAAAATTAAATTGGCAAAGGATGCTTAGAAAAGGAATTCACAGTCATTTCAAAACAACTTCTTAGAACTAATATGTTCTACACCAAGGAGGGAATACACGATCCTAAACCCATTAATGTGCAACGAGATGGGATTAAATCAATAACCTCATGGTAAATGAGGTCCTCAGATGCAGTACTTACTGAACAGAATTTCATGTTCAGTTTGAAAGTGGCAGCTGGTGTTTTAAATCTGAATCAAATTGACTTGAATCTCAATTTAAAAAAAGGTTAATTATGAAAGTATGAAAGCAGAGGTGAACAGAGAGTAGATTAAAATGTAGGTCAGAAGAGTTGCAATGACAGGCCTCCAAGAAAGTAGTTAATAAATCTCAAAGATTTGCCCCAGAGAGAAAAGCTTCTCAAAAAGGATGCTTCATCTCTGACTAAGAAATAACATAAGGACAGTATAAATTTGAAAGCAGAACTGTAAAAATCACTAAAGGTTAGCAGAAGATCAGAGAACTTTAAGAATCACTAAAGAATGATTATAAAGATAATAGAGACAGAAAACAGTAACAGAGAAAGCTCATTATAATAATATTGAAACAATATCATTTACAATATAAAATGAGAGATTAAACAAGTATTTGAATAGGGAAAGATGAACTAACACAAATGTTGGTCCTCTAGAGTGAGACTTTGTTTTCTGTTATCAATTCCCCAAAGAAATGGTGGAGGCTTTGAACAAATATTTTCTATTTGGCTACATGTTAGAGGAGGGTTGGCTTTGGCGGGTCGGTGTGGACTTGTTGGGCCGAAGGGCCTGTTTCCACACTGTAAGTAATCTAATCTAATGAGGACTGAGAAGAGGAAGACAAATCTATACAGCCTTGCATCTGTCATTGGGGAAGTTCTGAAGTCCATTATTAGGGAAGTTATTGCAGGATACTTAGAAACTCAATGTGATCGGACACACCAAAGGGAACTTGTGTTAAATGAATGTTTTTTTTGGATAAACATTCAGGGTGGGCCAGGAATAAACATGATAGACTTGGATTTCCAAAGGGTGTTGGAAATGATGCCACATCAAAAGGTTCTGCACAAGATAAGAGGACATGATGTAGGGGGGGGTGACATGTTAGTGAAACAATCTTTAACTGTACTAACAGCAAGAGAGAATAGGGATAAATAGGTCATTTCAAAAGGGAAAGATTAACTCTTGGATCAGTATTGGGTCATCATCTATAAGACCATATGACATAGGAGCAGCAATTAGGCCATTTAGCCCATCAATCTGCTGCGCCATTCAATCATGGCTGCTAAGTTTCTCAACTCCATTCTCCCGCTTTCTCCCTGTAACCCTTGATACTCAAGAACCTATCTATCTCAGTCTTAAATATACTGCATGACCTGGCCTCCACAGCCTTCTGTGGCAATGAATTCCATAGATTCATCGCTCTCTGCCTGAAGTTTCTCCTTATCTCCGTAATCAAAGATCTTCCCTTTACTCTAAGGCTGTGCCCTCGGGTCAGAGTCTCTCCTTCCAACGGAATTGCCTTCCCAACATCCACTCTGTCCAGGCCATTCAGTACCCTGTATGTTTCAATTAGATTCCCCCTCATCCTTCTAAACTCCATCAAGTATAAACCCAGAGTTCTCAAATGTTTCGCATATGGTAAGCTTTTCTCATTCCTGGGACGAGTCTTGTGGACATGCACCAAACAACTCCCCCGTCCTGTGGCCAACTACTTCAATTCCCCCTCTGCCAAGAACATGCAAGTCCTGGGCCTCCTCCACTGCCAAATCCTAGCCAGACACCTGGAGAAAGAATGCCTCACCTTCCGCCTTCAGACCCTCCAACCACATGGTGTCAATGCCGATTTCACCAGTTCCTTCATCTTCCCTCCCCCCACCTCATCCCAGATCCTACCCTCCAACTCAGCATTGCCCTCTTGAACAGTCCCACCTGTCCATCTTCCTTTGGACCTATTCACTCCATGCTATTACCATCACCCACCGCCTGCATCTACCTAAGGCCTTCCTAGCTACTTTCCCTCCCAGCCCCACCCCACTATTTATCGCTCAGCCCCCTACCCCGCCCACATTCCTAATGAAGGGCTTATACCTAAAACTGATTCTACTGTTCCTCGGATTCTGCCTGACCTGCTGTTCTTTTCCAGCACCACACTTTGGCTTCAGAAGGAAATGGGCCAAGTGCTGGCAAATGGGACGAGATTAATTTAGGATATCTGGTCGGCATGGATGAGTTAGACCAAAAAGTCTGGTTCTGCACTATAAATCTCTATGACTCGATGAGCATTCCCTCAGCAGTGTAGCTTTACTTGAGAAAATATGTTCAAGTTTACAGAGAGTTTGAATTCTTGATCTTCTGAACTGTATACCTACCACAGATTTTGATGGTTGCATTGGAGTGTTGTTTTAGGTTTTCAGGGAACTGCCTTAAACATTGGTCTTGGGATATAGTTCTTAACTGGTAGCAGTCTATGCAAACAGCAACTTAAAACCAGTCTATCGCTCTCAGGCAAGAAAGGCATGTATTTGGTAGAATCACTAAGCCACAATGTGGAGACAACGGAGGATAGGTTTGCATTTATTTTCTGATGTTGCGACACAGATTGAAGATTTGAGCATCGTCCTAGCACTGAGCGGAGCTGAGCTATTGGGAACCTCTCTGCAGAACCCTAAGTACAACGATAGAAGCTATGCCATTTTATAGTGACTCCATTTGCTTCGAAGAATCAGGCTTGGTGATCAACTGGGGACCGAGTGGGGAAGTTAAAATTACTGTGTGCAAAGCAGTGACTGCAGGTAAGTTAAAACAAATCACATCATAAGTTAACACTTCAAAATATTTCTCCAAGATGCTATCAGACCCGTTATGCACTCCAACACTTTCAGTTTGAACTAATTAACAGCAACTTTGTTGATGTTCTAAAAGCATATAGATAAAAAATAATGTCACTGCAGATGAGGAGGCGGATCCTGCCTGTCACAAGAACGCAAAAGCAACAGCCACAGGACACTGGGCAGGAATTTCTGGGGAGGGAATTTACCTTCCAGCCATCTGAATACTCAGGAGATGACAGTTGCCAGCAATACCAGCTCTCCTGCAGCTATTCAGAGTTGTAAGGAGCATTAAATGGCTGGAGATGGCACTTGTGCCCTTCATTGGGTGAAAATTAACTCAGTCAGAGAGATGTACAGCACAGAAACAGACCCTTCGGTCCAACGAGACAACGTCGATCAGATATCCCAACACAATCTAGTCCCATTTGCCAGCACTTGACCCATATCCCTCTAAACCTTGCTATTCATATACACATCCAAATGCCTCTTCAATGTTGCAATTGTACCAGCCTCCACCACTTCCTCTGGCAGCTCATTCCATATACGCACTAACCACTGCATGAAAAAGTTGCCACCTAGGTCCCTTTTATTATCTTTCCCACTCACCCTAAACCTATGCCCTCTAGATCTGAAGAGGCCCACCCCAGGGAAAAAGACCTTGTCTATTTATTCGATCCATGCCCCTCATCATTTTATAAACCTCTATAAAAGGTCAGCTGTCAGCCGGCAATGCTCCAGGCAAAACAGCTCCAGCCTGTTAACCTCTCCCTACAACTTAAAGTCCCCAACCCTGGCAACATCCTTGCAAATCTTTTCTGAACCCTTTCAAGTTTCATAACATCCTTCTAATAGGAAGACTACCAGAACTGCATGCAAAATTCCAACAGTGGCCTAACCAATGTCCTGTACAGCCATAGCATGACCTCCCAACTCCTGTACTCAATACTCTGACCAATAAAGGAAAGCATACCAAACATCATCTTCACTATCCTATCTACCTGCGACTCTACTTTCAAGGAGCTATGAACCTGCACTCCACGGTCTCTTTGTTCAGCAACACTCCCTTGGACCTTACCATTAAGTGTATAAGTCCTGCTAAGATTTGCTTTCCCAAAATGCAGCACCTCGCATTTATCTGAATTAAACTCCATCTGCCATTTCTCTGCCCATTGGCCCATCTGATCAAGATCCTGTTGTAATCTGAGGTAACCTTCTTCACTGTCCACTACATCTCCAATTTTGGTGTCATCTGCAAACATATTAACTATACCTCCTATGATCACATCCAAATCATTTATGTAAATGACAAAAAGTAGAGGGCCCAGCACCAATCCTTGTGACACTCCACTAGTCACAGGCCTCCAGTCTGAAAAACAACCCTCCACCACCACCCTTTGTCTTCTATCTTTGAGCCAGTTCTGGATCCAAATGGCTAGTTCTCCTTGTATTCCATGAGATCTAACCTTGCTACCAGTCTACCAGGGGAACCTTGTCGAATGCCTTACTGAAGTTCATATGGATCACGTCCACAGCTCTGCCCACATCAATCCTCTTCGATACTTTTTTTAAAAACTCAATCAAGTTTGTGAGACATGGTTTCCCAATTAGTTTTGACTATCCCTAATTAGTCCTTGCCTTTCCAAACACATGTAAATCCTGACCGTCAGGATTCCCTGCTTAAAATGTGTTGCTGGAAAAGCGCAGCAGGTCAGGCAGCATCCAAGGAGCAGGAGAATCGACGTTTTGGGCATAAGCCCTTCTTCAGGATTCCCTCCAACAACTTGCCCACCACCAACTCAGGCTCACTGATCTATAGTTCCCTGGCTTGACCTTACCATCCTTCTTAAATAATGGTACTACGTTACCCAACCTCCAGTCTTCTGGCACATGACCTGTGACTACCGATGATACAAATATCTCAGCAAGGGGCCTACCAATCACTTCCCTAGCTTCCCACAGAGTTCTAGGGTACACCTGATCAAGTCCTGGGGATTTATCCACTTTTATGCGTTTCAAGACATCCAGCACTCCTCCTCTGTAATTTGGACATTTTGCAAGATGTCACCATCTATTTCCCCACATTCTATTTCTTCCATATCCTTTTCCACAGTAAATACTGATGCAAAATATTCATTTAGTATCTCCTGCACTCCAGACAAAAGCTGCCTTGCTGATCTTTTAGGGGCCCTATTCTCTCCCTAGTTCACCTTTTGTCCTTAATGTATTTGTAAAAACTCTTTAGTAAATAGAGTTCAGGAGAATCCAAAGCTATCTCACTTCCCCTTTTTACCCTCATAATTTCCCTCATAAGTATACTCCTACTGCCTTTATAGTCTAAGGATTTACATGATCTCTCCTGTCTATACTTGACATATGCTTCCTTCTTTTTCTTAACCCAAACCTCAATTTCTCTAGTCATCCAGCATTCCCTTTCACCCGAACAGGAATATACTGTCTCTGGACTCGCGTTCTCTCATTTCTGAAGGCTTCCCAATTTCCAGCCGTCCCTTTACCTGCGAACATCTGCCCGCAATCAGCTTTTGAAAGATCTTGCCTAACACCATCAAAACTGGCCTTCCTCCAATTTAGAACTTCAACTTTTAGATCTGGTCTATCCTTTTCCATCACTATTCTAAAACTAATAGAATTATGGCCACTGGCCCCAAAGTGCTCTCCCACTGACAACTCAGTCACCTGCCCTGCCTTTTTTCCCCCAAGAGTAGGTCAAGTTTTGCAACTTCTCTAGTAGGTACATCCACATATTGAAACAGAAAATTTTCCTGTACAAGCTTAACAAATTCTTCTCCACCTAAACCCTTAGTCCTATGGCAGTCCTAACCATAAGTTAAAATCACCTACCATAAACACCCTGTTATTCTTACAGATAACTGAAATCTCCTCACAAATTTGTTTCTCAATTTCCTGCTGACTATTAGGGGGTCTATAATATAATCCCAATAAGGTGATTATCTCTTTTTTTATTTCTCAGTTGTGACTGTTGGAAGTTCTCAACTCCAGGAACATCACTACAGTACATCAGTGCAGGGTCCTCAGCCCAACCATCTTCAGCTGC
Organism: Chiloscyllium punctatum; assembly: GCF_047496795.1. Classification (NCBI taxonomy): domain Eukaryota; kingdom Metazoa; phylum Chordata; class Chondrichthyes; order Orectolobiformes; family Hemiscylliidae; genus Chiloscyllium; species Chiloscyllium punctatum. The sequence goes on along the minus strand of NC_092739.1, from coordinate 65,772,323 downwards.
TTCATTACTGATCTTCCCTCCATCATAAAAGTCAAAACTGAGAATGTTCAGCATCATTTGTGATGCTTTAGATACTGAAACAATCCATATCCAAAAGCATCATCATCAGCACAAGACTCAGGATTGGGCTGAAAAGTGGCTAGTAACACAAGTGCCAGGCAATGACCATCTCCAACAACATTAAATCTAACCATTGCCCCTTGATGTTCAATGGCAGTATCATCAGTCAAACTTCCACTATCATTATCCTGAAGGCTATACTGACTGAAAGTACTGAACTGGACCAGCCATATATGCACAATAACTATAAAAGCAAGTCAGTGTTCAAAAACCAACAACTCACCTCCTGACTCTCAAATATCAGTCCACATCGACACGGAACAAGTCCCTATTTGCCTGAAGAGGCGCAGCCCCGATAACACCGAAGCAGTTCAACATTCTCCAAGGTAGGGCAGTTGCTTGATGAGCACACCATCCATCAGCTTTAACATTCACACTGTCCACTATTGATGCACTGTGGTAGTCGTATGTACCATCTACAAGGTGCACTTTCAAATGCTCTGAATTCTACCATAAAAGGCGGCTATGGGCAGCATCTTCAATTCATGCTCCAAGTCTAGCTTGGAATTACACCATTGTTCTTTCACTGTGTCTGGATCAAAGAGAAGCCTGTTCCAACAGGTCACTGCCAGTTTCTCCAGGTCTTTTAGGGATTGGCAATAGACAGTGGCCTAGCCAGCGACACTGTAAAATTCATTTTAGAGATCTAATAGTGGTACCGACTGTTTATGGGGCATGCTGTTCTCTGGTAACTTGCTCAGCTGGCCATTGACTTAAGAGTTTTGTCAGTGTCTGATTGTGACACAAACTACATAAAAGCATGGTTGAAAATCCTTAGTTTGTCTTAAACACACACAAACATATGTAACGTTTGGATGTGAATAATTACATCGTATACAAAATACCTGCATTAGTGGGAGGTGGCTGCTTTTAGCAATCTAGAGGCCTAAATTAATTATTATACGGTCAGAGAGTCAAACTCCAGCTGCTGGTGGATCTTAACTCATTCCATAATAGTCAAGAATTTAAAGCTAGCCTCATTGCAACCATGACAACTATCGTCAGTGGCTGTAAAAACCCAGCTCACTATCTTTTAGGGCACAAAGTTTACTGTCTTAACCCAATCAGGCTTACATGTGGCTGAAACTGCCTAGCAACCCACTCAGTTAAGGGCAATTAGTGCTATCTGTACCAGCAACATCCAAATCCTGTGAAAGAATAACGAGGGAAAGAAACGGTTTAGAAACACCAGATAAGATTCTTCTACCAGTAACCTGGTCAAGTTTATGAACAGGTCCTGCTTGAGCCGACAAATTACAGTAATGTCGGCCATTTTAAGTGGACTGAAAGTCAAAAAGAAATGCACATTCATAAAACTTAACCACTATTTTTTCCTGATATTCAGGAAGAGTGTGTATCATAATACCCCAGAAACTCCATGTTGAAGAATTTAAAAGCATTCAGTCATGGTCAACTCAGCTGCCAATGTTTTGACTGGTTAAATTGAATGACAAAACTGAAACTTACAGCATTAGAATTTGGGGTTGATAGAAGCACAGGGTAAGGAACAGTTGTTTCCTTCAGTCAGTGAATACAGCCCCATACAACAGATTAGATCCACACCAATTCAAAAACCAGCGTTTACAAACACTTATTTCTTCATCAAATGGTACAAGCCATCATGCGCATTTTTTATGCAGTAGTTGAAATATATTCTCTACATATAAATAAAATGAAAGATGCTCCTTCTAACATATACACAGTTACATGCCACACAAGCTGGAAATGAATTCAGCCTGAAATTTGAGTCACTGCTGTTTAGTTTGGGATATATCCAACTAAATCCAAGTTTAGTCTCACATATTCTCCCTTAAGTTCCCAAATACACTGCTCAGATACAGTACCATTTTGTTCGGATCAGAAGGCTATCAACAGCATGTAACAGAAAGAATGAGAGCTGACACATGGTTCTTTGTTAATTTTACTCTTAAAAAATGTGTTATTTTAGTGAAACTCAGACCTTGCCTCCTTTTGTTCCACATCACATCTCCACAAAATATTATGCAAGGTTTCCATGGGAGATAATTGGATGGTTAAAACACCACACAGAGAGACATAGCCAAAAGAACACCTATTTTACTAAAACCTCCCAATATTTGAGGAGAAAGTGAGGACTGCAGATGCTGGAGATCAGAGCTGAAAATGTGTTGCTGGAAAAACGCAGCAGGTCAGGCAGCATCCAAGGAACAGGAGAATCGATGTTTCAGGCATGAGCCCTTCTTTGAGAGAGTATCAATACCTTTGGTGTAATGCTTTGGAGAGTTCAAAGCTGTAGAAGAAACTAATTGAAGGAAACCTGCCTTATAAATCGCAGCTTTGAATCCCATGTCAAATATAAACAAAAAGCAGCAGCAAATTATTGCAGATGCTGGAATCTGTATTGAAAACAACAATTGCTGGAAGTTACAACAGGCCAGGCAGCATCCATAGAGACAGAGCAAGCTAATGATTTGATTCAGTTCTGATGAAGAATCAACTAGACCCGAAACTTTAGCTTGCTCTCTCTCAGTGGATGCTGCCTGACCCGCTGTGATCAACAAACAAAAAGCAAATAGCTATCTGCTTTGATGCAGGCTTAGAACTTTCCTCTCACCAGCTCAGATACTATGTGTTTTAGTAATGCCCCAATCAAGGAGCTGAGCCACAGTGAAAGGGATGCTTTCAGCCACAGCACTTGGAATATGCAGTGGAACGCTGCCAGCCATTTCTCTGAACATTCAGCCTGCCCTAACACGTTAGAGATTCTTGATCTGGATGACAAGGAAGCTCACAAGCTGCTGCAGCAGCCATCTCAACAAGTTAACACACACCCCTGTTTGATATTGCCGATGCGGTGGAATTTGTTGCTTTTAAATTCCCCCAAACCCCCTCTAAGAAAGACAAATGAACCAAAATAGCACACAGAGGGCTTTAAAATAATCGAGTGTGAATCAATGGAGAAGACATTTGGAGAGATGATGAATAATTTGTTTAAACAGGTGAATTCTATCTATCTATCTGTGTCTTGGAGAAGACAGAGTTAGAGAGGCAAAGGGTCAAGAGCAAATTATAGAAAATGGACCTGGCATCTGAAGCCACAAGTGCCATCCATTGGGAGCAACAGTGAGGAATTCTAAAACACTTGGATTTAAAGGAGAACAGAGTGGTTTTGAACACAGTTGGGGATTGGGGAGAGATCGGGTGCAGAGGTTAGGGCCACAAAGGGATTTAAAACAGGGAGATGAGAATTTTCTTTCCTCAATATTGTATATCAGATGAGCAACAGCTAGATCCCATGGCATTCAAACAGGGTCCGCCATAGACCAAAGCATAAACAAAGGCTTCCCTTTTAAAATAAAAGTGATCAAGATTTACTGTCAAAAAACCTCTATCTCTCATTAGCTCAATTTAGTGTGATAAATTACAAGGATACAAATTCAAGACATTATATCAATATAAAGCTGTTCCCACAATGCTTTTTTTTTAAATTTCCCGTACATCTGAACATTTTTTGGAATGCCTTGTTGGCTTGTAGCACCTGAATACTTGGTGGTTAAATTAAGACAGTAGTTGGACTGATTTCAGCCAACATCATGAACTACCATTATGCAAATTCAAAGGTGACCCAATCTTTCACCTCTAATGTTGTAACATCCAGTATTCTACATTCCTCTTCCACTTTAAATAATCAAATACAGTCATGTGCTACTGAATCTCTTTTCAAGTCAAACAACGTATATAGGCTTCACATCGACTGGAGTACTTTATACATATCTCTCCAAGCCCTCCTTCCTTCCCACTATGCAAAGACTCTGTTCTGCATTCCAGGTCAGATTCTCTACTCATAATTCAGCTAGAATACCTCATCTCTCTCCCCACACCCCCTTTACTATCCAAATAGTGACAAAGCCTTCCATCATTACCACTCTGCAACGCTGAATTCCTTTTCTGGTTGGCTCTCATCAAAAAGCCTCCTCAAAGCCTTGAATTTGACCTTTTTTCCTGTCAGCTCCCCCAATTTTTACTCAGCATCCAGTTTTCCAAACTCTCTAATGATAAACTTTTGAGACATTTTGATTCATTTAAGTTGTTTTGTAAATTGTAAATTCTAAGCAAAATTTATGAATGATATATTTTTCATTGTGAATGCTGGTCTCAGTGATTTTAAAGGCACAATTATTCTTTTAGGAAGTAATAGTGCATCTCAAATGACCAGAGATATGAGATACTGGTTTCTGAATTGGTACCAATGTCCTCCTTGGTTCCTGACTGGAAATGTCCACCACTAGAAATCCAGTGTTTAGCTCATCAAAATCAGGACAGTAACTGAGCATATTATCTATTTATCTCAGATATATATGAAAGAAGTGTATAGTGTAACTTTACAGAAAAACAAAACACAATATTAATAGCAATATATTAAGAAATAAATGAAGCTCCCAGTCAAAATTATTTTCTTTAGCATGCAAGCTTAACCAAAGCTAATTTCAGCAGAAAATCAGAATTAGAGCCTTAACTGAAAAACTTAAAGTCAACATGTTGTCATTTGAAACAAAAATTTAGAAAAACTTATTTAAGCCTCCAGTCTCAATTTTGAATACAAAAGAAGTTTGAAAGAAGCGGAAACAATGTTAATTGTAGGTGGGTTCTGCGGAGGTAGAACCATTCTAGGTTCCTCAGTATACCTTCTACACTTGGTTAGGTTGTTCATTCCAAACCCACCGTGTGGTATTAGTGTCTATCTTTAGTTCCATTATCAAACAATAACAATAGCTGGATAGACTCTGAAGAAAACTTACAGGCCCAAGACAACAAAAATATTTTCTTTAGTGTGCAAAAAAAAGCATTAAAAGTGGTAAACAATACAGCTCTCACACCAGAGAGCTCAGCATGTACACAGCAAGTTAAACCAAAAGAAGTATATAGAACGGTAGAGATGATAAATGTTTTAAAATCACTTTACCTTTGCCACCCAGCTAAACAATGGTGCCATTCCACAAGTTATCAGCTACCTGTTTCTTTAAAAAGGGTGCTGTTAAGTATGCACCCTTAGCTACATTGGTCCCAACATAAGCTTTCCTCACAGACTACACCAACTATAAAAAGGTGCTGGCAATGTACACTGCAGTTTGCACAGATCCCAGCTTTAATTATTGTGAAGTCATCACCCAGTCTCCCTACCCTCGCCTTTCACAATCAGACTTTCAAATGTCTTTTCAGCTGCACTTTGTAGAGAGAATGTGCTGAGGCCTGAGAGAACACACCCGCCCACAACAAGTGGCTCAACCAACAGAAAACTCTGCCACATTCATCAGGAAGCTTGTGAAATCTGGAAGTTCTTGCTTGACAGCTTTGTGTAAATACATAATGGCAGATACAATTCAAAGAAATCTGCTGGTAAACAGTGCTGAAAGACCCATACCTGATCATCATCCTATAAAATATCGCCAAAAGGGGAAATTAAATTCTTGGTTTTACTGTGGAGAATATTTTTTTAAGAAAAAAAGAAAACAAGGAGGTGTAGTGAAATTCCTCTTGGAATTGAATAATGGATTACACTGACTGATTCGAAGGAATCTCCAGCTTCAACTCGAAGGTCAATACGTGAAGCTAGATCAAAGAGGTGGACAGTACCACAGTCAGGTTTCCCTCTGCAAAGCACTAACCAGTGGCACTTGGCTTAAACTGATTTAATCCTCCTAACCAGTGGCCAAAATAAATACAACACACTTACTCAGTGACTCAATTGTCTTCAAGGATGCACTTATAACAAGCTAAATCAGTATTTATTGACTGTCTCAAACTGCCCTCGACAAGGTGGCAGTGAACTAACTTAACCGATGCAGAATACATGGTGTAGATAAACTCAGGAGTGCCATTACAAATTTTATCCAAGATTCTGACCCAATATCGGTGAATAAATGAATGAATATAATTCAAAGTCAGGACGGTGTCTGGATTGAAGGGAAACTTAGTGGACGAAGTTCCCATACATCTGCTGCCCTGGGTCATTCTGGGTAGAGATTTGGAAGGTGTTTTTGAAGTAAAAAGGATTGGCACCCTGAACCACACATTGGGAGCATATAGTCCACATAATTAGGACAGGAGGGAAGGAAATTGAAGGGAGATTTCATTTTGCTGCATAAAGGGTTAATTCTTTTGCAAGCTTCCTGCAATCATACAAAGGTGTTCACAGATGGAAAGAGAGTCCTGCCCATCCCGCTGAAAGCTATGGGCGCAGTCACAGTAGTCTTTTCTCACTAAATAAAGCTCACATTCAAAAAATAGAAAGGGAGTGCTTTCAAAAGAAGCCCCTGCATGGGTCTCTCTGTTGGGGGTGGGAAGATGCGGTGTCAATATTAGCCAACACTGGGGAGCTAACAATGGGCAACTTGCACACATTATATTTTACACGGAAGCTGGAGTGACCTTAAATAGCTGAAAATCAGTACCCTGCAGGCTTCACTTTTAAAATTACAAAGCCCAGGACCAACTCAACTCAAATTAAAGATGCCAGCTTCAGGTAATGTTAGGACATAAAGGAAAAGAAATCATTAAACATTGTATTGCCATCCACAACCGGTCTTTTTGCTTGCTAAGTAGGAAAACTTGGAGAGATCTCAACCTCATGCTGAAAGTAGGAACAGTCAGTCAATAACAAGCTTAAACCAAGGTTCCCAAAACACTTCAGAGACCCGGAGGAACTGAACACTGCACACCACATCACACAGAAAACAGATGCCAAATCCATTTGCTTCTGCACAGCCAGGAAGGTACCATACTCACTTTCATACACAGTACAAATGGAATTTGAGGAAATGCTCCACCAAGGGCTTAAATTAAAAGGCTTCTTCCACATGGGGATCTGCTAAGGTACCAGCTCCCAAACGAAACGGATCCCCCAGAATTGGAGTTGACTTAACAGACTTGAGTAAGAGAGTGTACAATGAGAGATTCGGTCCAACATGCGTGTAAATGAAAGCCTACTGAACCTTACAAATAGCACACAATCTTCACCAAGGTGGGCCCAACCAGCAGCTTTTTAGCAACTTCCCGTAGATGAGGAATGCAGACTGCTAAACATGTTCATAACATTCTCTGGAGAGGATCATTTTAACCACATAGCCTTTGGGGTCACATCATATCCCAGATTTTCCAACAATGTCCAATATACTAGATTTAATCATCCTTCTAGCTTCTTCAATTTGATTTTTTTTTCATTTTTGGTTATTGTCATACTGGCCCTAATGGAGGTTGATGTTATTTGTTATTTCAATAACAAAACTATATTTAAAAAGTGCATGGATGTCAGTCTGTTAAACACCAGTAACCCCATGTTGCAGTATTTTGAACAATGTCCTCTAATCAATATAATCAAGGATCACGACAATGAGTCATTACGGTGGTCTCACGGGCTTTCTGTCTGGATTTCCTCCCAAAGATTGAGGGACCTCCAAGAGTTCCCAAATGTCAAGCTCGGGTGCAACAGTTTATATGGTAGACAGGTTGCTTCCTATCGCCTTAAAGACAAGGATGTTGCCAGGATTGGAGGGTTTGAGCTGCAGGGAGAGGCTGAATAGGCTGGGGCTGGTTTCCCTGGAATTTTAAGAGGCTATGGGGTCATCTTATAGAGATTTATAAAATCATGAGGGACATGGATAGGATAAATATAGACAAGGTCTTTTCCCTGGGGAGGAGCAGTCCAGAACTAGAGGGCATAGGTTTAGGGTGGGAGGGGAAAGATTTAAAAAGGGACCCAAGGGGCAACGTTTTCCACACAGAAGATGGTGTGTGTGTAGGGAATGCGCTACCAGAGGAAGTGGTGGAGGCTGGTACAATTACAGCATTTAAATGACATCTGGATGGATACATGAATAGGAAGAGTTTAGAGGGATGTGGGCCAAGTGCTTGTAAATGGGACTAAATTGATTTAGGATATCTGGTCGGCATGGACGCGTTGGACCGAAGGGTCTGTTTCCATGCTGTACATCTCTATGACACAGCCTCAAAATGTGCGACTCATAGACGGCAGCAGAAAGAAGCTTTTTTGCCTCATTTCCAGCCAGAATATGGGAACGCCTTGGTATTGATCGGTGTGAACACAGAAAGGGTGGCTTTTCTCTTCCAGGCTGGCAGTTATGCCTGATGGATTGAGATTCAGAAGCTCTATCTATTTACATGAGAAGCTGCTATATTACATAGAAGGCCTTATGAGATGAGATTAGATTAGATTACTTAGTGTGGAAACAGGCCCTTCAGCCCAACAGGTCCACACCGACCCGCCGAAGCACAACCCACCCAGACCCATTCCCCTACATTTACCCCTTCACGTAACACTACGGGCAATTTAGCATGGCCAATCCACCTAAACTGCACATTTTTGGATTGTGGGAGGAAACCGGAGCACCCGGAGGAAACCCACACAGTCATGTGGAGAATGTGCAAACTCCACACAGAGTCGCCCGAGGCAGGAATCGAACTCGGGTCTCTGGTGCTGTGAGACAGCAGTGCTAATCACTGTACCACTGTGCCACCCATTCTTCCACTCATGAAATCCTGGATGCCATTATTTCTGCAATGACCAGACTTTAGCTGTTTCCAATTCATCGCTGCCTCTACAAGACCATAAGACACAGGACCAGAATTAGGCCATTCAGCCTATCAAGTCTGCTACACCAGTCGATCATGATTGGTATGCTTCTCAATACCATTCTCATGCCTTCTCTCCATAACCTTGAGCCCCTCACTAATCAAGAAACAATCTTTCACTGCCTTAAATACTCAATGACGTGGCATCCACATCATTCTGTAGCAAGGAGTTCCACAGATTTATCACACTCTGGCTGAAGAAATCACTCATCTCAGCTCTAAAGGGTCAACCCTTCACTCTGAGGCTGTGCTCTCAGTTCCCAGACTCTTCAACAACAGAAACATCTTCTCCATGTCCACTCGTTCCAGACCTCTCCATATTCTGTCAGTTTCAATAAGATCCCACACCCCCCCCGCCACCTCCCACCCAACCAGCTGTCTAAATTCCATCATGTATCGACCCAAAGTTCTTAATCACTCCTCATATGACAAGCCCGTTATTCCCAAGATCATTCTTGTAAACTTATTCTGCTCACCCTCCTTAGGTCCAGGGCTCAAAATTGCTCACAAACAGTTCATCTCTGCTCTTGTATTCTAGTTCTCTTGAAATGAATGCTGACATTGCATTTACCTTCCTAACCGCCAACTAAACCTGCAAATCAATCTTAAGACAGTCCTGAACTAAGATTCCTAAGTCCCGATATGCTTTAGGTTTTCAAAGCCTTTCCCCATTTAGAAAGGAGTTTAACTCTCTGTTCTTCCTACCAAATGCACAAACTCACTTTCCCACATTGTATTCCAGCTGCCACTTCTTTGCCCACTCTCCTAGCCTGCCCAAGTCCTTCTGCAGCCTCCCTGCTTCCTCAACAGTACCTGTCCCTCCACCTATTTTTTCATCTTTGAATATTCATATGGGGATAGGTTCACCAAGGTAATCTCAAACCAAGTGAAACTACAAACAGGACATCATAAAAACCTCCTAGTGAAGATTTTCATTATTTAGCCCAATTCAACTAGGACTCTCATTACAGACTGGATTTACTCCATACCAGGTATTTATGGGCTAATGGCTCCAAATTCAACATCCCTCCCTTTCTCATGCTCTAATACAAAGCCTCACAAGACAGAACCAGTACCATTTAATGACAGAAAGAAAGAAAGAAAGAAAGAAAGAAAGAAAGAACGAACATTACAGAGCAAGCAACGCTCCCAATTTCAACCCGAGACACAGAGCTCACAATCTGCTCATTATGGAAAGGGCAGTCCAGCTTGGCTCAGGGACCAGCAGTGTGGCAAGGGCACCACTGCTGCAAGGTTTGAACAACTAAGATCCTACGTTGTCTGAACATCAAATGCAATTGTCTAAAAGCAAACACATAACGCCTTAATTTAATTAAAAAGAAGCCAATAGCTGGATGTGCTGCATACCCTAATCCTCAGAAGGAAACTGTGAAAACATAGACATTGGACAAGGGATGAACCAACTCAGGAGGGGTTTGCAATGCACGGTTCCTTCGCAACTGAATAAAGAAATTTGTACACATTCAGGGAGACTTGAAAAGACACTGCAGATTTTCCCAGTGAAACACAGAGATTGTGTGCTTGCGGGTGTGTGGTGTAGGACAATATGTAAATACAAAAATGGATTAAGTAGTGTAAAGGTAGAAGTAACTGTACCTTTACACTTCGAATACTCAATGTGCATGTACATATGGAGATATAGTATAATCACATTTGATCACAAGGCATTGAGAACAGTCTCGATGACCCCAGAGATATGTTCTCTTTTTCTCTCTTTGGAGACAGCTACAGTGCACAAATGCAGATTGTCAGCCTCAATACCCTTAATATGCGACCACATGACACTATTGAATGGAAACTGACCCTTGAAGTCATGCCTTCTCTAATCCACAAAGAATCTAATTCCTCATAATGCATTCCTCCAGATATTAAAAAGGCTTAAAATTCTGCATTAATACTGCCCAGTCAACAAAATTCTCTACGTTTTCCAATGCTTAGCTCTTCTTATTCATGAACCACCCACAATACTGGTCACCGTTCCTGAAGTTCTCCTCGCTATACTGGATGAATGGCAATGTCAACAAAAGTCAGCCAATCAGCTGTATGGTACAACATGGCTTCCTATTTAAAATTTCCACTTGATAGCTGAATGGCTAAATGCTGTCCTCTTTAAAACATACCACTCAAGGTGGCTCCAATCCCTTCTGTTAGCCTATCTCAACCAAGGTTATGGTAGAAGGACTACAGCCTACATCAGCTCCACTGGTTTGAAAAAGTGGTTGGGCAGGTAGTGATATAAACTCAGCACGTAGCCAGGGTTTAGAACATAGAACATTACAGTGCAGTACAGGCTCTTTGGCCCTCAATGTTGCGCTGACCTGTGAAAACAATCTGATGCCCATCTAACCTACACTGTTCCATTATTATCCATATGCATATCCAATGCCCATTTAAATGCCCTTAATGTTGGCAAGTCTACTGTTGCAAGCAGGCCATTCCATATCTCTACTCCTGAGTAAAGAAACTACCCCGATATCTGTCTTTAATCTCAATTTAAAGCTGTGTCCCCTTGTGTTAGCCTTCACCATCCGAGGGAAAAAGCTCTCGCTGTCCACCCTACCTAACCCTCTGATTATCTTATATGTCTCGATCAAGTCACCACTCACCTTCTTCTCTTCAAAGAAAACAACCTCAAGTCCCTCAGCCTTTCCTCATAAGATCTCCCTTGCATACCAGGCAACATTCTAGTAAGTTTCCTTTGAACCCTTTCCAAAGCTTCCACATCCTTCCTGAAGGTGACCAGAACTGCAAACAGTACTCCAGGTGCGGCTTTACCAGTCTTTTCAGCTGAAGCATGACCTCGTGGCTCCGAAACTCAATCCCTCTACCAATAAACGCCAACACACCATATGCCTTCTTAACAACCCTATCAACCTAGGTGGCAACTTTCAGGGATTTATGCACCTGGACACCAAGATCTCTCTGTTCATCTACACTGCCAAGAATTTTACCATTAGTTCAGTGCTCTGCATTCCTGTTACGCCTTCCAAAGTGAATCACCTCACACTTTTCTGCATTAAACTCCATTTGCCACCTCTCAGCCCAGCTCTGCAGTTTATCTATGTCCCTCTGTAACCCACAAACATCCTTTGGCACCATCCACAATTCTGCCTACCTTAGTGTCATCCACAAATTTACTAACCCAATCTTCTTCACCCACGTCCAGATCATTTATAAAATGACAAACAGTAGTAGCCCCAAAACAGATCCTTGCGGCACACCACTGGTAACTGAACTCCAGGATGAACATTCCCCATCAGCCACCACTCTGTTTTCTTTCAGCTAGCCAATTTCTGATCCAAAATGCTAAATCACCTTCAATCCCAACACTCTATTTTGTGCAATAACCTATAGTGAGGAACCTTATCAAATGCCTTACTGAAGTCCATGTACACCACATCAACCACCTTATCTGCATCCACTTGTCTTGTGACCTTCTCGAAGAACTCAATAAAAGGTTAGTGAGGCATGACCTACCCTTCACAAAACCCTGTCGAACTATCCCTAATCAAGTTTATTCCTTTCCAGATAATTATAAATCCTGTCTCTTATAACCTTTTCCAACACTTTACCCACAACCGAAGTAATGCTCACTGATCTATAATTACCAGGCTTGTCCCGACTCCCCTTCTTATACAAGGGAACAACATTTGCTATCCTCCAGTCTTCTGGAGGGCAGCACGGTGGCTTAGTGGTTAGCATTACAGCCTCACAGCACCAGGGTCCCAGGTTTGATTCCAGCCTCAGGTGACTGTCTGTGTGGAGTTAGCACATTCTCCCCATGTCTGTGTGGGTTTCCTCTGGGTGCTCTGGTTTCCTCCCACAGTCCAAAGGTGTGCAGGTCAGGTGAATTGACCAGGCTAAATTGCCCATAGTGCTAGGTGCATTAGTCAGAGGGAAATGGGTCTGGGTGGGTTACTCTTTGGAGGGTCGGTGTGGATTGGTTGAGACGATGGGCCTGTTTCCACAGTGTCGGGAATCTAATCTAATCTTCTGGCACTACTCCTGTCAATAACGATGACGTAAAGTTCATAGACTCTGCAGTTTCCTCCCTGGCTTCCCAGAGAATCTGACGATGAATCCCATCCGGCCCAGGGGTCATATTTTCACACCTTCCAAAATTGCTAAAACTTTCTCTTTGTCAACCCCAATCCCATCTCATTTTGTAGCTTCGTATTCTCACAAACATTGCCCTTTTCCAATGTGAATACTGACAAAAAGTATTCATTAAGCTCTTCCTCCATGTCCTCAGATGCCACAAACAACATTCCACTTCTATCTTTGATTGGCCCTAATCTTGCCCTAGTCATTCTTTTATTCCTGACATACCTATAGAAGGCCTTAGGGTTTTTCTTGAGCTTATCCGCCAACACCTTCTCACATCCCCTCCTGGCTAACTTATAACTCTCAAGCCCCCTAACCGAGCCTTCACGCCACATCCTCACATAAGCCTTTCTGATTCTAGTCGCCGTTGGATAAAAAGTAGGGTTAGGCTCAGCTTGACTGCCTGGCCAATTGAATTGTACTCAGATAATGGTCTCAATTCACACCTGCAGAATGACCACTAACTTATGAGCTTAAAACCAACATAAACGTGCCTCCTGCAAAAGGTGCCACAGAACTGTTGGCCCAAAAACTATACTGCCTTCTCAATGAAAGGACACAAGGGAAACTAAAATTGAGACATTTTAAATAACTACTAATAAATTTATATGGCATTACTCAAAGTATGCCAGAGATAAGTTTTATCATACTCAAACGTACAACAGAAATGCCTGAGCCAACTGATCTGCAGTGATTTAATAAAAGCATCTTTTCGTAAATGGTATTCCATGAAGTCTAGCAACATATTCAGCTTGAATTGTATCCATACTACAGTAGATACTGCAAATATGTGACCTTGATGATTATATGTTTGTGTAGCTATGAATTCTATTCCTTGTCTTACCAAAATGCCAAAACTCTGAGGTTGCAGGTGGATAGGAAACAGGATCGTGCTGACATGTAGTGATTTATTTTGTGGTGGGGGGTGGGGGGTGGGGGTGGTGAGTGTTGGTGGTTAAATCAATTACATGTTTAGGTCGCCTGGGGAATCAGAGCAGGGTAGTCAAGGAACAGATGCAGGGAGTAACCCCTTCCTAAGAAACTACAGGAGAAACCTTGGAAATCGTGAAATGGGAAAGCATTTGTAGTTTCTCTTGAGGGAGACAGGATTTGAAAAGATAAGACGACCATAGCTGGAGTGAGAACCCATTGCATGATGATGTATCTACAATGTAGATTTCACTTTTGGATGCTGATTTCAAAACTAGAGGCACTAAGATGTGGCTTAGTACTGCAAAGGTGGTTTCTAAAGAAAATCTGTAAGTCATTCTGCAACAGTGAACTAAATGTACCAGTTCCAACAAGATATATGACTGCAGTTAAGTGCTTGGCTGATCCCTGCAGTGTTAATCAGATTGGGGGATTATGCTTCTTCGTTTGTGACAGGCAGAGTAAACCAGATAAAGCCATTTGTGTTGTTATATTTTTGGAAGAAAATAATGAGTCTAGTTCAAAAGAGATCAGGTTTTCTCTTTCAATTTAATTCTATTCAAGGAAACTGATCATTGCAGTGGAAGCTTTTTCTCTACATTTAGAACCACAAGAATTTGGGATAAAAACTTCAAGTTGTTCGAATTGGGAGCTATTAGGCCATCAGAATTATGAAAAGGTCGATGCGGTTAGCTTTATAACTCCCAGCTGAGTCTGCCTTTACAAAAAAAGAAACAAACTGGAAGGAACCAGCCAAGTCGAAACTTAAAGAGCTCTGATAGGAATCTCATTCCCAGGACTCGAATCCATGGAACAGATGGTATTGGGAAACTGACAAACTTTGTCTTGATGTCTGTGCTAAGACTTTCCTAATTGGAGTATGTACTTTTTCTTTCATTTTCTCTTTTGTGTAATAAACTTATGTTTATGATGTGAAATAATATCTGCAGCCTCTTATAAAATCATTTCAGTGATTAACTATCATGGGCCAGCATGGTGGCTGAGCGGTTAGCACTGCTGTCTCACAGCAACAGGGTTCCAGGTTCAATTCCAGCCTTGGGTGACTGTCTGTGTGGAGTTTGCACATTCTCCCGGTGTCTGCATGGGTTTCTTCCAAAGATGTGCAGGTTAGGTGAATTGGCCAGGCTAAATCGCTTGTAGTGCCAGGTGCGTTAGTCAGAGGGAAATGGGTCTGGGTGGGTTACTCTTCGGAGGGTCGGTGTGGACCGATTGGGCCAAAGGGCCTGTTTCCACACTGTAGGGAATCTAATCTAATCTAACCAAACAAGATAATTAAACATATTTTCTGAATATTTTCTCCAGTAGCACCATCAGCTAGGATCATGACAATTGAAAGAATGATGTCAAGATAAAGTTACAAAATAGAAAGGAGGTCAAAACAGGAAATTTGAGGCTGCGATTAGCAAAACAGTAACATAAAAAAAGTGTTACAATTACAGGTAACATGCACCAGGTCAGAGACTTTTAAAGCATGAACAGAGAGGTGTTTGTAATGCTGCACATAGAAATCGGATGCAACATGAAAACTTATGCATTGTGAAGTCCACATATCTTTTGCAACTTTTTTTTAGAACTTAGTTTAAAAACGTCAAACTGGGAGCAAAATACTGAACAGATACGACAGTTTGGTAGGAATATGGAGGTATTTTGGAAGGTTGAGGGAAGGCCATGATTTGGAGGTGTTGTAGTAGTGGGTGGGTGGGGGGGGGGGGGCGAGGACAGACAGATGGACTGTGGTGTGATAAAAGGTGCATTGAGCTTGAACATGACATGAATATCCCTCTTTTACTGAGGGTCTGAAAGGCAGAATTACAATTAGTAAAAGGGATGATGGAGACTGTGGATATTGGGAATATTGTCCAAGCACAAGCAAGATTAGGAAGAGGGTCTTGAGGGTCCATGTCATTGAGATGTACAGCATGGAAACAGACCCATCGGTCCAACTCGTTCATGTCAACCAGATATCCTAATCTAATCTAGTCCCATTTGCCAGCATTTGGCCCATACCTCTCTAAATCCCTCCTATTCATATAGCCATATTTATATACCCATACAGAAGCCTTTTAAATGCTGCAAATGTACCAGCCTCCACCACTTCCTCTGGCAACTCATTCCATACACACGACCCTCTGAGTGAAAAAGTTGCTCCTTAGGTCCCTATTACATCTTTCCCCTCTCACCCTAAACCTATGCCCGCTAGTTCTGGACTCCCCCACCCCAGGGAAACAACTTTGTCTATTTACCCTATCCATGCCCCTCATGATTTTATAAACCTCTATAAGGTCACCCCTCAGCCTCAGACGCTCCAGGGGAAACAGTCCCAGCCTCTTCAGCCTCTCCCTATAGCTCAAATCCTCCAACCCTGGCAACATCCTTGTAAATCTTTTCTGAGCCCTTTCAAGTTTCACAACATCTTTCCTACAACAGGGAGACCAGAATTGCACGCAATATTCCAAAAGTGGCTTAACCAGTGTCTTGTACAGCCACAACATGACCTGCCAACTTCCTGTACTCAATACTCTGACCAATAAAAGAAAGCATATTGGTAGTACTGTAGAAAGCTGCCTTAATTGAGCTTATATATAAAAAGCAAAACAAAAAGTGAAAGCAGGCATTTTAGAAGACAGCTTTCTCTGCTTCTTCCTCTCACTCATCACTTTTCTCCCCCAAACTCATGCCCAGTTCAAATCCTGAATTTTGTTGCAATTTTTTATTCACTTCTGTTTCAAGTTTGTCTCCTTTAATCTTTGTTGCCATACCCTGGCACTGCAAGTTTCTATCTTGCCATATCTAGTGTATGGGATACAATAATTTGCTTTTCTTGCTAATTCACTTTGCTGAGACGTTTCCGGTCTCTCTGTGGTTTCCCATGTATTGTATTCTCTCACAATCACACCACAACAGTTTGAACGTCCAGACAGAGTGCCCGAACTGGCAGGTTAAAAGGCCAATTGCATACAGATGAGAAATGTCACAGTTCATGAGGGGGAGCCTCAATGACCGAATTCTGAAAATTCAATTCTTAAAACACATTTTTCAAAGTCATTTTCTAAAAGCAAATTTTCTCAGATTCCTGCAACCAACCCCATGATTTTTTTTGACTCCAAAAGGACAGGTGTAGCAGATGCATGGGACTGGAAACCCTGAGAGTACCCTTCCAGGTTGTACATCATCCTGACTTTGAAACAGATCACCATCCTTTCATCTTCAAATCCAAATCCAGCTCTGTGGCAGTACCTTTGCTACGCAAACCAGTAATTTCAGGGAGCAGCTCATCATGACCTCCTCAATGATGTGGCACTGATACTGCCCCTGCTAGGAACACATAGGAAGACTGAATAAAAAGAAAAAGAAAACTTATTGTAAAGTATCAAAATTGGAAGGCTTTAGAAATTACAGTAAAATTTAGAAAATGCCTGAATTGCGAAGAGCTGGAGGTTGTAGTTCACAAGGCAGGAGTTGGGGATTGGAGTGTTTGAAAGATCACAGAGCAAACCCCCCGGTCAAATTTTTAAAATTAGCTAGAGAGATAATTGCCATAACAGACTTTGAAATGTGACTGTAAAACAGACCAGACATCATGAAAACAATTCGACAGGTGAGTTCTCCCAGATCATTAAAACAAACATCAAACAGGATTTGTTAGTTTACTGGAAACCCATACAACAATAAACGATAGTATTTGATAACTACAATGTCTAACACAAACAATATATTTACTTCCACATTTGGTGTTACTTTAACATGGGTAGACAATCAGCAAACACTGGTTCAGTTTACCACAATTTGTCAATAGCAAGTCTTCCTATCAGCAAGGAACTGTGCCACCTCTCATCGCAAATCCAACACAAATAAAACATATCAACTTGAAAACCAGCAATAAACTGGTTGCAAATTTGTACCTTATGCATTTGTGTAAATGGCCATGCAGGATTATTACCCTGAAAGCATAACAGTGGCTCAGCACTGAACAAAAAGATCATTTGCATTGCGAAGATAGGCTTTATATTTCTAAAAAGAATGTTTTAACGCCAATATCACTTTCAATATAGGGGACCAGTTAGATAAATATTCGTTAATTGATTCAGAACAGATTCAACACCACAGCTTCAATTCCGGTTATGGCTGACAGATCGGTCACTTTGTCTTGACCGTACGAGCAAAAACTGACCGAAATAGCTGAGAGATCTGTTCAGGCTGAAGCCTCAAGAGACAATAAGCCAAGGACCCATCTCCACATGTGATGAACTGTTTTAACATTGCTTGGACTCAGACAAACTGGATGGCTCAGATATCCTGCTTACTGCTGGAGTGGATCGAGTCAAAGGTGAAACTATTAAAGAATGCCCAGTTACCTGCCAGTGATGGTTACAACCTGACCCTGAGCCTGGCCAACCTCCAGTGGAAGAAACTGGCTACAAATCTGCTCAGTGTGGATCAGTGTTGGAGGCCCAGATCATCGGCCTGTTTACAGCAATACAGGATTCTGGGTAATCCAAGATGGAGGACGGGAAACATTTCTGGCTGTAACAGGCTGCTCTTTTTTTTTTGAGGTATTTTAGGTGTTGGAGGTGATTTCCTCAAATTCCAGGCACAGCAATTACTGTTTTATGTGCTGTTGCATTTTTTTTTCTCCAAAAGTTCCAAAACAATGTCAAAACAGCAGCACTTTTAAAAGGAAGAGGAACAGATAAAGGCAGCACATGGTCAGGTCAGTGCGAGAGAGAGAGAGAGAGAGAGAGATTCACAACTAAATCTTGGAGGAATCTGTTTGGGAGAGGTCACAACAGAGAAACAGATAAGTGAATATTATTAAGTGTGGCCTTACAGTAAGTTTGCAGTAGTCAGGACAGTGGGTTCTTTCTTGATTATATGTTTTATTGAGATATGTCTCTTGGTTAAACTTAAAAATATAAGCCATAAGTATTAAGTTAGCCTGGGGCAGTGTTTTGTAGAGGAATAAGATAGTGCTATTTTCTGGGTCTGTAGATTGAAAGAAGGAAAATGGCCTTTAGTAGAGTGATATGCTCTTCTTGTCAGATGTGGGAGCTTAGGGAGAGTTTGTGTTACTGAGGATTACATCTGCAATAAATTTCATTGGTTACGAATCCTATCGGATCGAATGGATCGATTGGAGAGACAGTTGGAAGCAATGAGGAATTTACAAGAGCAAGGAATGGCACTTACAGGAAGGGGGAAGAGTTGCAGACACAGTCACATAGATGGGTTAACTCCAGGAAAGGTTAAGAGAGGTAGGCAGGGAGTGTGGGAGTCTTCTGTGGCTATCCCCATTTCAAACAAATATGCTGTTTTGGAAAATGTAGGGGGTGATGGATTCTCAGGGGAATGTAGCATGAACAGCCAAGTTTATGGTATTGAAACTGGCTCTAATGCAACAAGGGGTACATTGGGTTCCAAGAGATCAATTGTGTTAGGGGATTCTCTAGTCCGAGGCACAGACAGACGTTTCTGTGGCCAGCAGCGAAAAATCAGAACGGTGTGTTGCTTCCCGGTGCCAGGATCAAGGATGTCTCAGAGAGGGTGCAGAATGTTCTCACGGGGGAAGAGGACCCAGCAAGAGGTCATTGTCCACATTGGAACTAACGACATAGGAAGGGAACAGGATGAGATTCTGAAGGAAGAATATACAAAGTTTGGCAGGAATTTAAAAAAGGAGATCCTCGAGAGTAATAATATCTGGACTACTCCTGGTGCTGCGAGCTAGTGAGGGCAGAAATAGGAGGATAGAGCAGATGAATGCATGGCTGAGCAGCTAGTGCAGGGGAGAAGGGTTCACATTTTTGGATCATTGGACACTCTTTTGGGGTAGATGTGACCTGTACAATGCACCTGAAGTGGAAGGGGACTAATATACTGGCAGAGAGATTTGCTAGAGCTGCTCGGGAGGATTGAAACTAGTGAGGAACGAGATTAATCTGAGACGGGTACAGTTGACAACAGAGGCAAGTCAAACAGTCAGGGACAAAGCAGACAACAAGATAGGACTAATAAATTAAACTGCATTTGTTTCAATGCAAGGGGCCTAACAGGGAAGGTAGATGAACTCAGGGCATGGTTAGGAACATGGGACTGGGATATCACAGCAATTACAGAAACACGGCTCAGGGATGGGCAGGACTGGCAGCTTAATGTTCCAGAATACAAATGCTACAGCAAGGGTAGAAAGGGAGGCAAGAGAGGAGTGGTGTTTTTGATAAGGGATAGCATTACAGCTGTACTGAGGGAGGATATTCCCAAAAATACATCCAGGGAAGTTATTTGGATGGAACTGAGAAATAGGAAAGGGATGATCACCTTACTGGGATTGTATGATAGATCCCCTAATAATCAGAGGGAAATTGAGAAACAAACTTGTAAGGAGATCTCAGCTATCTGTAAGAATAATAGGGTGGTTATGGTAAGGGATGTTAACTTTCCAAACATAGACTTGGAATGCCATAGTGTTAAGGGTTTAGATGGAAAGGAATTTGTTAAGTGTGTACAGGATCATTTTCTGATTCAGTTTGTGGATGGACCTATGAGGGGAGTTGCAAAACTTGACCTACTCTTGGGAAATAAGGCAGGGATGGTGACTGAGGTGTCAGTGGGGCAGCACAATTCTATTAGTCTTAAAATAGTGATGGAAAAGGATAGACCACATCTAAAAGTTAAAGTTCTAAATTGGAGGAATGCTAATTTTAATAATATTAGGTAAGAACTTTAAAAAGCTGACTGGGGGAAGATTTTCACAGTTAAAGGGATGGCAGAAAAATGGGAAGCCTTCAGAAATGAGATTACAAGAGAGTCCAGAGATAGTATATTCCTGTTAGGATGAAAGGAAAGGCTGGTAGGTATAGGGAATGCTGGATGACTAGAAAATTGAGGGTTTGGTTAAGAAAAAGAAGGAAGCATATGCCAGGTATCGACAAGATAGATCGAGTGAATCCTTAGAAAAGTACAAAGGCAGTAGGAGTATACTTAAGAGGGAAATCAGGAGGGCAAAAAGGGGACATAAAATAGCGTTAAGGAGTTTTAAGGGTTTTTACAAATATATTAAAGACAAAAGGGTAACGAGGGAGAGAATAGGGCTCCTCAGAGATCAGCAAGGCGGCTTTTGTGTGGAGCCGCAGGAGATGGACAAGATACTAAACGAGTATTTTGCATCAGTGTTTACTATGGAAAAGGATATGGAAGATATAGACTGTAGGGAAATAGATGGTGACATCTTGAAAAATGTCCAGGTTACAGAGGAGGAAATGCTGGATGTCTTGAAAACGCATAAAAGTGAATAAATCCCCAGGACCTGATCAGGTGTACCCTAGAACTCTGTGGGAAGTGATTGCTGGGCCCCTTGCTGAGATATTTGTATCATCGATAGTCACGGGTGAGGTGCCTGAAGACTGGAGGTTGGTCAACGTGGTGCCACTGTTTAAGAAAGGTGGTAAGGACAAGCCAGGGAATTTTGACCATGAGCCCGATGTCAGTGATGGGCAAGTTGTTGGAAAGAATCCTGAAGGACAGGATGGACATGTACTTGGAAAGGTAAGGACTGATTAGGGATAGTCAACATGGCTTTGTGCGTGGGAAATCATGTCTCATAAACTTGATTGAGTTTTTTGAACTCGTAACAAAGAGGATTGAGGAGGGCAGAGCAGTAGATGTGATCTATATGGACTTCAGTAAGGCATTCGACAAGGTTCCCCATGGGAGACTGGTTAGCAAGGTTAGATCTCATGGAATAAAGGGAGAACTAGCTATTTGGATACAAAACTGGCTCAAAAGGTAGAAGACGGAGGGTGGTGGTGGAGGGTTGTTTTTCAGACTGGAGGCCTGTGACCAGTGGAGTGCCACAAGCATCGGTGCTGGGTCCACTACTTTTCATCATTTATATAAATGATTTGGATGTGAGCATAACAGGACTAGTTCGTAAGTTTGCAGATTACTCCAAAATTGGAGTTGTAGTGAACAGCAAAGCAGCTTACCTCGGCTTACAATGGGATCTTGACCAGATGGGCCAATGGGCTGAGAAGTGGCAGATGGAGTTTAATTCAGATAAATGTGAGGTGCTGCATTTTGGGAAAGCAAATCTTAGCAGGACTTATACACTTAATGGTAAGGTCCTAGGGAGTGTTGCTGAACAAAGAGACCTTGGAATACAGGTTCATAGCTCCTTGAAAGTGGAGTCGCAGGTAGATAGGATAGTGAAGGCGGCATCTGGTATACTTTCCTTTATTGGTGAGGGTATTGAGATCCAGTTATGGCTGTATAGGACATTGGTTAGGCCACTTTTGGAATATTGCGTGCAATTCTATCAGAAGAATGTTGTGAAACTTGAAAGGGTTCAAAAAAGATTCAAAAGGATGTTGACAGGGTTGGAAGATTTGAGCTATAGGGAGAGGTTGAGTAGGCTGGGGCTGTTTTCCCTGGAGCATCGAAGGCTGAGGGGTAATCTTATTAGAGGTTTACAAAATTATGAGGGGCATGCATAGGATAAATAGACAAAGTCTCTTTTCTGTGCTGGGGAAGTCCAGAACCAGAGGGCATTGAGAGGTTTCTTTTATATCTTTCCCCTAAGGGGCAATTTTTTCATGCAGAGGGTGGTACGTGTATGGAATGAGCTGCCAGAGGATGTGGTGGAGGCTGGTACAATTGCAACATTTAAAAGGTATCAGATGGATATATGAATAGGAAGGGTTTGGAGGGATATGGGCCGGCTGCTGGCAGATGGGACTAGATTGGGTTGGGATAACTGGTCGCATGGACGGGTTGGACTGAAGGTTCTGTTTCTATGCTGTATATATCTATGACTCTTATAATAGTTGCCATACTCAGTAAATAAATGGTTTAAAAGGTATCGGCTACTGAGAGAAGGTAAGTCACAGAGGGAGTGACTGACAAGTGGAAGAGGGCAGGGGATGGCAGGTAGGGTTCCAAGTGGTTGAAGGGTTTGTGTAGCAGGTGAGTGAGGTATAAATGAACAGTGGAGTCAGTTTTATAGATAGCCAGAAGTTAGAAGAGATTTCAATTCTGTGGTCATCAACTCCAACTCAGAGTTGGGGACTTTTCCAGATAAATCCCCAAATTCACACATCAGAAGTATCAATTTTCTGAGCAATTTCTGTACACTTCCCAGGGGTTGCGAAGCCTCTGATGATCCAGGAATCACTTCACGCAAAAAAAAAGCAGCAGTACTCTGAAAGCTTGTGATTTTAAGTAATCCTGTGGGATTCTAACCTGGTATCATATGATTTCTGACTTGATCCAGAAACCAGGAGATCAGAGAGCAACTTTCTAGAACCTGCCAAAGTGTTTGTTCTTCAAAACGTGCCATGGAATGAACTTGCTATCCGAGAAAAGGAGCAATTTCAAGTCATTTTTCTGATAAGCATCTCAGTAAAAATTTCAGACATATTTTGGGAAGCAGTTGCTTTGGAATAAGTGGGAAAATGCAGCAATGTCCCTTGAGAATGTGCTTATTTTAATACTTCGGAGACCTCTACTAGAGTTACGGCCATAGCAAGATGACAAGAATTACAGAAAAACAACAGAGTAAGTAACGTACCCCTTGATTTCCCACTTGAAGGTGTTTTTTTCATCCCAGCTTTACAGGTTGTTGCAAATTCTGGTTAAATCAGAACCACAATTACAGTGTGAACAGGCTCTTAAATTTGGTCAGGGTTTTTTTTAAACTGACCCACAGGTGCATCTCCAACTTACTGTGAAAGCAGTTTTTCAATCTCTAAGAACATAACAATAATAACAGTTCTTGAATACAATTTGCATGGAAGGGCTTCTAAAATTAAACCATAAACACATGGAGAAGAAATGTTGCTGAGGGTGTGAGGCTTTCCCATTTTCTGCTTTAAATGTTCTAGACTAATCTATAAATTAATTCACCTTTCACAGACAGGTTATGGAGCGTGTAGTATGCTAGCGCAGTACTGAGCCACAGCCACACTGCTGGAGATGGTATCGTTTCAATGAGACATTAAACCCTGGCCCCATCTACTCTGTCAGAAGATCCCAACACTCTGACCAAAGGAAAGCAAAGTTGCCACCCAGTATCTTTACAGATATTTATCCCTCAATCAATCCAGTCTTCATTATACTACTATTTAGGGAGCCTGCCAAGCACTCCCTGACTGTTGCACTTCTTATATTATAACATTAAATATACTTCCATGTTGTGAGGCTCTTTGGAAAAGCAGAAAGTTGTGAAAACACTTTCTAAAAAATAATGCAATTCAATTTTATTTAAGGCAAAAGTAGTCAGGACAGGAAATGAGTGTTTAAGATAACTTGATATGTCAGCAGTTATTTTCAGATTCCAGTATAATTCCAGTGAGCAGTTTTGGCAGGGATAGGAGTGCTATGAATAGTTAAGTGGGTTGTGTGCCATATACAAATCAAGTCTGTACCCTCTGCACTTGAACGCACAAAAAGGTGGGTGGGAGCACATCCTGGGAAGCATGACTGGAAAAGAGCAAACATTTTACTGGAGCCAAGGCCTTCAAAAGGCACTGATAAGGATGTGACTGGGCAGATTATCATCCGATATACCTTGGAAGCAATGAAGAATCAAAAGCTCATGTGAAAATGCAGCTATGCACAAAAACATGCACACCACACAAATATAAAATGTAAATGTCGATCACATAATTGCTCCTGTTTCCATGATGAATTAATATAAATTTTTATAATTTAGTAAATTACAATAGAGTTTTCGATCCCAAATGATTCATAAGTGGCAGGATCCCATTTGTAATTAAGTCTTTTGGAAACAGATTTTATTCCTCAAAATAGTGTGATTTCTTCAGCTCACTACTAAAACATCAAGGTTCACTGAACTAATCAGCTACCTGCTGCCAGACTTGCTGAGTTTCTCCAGCAATTATTGTTTCAACAATTCACTTGTTGCAAAACGTTTAATTTGCAAAAACAAAACTGGCTTTGGAAAAAAGTGACAATTATTTGCATGTATCCTAAAAACAACAGGGATAATTTCCTACAGACTATTTACTTCACCCGCAACATGATCTTTCAAGTCATTGATAAAGCAGTGAAGTGGCTCTTGAAATGCTAACTCACTAAAAATGAAACTTTCAGTCGATCCAGCTATGGTTCCATCTTCGACTGAAAACCAGCCGCCCACCACCAGACTAGAAGTTAATCACAGACAATGAAAGGTCTCAAGTGAATCCGGATTGTTCTGGCACAAGTACAAACAATCCACATTCCAAAGAGCCAGGTTTCTAATGAAGATACTGGTTTATACACCCTGCACCACACTGTTTCTTTATAAACACAGAATTGCATTTTCACCTGTCACAGACTACGAATTTAAGACAAAAACATAAGATTCAATCTTACAGGGATCTGAGTAATGTGGGCTATGGTGGGATTTGTGGAAGGATTGTGCAGGAATTCCGTTGGAGGCCCATATCAACATCAGGAGCAACTCACTGCACCTATTATACATTTACCAAGTGGTGCAACATGTTTCTTGTTGGGAGGGAAGAGGACGGGGAATGGCATTATTGGTAAGTGATAGCATTCCAGCTGTACTGAGGGAGGATATTCCCGGAAATACATCCAGAGAGGTGATTGAGGTGGAACTGAGAAATAAGAAAGGGATGATCACCTTATTGGAATTGTATTATAGACCCCCTAACAGTCAGAGGGAAATTAAGAAACAAACTTGTAAGGAGATATCAGCTATCTGTAAGAATAATAAGGTGATTATGGTAGGGGATTTTAACTTTCTAAACAATGACTGGGACTGCCATAGGTGTTAAAAGTTTAGATGGAGAGGAATTTCTTAAGTGCGTACAAGGCAATTTTCTGATTCAGTATGTGGATGTACCTACCACTGAAGGTGCTAAACCTGACCTACTCTTGGGAAATAAGGCAGGGCAGGTGACTGAGGTGTTAGTGGGAGAGCATTTTGGGGCCAGCGACCATAATTCTATTTGTTTTAAAACAGTGATGGAAAAGGATAGACCAGATCTAAAAGTTGAAGTTCTAAATTGGAGAAAGGCCAATTTTGATGGTATTAGGCAAAAACTTTTGAAAACTGTTTGGAGGCAGATGTTCGCAGGTAAAGGGACAGCTGGAAAATGGGAAGCCTTCAGAAATGAGATAACAAGAATCCAGAGAAAGTATATTCCTGTCAGTGTGAAAGGGAAGGCTGGTAGGTATGGGGAATGCTGGATGACTAAAGAAATTGAGGGTTTGGTTAAGAAAAAGAAGGAAGCATATGCCAGGTATAGACCGGAGAGATCGAGTGAATCCCTAGAAGAGTAAAAAGGAAGTTGGAGTATACTTAAGAGGGAAATCAGGAGGGCAAAATGGGGACGTGAGATAGCTTTGGCAAATAGAATTAGGGAGAATCCAAAGGGTTGTTACAAAATATATTAAGGACAAAAGGGTAACTAGGGAGAGAATAGGGCCCCTCAAAGAT
This sequence comes from Chiloscyllium punctatum, assembly GCF_047496795.1. Classification (NCBI taxonomy): domain Eukaryota; kingdom Metazoa; phylum Chordata; class Chondrichthyes; order Orectolobiformes; family Hemiscylliidae; genus Chiloscyllium; species Chiloscyllium punctatum. Next base: position 65,746,039 of record NC_092739.1, on the reverse strand, counting down.
CAGCAAGGCGGCCTTTGTGTGGAGCCACAGAAAATGGGGGAGATACTAAATGAATATCTTGCATCAGTATTTACTGTGTAAAAAGAAAATAGAAGATATAGACTGTAGGGAAATAGATGGTGACATCTTGAAAAATGTCCAGATTGCAGAGGAGGAAGTGCTGGATGTTTTGAAATGGTTAAAGGTGGATAAATCCCCACAACTTGATCTGTGGGAAGCCAGATAATTGATTGCTGGGCCTCTTGCTGAGATATTTGTATCATCAATAGTCACAGGTGAGGAGCGGGACAACTGGAGGTTGGCAAATGTGGTGCCACTGTTTAAGAAGGGCGGTAAGGACAAGCCAGGCAACGATAGACCAGTGAGCCTGACCTCGGTGGTGGGCAAGTTGTTGGAGAGAATCCTGAGGGATAGGATATATATGTATTTGGAAAGGCAAGGACTGATTCGGGATAGTCAACCTGGCCTTGCGCGTGGGAAATCATGTCTCACAAACTTGATTGAGTTTTTTGAAGAAGTAACAAAGAAGATTGATGAGGGCAGAGTAGTAGATGTGATTTATATGGACTTCAGGAAGGCGTTCGACAAGGTTCCCCATGGAAGACTGATTAGCAAGGTTAGCTCTCATGGAATCCAGGGAGAACTAGCCATTTGGATACAGAACATTTGCAGATGACACCAAAATTGGTGGTGTAGTGGACAGCAAAGAGGGTTATCTCAGATTACAACAAGATGTTGACCAGATGGGCCAATGGGCTGAGAAGTGGCAGATGGAGTTTAATTCAGATAAATGCGAAGTGCTGCATTTTGGGAAAGTAAATCCTAGCAGGACTTATACACTTAATGGTAAGATCCTAGGGAGTGTTGCTGAACAAAGAGACCTTGGCGTGCAGATTCATAACTCCTTGAAAGTGGAGTCGCAGGTAGACAGGATGGTGAAGGTGGCGTTTGATATGCTTTCCTTTATTGGTCAGAGTATTGAGTACAGGAGTTGGGAGATCATGTTGCGGCTGTACAGGACATTGGTTAGGCCACTGTTGGAATAATGCATGCAGTTCTGGTCTCCTTCCTATCGGAAAGATGTTGTGAAACTTGAAAGGGTTCAGAAAAGATTTACAAGGATTTTGCCAGGGTTGGAGGATTTGAGCTATAGGGAGAGGCTAAACAGACTCTGGCTGTTTTCCATGGAGCATCGGAGGCTGAGGGGTAACCTTATAGAGGTTTATAAAATATGAGGGGCATGCATATGATAAATAGCCAAAATGTCTTTTCCCTGGGGTCAGGGAGTACAGAACTAGAGGGCATAGGTTTAGGGTGAGAGGGGAAGATATAAAAGAAACCTAAGGGGCAACTTTTTCACGCAGAGGGTGGTACATGTATGGAATGAGCTGCCAGAGGAAGTGGTGGAGGCTGGTACAATTGCAATATTTAAGAGGCATTTGGATGGGTATATGAATAAGGAGGGTTTGGAGGGATATGGGCCGGGTGCTGGTACGTTGGGATATCTGGTCAGCATGGATGGGTTGGACCGTAGGGTCTGTTTCCATGCTATACATCTCTATGACTCTATGGCAATGAGTTACCCATTAAAGGGGTTCGCGGTTGGTCAAATAGCACAACTCATCTCATTCAGCTTACCAAAAGCAACAAACTAACTAGATGTTGAGAATACAGAACGGGGACTTGACAACTTCAGCTTGGCATCGCTCCAAACAATCTGCATGCTGGACACCAGGCACCTACATTTCTTGGCACATGCACCACACATTCACAGACACTGGCATCCAATATGTGCCAGTGTCAACATATTCTCACCTGGGCAAACACCAGAAGCACACAGGCTGCTCTGGAATAGATGTGCTTGTCCATGTGCACAACAGCCCTTTAAAAATGGCACCGATGTTAGAGGTACCAGCTGATTCCAGGATAACCCATCAACGTGGAATTGTTCTGGGAGCAGAATCAGATGAGAGCAATGTTGTCGGGGCGAGGGAGGTAGGTAGGTAGGTAATGAGGAACGTGCGGTAAGAGGTGATGAGAAAAGTGGCTAGGCCTCATAGCCAAAACCCTTGAAGAAAAACCTCAATGCACTGGCACTCGGCCAGAAAGGAAAGATTTGTTCCACAAACAAGGATTTTTTTTTAAAAAAAAGAGAAAAATGAAACGAGGTAGTTTCCTTCTCCACTAAAGGAGAAAAGTCCTTTGCCTGTGCCACTGTTTAAGAAGGGCAGTAAGACAAGCCAAGGAACTATAGACTGGTGAGCCTGACCTCGGTGGTGGGCAACTTGTTGGAGGGAATCCTGAGGGACAGGACGTACATGTATTTGGAAAGGCAAGGACTGAATAGGGATAGTCAACATGGCTTTGGGCATAGGAAATCATTTCTCACAAACTTGATTGAGTTTTTTGAAGAAGATGATTGATGAGGGCAGAGCAGTAGATGAGATCTATATGGACTTCAGTAAGGCGTTTGACAAGGTTCCCTGGGAGACTGATTAGCAAGGTTAGAACTCACGAAATACAGGGAGAACTAGCCATTTGGATACAGAACTGGCTCAAAAGGTAGAAGACTGAGGGTGGTGGTGGAAGGTTGTTTTTCAGACTGGAGGCCTGTGACCAGTGGAGTGCCACAAGGATCGGTGCTGGGTCCTCTACTTTTTGTCATTTACATAAATGATTTGGATGCGAGCATAAGAGGTACAGGTAGTAAGTTTGCAGATGACAAAATTGGAGGTGTAGTGGACAGCAAAGAGGGCTACTTCAGATTACAACAAGATGTTGACCAGATGGGCCAATGGGCTGAGAAATGGCAGATGGAGTTTAATTCAGATAAATGCGAGGTGCTGCATTTTGGGAAAGCAAATCTCAGCAGGACTTATACACTTAATGGTAAGGTCCTAGGGTGTGTTGCTGAATAAAGAGACCTTGGTGTGTAAGTTCATAGCTCCTTGAAAGTAGAGTCGCAGGTAGATAGGATGGTGAAGGCAGCATTTGGTATGCTTTCCTTTATTGGTCAGAGTACAGGAGCTGGGAGGTCATGTTGCAGCTGTACAGGACATTAGTTAGGCCACTGCTGGAATATTGCGTGCAATTCTGGTCTCCTTCCTATCAAAGATGTTGTGAAACTTGAAAGGGTTCAGAAAAGATTTCCAAGGATGTTGCCAGGGTTGGAGGATTTGAGCTATAGGGAGAGGCTGAACAGGTTAGGGCTGTTTTCCCTGGAGCATCGGAGGCTGTGGGGTGAGCTTATAGAGGTTTACAAAATCATGAGGGGCATGGATAGGATAAATAGACAAAGTCTTTCCCCTGGGGTCAGGGAGTCCAGAACTAGAGGGCATAGGTTTAGGGCGAGGTGGGGAAGTGGGTAGATATAAAAGAGACCTAAGGGGCAACGTTGTCACACAGAGGGTGGTACGTGTATGGAATGAGCTGCTAGAGGAAGTGGTGGAGGCTGGTAAAATTGCAACATTTATTGACTATAAATCCCATGAAGGTATTTAGTATCTTAAATATAGATATTTTAAATTTCCAACCACAATTACTTGTTAAATTGTAATGCCGTTGAATTAAATGTTCACTGTCCCACCTTCCCTATAAATATTATTGTGCTACAGCACAGTAGAAATTTTCAGCAATGCTAATAAATTATTTATTAATTCAAAACATTTCACTTAACAAAAGCCTTTCATCAGCATTTCTTTGGATCTAATGGTCAGAAGGTTTTGTTTTGAAAAATGCTGTTTGCTTCCTCCAGAGGAAGCACGCTGCTTTCTCCAGATCTTTATTATAGATTCAATATGTACAAAATGTCATTAGGGAGTTTTTGATGTCAAAATAAGAACAAAGACCAGTTACTGAGATAAAGTAACTCTTCAGTTCTGTGCCCATTAAGGCAATTCAAAACAGTCCTCCGAGTGGCACTTATATAATGCTGTCTGAGGGTAAGAGAGGGAGTGCTGTGCATTAGAGAGAGGAGTTGTACTATATGGAAACAGACCCTTCAGTCCAACTTGTCAGTGTCGACCAGACATCCCAATCTGACCTAGTCCATTTGCCACCATTTGACACAAATTCCTCTAAGTCCCTTTTAAATCTTTCCCCTCTCACCTTAAACCTACAACCATCTAGCTTTTGACCCCCCCACCCTGGGGAAAGGACCTTGTCTATTTATCCTATCCATGCCCCTGAGAATTTTATAAACCCCTAAGATCACCCTTCAGTCTCCAACACTCCAGGAAAAATAGCCCCAGCCATTCAACCTCTCCCTATAGCTCAAACCCTCCAACCCTGGCAAAATCCTTCTAAATCTTTTCTGGACCCTTTTCAAGTTTAACAACATCCTTCCCATAGCAGGGAGACCACAACTGAACACAGTATTCCAAAAGTGGCCTAACTACTGTCCTGTACAGCTACAATATGACATCCCAACTCCTATACTCAATGTACTGATCTCTAAAGGCAAACATACCAAATGCCTTCTTCACTACCTTGTATACCTGCAACTTCACCTTCAAGGAACTCCGAACCTGCACCAAGGTTTCATTGTTTGGCAACACTCCTCAGGACCTTACTGATAAGCATACAAGCCCAATCCTGGTATTCCGACCAAAATGCTGCTATTCACATTTATCTAAATTAAACTCCATCTGCCACTCGTCAGCCCATCCAATCTCAGCCCTATTGTACTCGGAGGTAACCTTCCTCACTGTCCATTACACCTCCAATTTTGGCCTCATCTAGGAAAGGGGGACACAAAAGGAGAACCTGATTGTATATGTTAATAAGAAAAGTTGACAAAACAGGGAGGGAGAAATTATAAAAGGAAGTCACGCACAGAAAGCAAGTTCCAGAGGCAAAAACAATGACAAATCAAGTGCCTAGTGGAGACAGCACACAATGAGAAAAAGATGCTCACAATACTTTAAATGTATAGTATGTCAACAAATATTTTGCCTAGGGTCTGAGCAGCAGACTACAGTAAAATCACAATAAGTTGAATCGTGGGGAATCCAACCACAAAATCACGTTAAGTAGAACTTAGAGGTCGCCAAAGAGACCCCTGTGCAATCCAGCTTACCTACAAACCTACTATCAAATAAATCCCAAATAAACATACAGTAAAGCAGTAAACATGAGAAACATCTTTACTTTTTCACCTGTCTACACTTGGCAGTGGCCTGACCTTATAGAGTAAAAGCCACTGAAAGATACGGGCAGTATGCGGAGTTTTTCCGAAGCTATCAATTTCTGCAGAGTGTGCCGTGCCTTTAAATGAGTGCAATACAATTTGCTGTGTTATCAATGCAGTCAACATGTTGTGTGTTTTTCTGCAACTATGCAAAATCCTGAACATGCCAATGCCTTCTGCAGCTTCAGCTCGGGAAACATTGGGTGGACCTCGATCAGCTCGTCCAGGTCACAGCCGCTCGAATGAAGACCACGCATCAATCCCCAGCACTTCAGCTGTTAGTTCTGTCTCCTGGAATTATCATCCTGGCTCCTGCAGGCTGGCCAAAACAGCCTTCATACTGAAGGGCCAACTTTTTAATGATGGCGGCTTTCACTTTGTGGCACAATTTTCCCACTAGCTGTATCAACCTCTTCCTCTGACCCATAACACTGATCTTTTTCCACAGGGTTAGCCATACTTGCAAGATTTGAACATGCTATCATAGGGAGATCTTGATGTCAAATGATGGTTCACACATATCTCTGTGATTGCGTGTTGGTGCACAGCCTAATCCCTATCCGATTGATAGGTGCTATCCCATGGCAAGCTTGCATGAGTTTGGCTAAGTCAGAGCTCCCAGTCTGGAAATTCAGATCATACTGGGGCATCATTCTATTGGATGTGCTATTCTGCTGCTGGAAATGGTTTACAATTTTGTCACAGACAGAGTTTTGGTCATCTGAATTTCACCGTATTTCAAAATTACATGCAGCAAGACCAGGACAATATCCAGATTTGAGCTTACAAGTGATGTGTAACATTCATATTGCACATATGCAAAGCAATGACCATCCCCTACAAAAGAAGCTAACCACCAACACTCAAAAAAATTCAATGGCATTGCCATCACCGAATTCTCCACCAACACCCTGGAGGGTCACCATTGACCAGAAACTGAACTGGACTAGCCATATTAATATAGTCGCTACAAGAGCAAGTCAGAGGCTGAGAATCCTGCAGTGACTAACTCACCTCCTGACTCCCCAAATCCTGCCCACCATCTAGGAGGCACAAGTCAGGAGTGTGATAAAATACTCCCCACTTTCTGACATCACTTTCAAACATTCATTTCTTTCAACACCAACATTCAGTAGCAGCAGTGTACATCATCTACAAAATACACGGTAGAAATGCACTAAGGCTCCTTTGACATCACCTTTAAAACCTGCAGCTCGTACCTTTAGAGACAAGAGGAGCAGATAAATGGGAACACTACCAGCTGCACCACCAAGCCACACACCACCTTGACTTGGAAGTATAGTGCCTTTTCTTCGATCACTGGGTCAAAATGCTGGACTCTCTCTAACATTAATCTGGGTTTACATACAGCAGATAGTCTGCAGCGGTTAAAGGAGGTAACTCACCACCACTCTCGAGGGCAAATAGGGAATGGCAATAAATGATGGCCCTAACCACCTACGTCATATGAACAAATCAAAAAATGTCAACATCTGGTTTTCGTCCAGACCCCAGTATAATTTAAATTGTTGACCATGCAGCAATACACAGATGAGCTACTGGCGAAAACAGGAAATAATACCATTGGCCTTAGGTTTCCTTATAGGCTAACTAGCCAAACTTGCTCTTTCACATCTAAAACATCTAACATCAAAACATTCCTGCTCATACTATTCAACAGTAAAATTCTCAAAATTCTACAATTTTCCACATGGGATTGGAGGAATTGCTTCACTACAATGACTTCATTAGCTGAATATCTCCTATTTTGTGGCGATCTGAAATGGCCGCAGCTGCACCCCAGGCATATAGTCTTCTCAGAGTACACAGATGAAAGTTCCCTCGGTCTTTTTTATGCAGCTGAGCACCTTCCAAATTTTGCTGATTACTGGTTGGACATGTTTTGTATCACATCTAAGATTTCAAAATGTCTTTGTGCTTCATCTCTAACAATTTCAACCCTATTCATACCACATAGGGACCATTTGATTTATTCATTCCTCTTCAAAACACGTGTGCAGCTGCTTTCACCCACCATTCTCTGCCTACTAACAGATGCTCATCTAAATCATTCCACACTTTCTAAACTACATCTTTTAATTATGCTGCCTCTCCTAGTTCAATACTTTTTGCAAATTTGACAGTCTTACCCTATTTATAAGAATCCAGCTAATTCTTGCCAATTGGAATTAAAAGGTAATGGAGCACCCAAACACAGATGGCTAGAGAAACTCAATATGTCCAGCAACATCTGTGGAGGGAGGAACAGAGTTCAGGTTTCAAATCTGTCAGGATTCTTCTTTGACAACCTGATCAGTCTCTCCCAGACCGCGATCCTGAGATCAGAAAGAAAAGCACTTAGCTTCTCACTGTTCAAGTCCCTAAAGCCTGCACCTGCACTGACAAATCTCCTGAATTCCAGTGGCCGCTGAGCACAACTTCAGTAATGAGGCTTGAGATTCACCCATGAGCTTTTAAGTACCTGACTGGAGCTCAAGCTTTGTGACCAATGGGGGCAGGGAATGAGCTCGTCCTGAAGTTAGCTGTGCTACACTTAATTCTGGAATTCCTGAATTTTAGCCGGAGGATGACATTTGCTTTCTATACTTCCAAGACTAGGAGAAAGTGAGGACTGCAGATGCTGGAGATCAGAGCTCAAAATGTGTTGCTGGAAAAGCGCAGCAGGTCAGGGAGCATCCAAGGAGCAGAAGAATCGACGTTTCGGGCATGAGCCCTTCTTCAGGAATGAGGAAAGTGTGCCAAGCAGGCTAAGATAAAAGGTAGGGAGGAGGGACTTGGGGGGCGTGCGTTGGAAATGCGATAGGTGGAAGGAGGTCAAGGTGAGGGTGATAGGCCAGAGTGGGGTGGGGGCGGAGAGGTCAGGAAGAAGATTGCAGGTTAGGAAGGTGGTGCTGAGTTTGAGGGTTGGGACTGAGATAAGGTGGGGGGAGTGGAAATGAGGAAACTGGAGAAATCTGAGTTCATCCCTTGCGGTTGGAGGGTTCCTAGGCAGAAGATGAGGCGCTCTTCCTCCAGGCGTCGTGTTGCCATGGTCTGGTGATGGAGGAGTCCAAGGACCTGCATGTCTTTGGTGGAGTGGGAGGGGGAGTTGAAGTGTTGAGCCACAAGGTGGTTGGGTTGGTTGGTCCGGGTGTCCCAGAGGTGTTCTCTGAAACGTTCCGCAAGTAGGCAGCCTGTCTCCCCAATATAGGAGGCCACATCGGGTGCAGCGGATGCAGTAAATGATGTGTGTGGAGGTGCAGGTGAATTTGTGGTGGATATGGAAGGATCCCTTGGGGCCTTGGAGGGAAGTAAGGGGGAAGGTGTGGGCAAAAGTTTTGCATTTCTTGTGGTTGCAGGGGAAGGTGCCAGGAGTGGAGGTTGGGTTGGTGGGGGCGGGTGTGGACCTGACGAGGGAGTCACAGAGAGAGTGGTATTTTCGGAATGCTGATAGGGGAGGGGAGGGAAATATATCCCTGGTGGTGGCGGAAATTACGACGGATGATATGATGTATATGGGAGGTCGGTGGGGTGGTTGGCGAGGACCAGTGGGGTTCTGTCCTGGTGGCAATTGGAGGGGCAGGGCTCAAGGGCGGAGGAGCGGGAAGTGGAGGAGATGTGGTGGAGAGCATCGTCGATCACATCTAGGGGGAAATTGCGGTCTTTGAAGAAGGCGGCCATCTGGGTTGTACAGTATTGGAACTGGTCCTCCTGGGAGCAGATGCGGCGGAGACGAAGGAATTGGGAATATGGGATGGCGTTTTTACAGGGGACAGGGTGGGAGGAGGTGTAGTCTCAGTAGCTGTGGGAGTCGGTCGGTTTATAGTAAATGTCCATGTTGAGTCGGTCGCCAGAGATAGAAATGGAGAGGTCTAGGAAGGGGAGGGAGGAGTCTGAGACGGTCCAGGTAAATTTGAAGTCGGGGTGGAAGGTGTTGGTAAAGTGGATGAACTGTTCAACCTCCTCGTGGGAGCACGAGGTAGCACCAATACAGTCATCGATGTAGTGGAGGAAAAGGTGGGGGGTGGTGCCAGTGTAGCTGCGGAAGATGGACTGTTCCACATATCCTACGAAGAGGCAGGCATAGCTGGGGCCCATGTGGGTGCCCATGGCTACTCCTTTCGTTTGGAGATAGTGGGAGGATTGGAAAGAAAAGTTGTTCAGAGTGAGGACCAGTTCAGTCAGTTGAAGGAGGGTGTCAGTGGAAGGGTACTGGTTGGTACAGCAGGAAAGGAAGCAGCGGAGGGCTTTGAGTCCTTCGTGATGGGGGATGGAGGTGTACAGGGACTGGATGTCTATGGTGAAGATAAGGCGTTGGGGTGGAAGTAGAAGGATTGCCTATCACCCTCACTTTAACCTCCTTCCACCTATCGCATTTCCAACGCCCCTCCCACAAGTCCCTCCTCCCTACCTTTTATTTTAGCCTGCTTGGCACACTTCCCTCATTCCTGAAGAAGGGCTCATGCCCGAAACATCGCTTCTCATACTTCCAAGACTACACAGGTAGTTTTCCTCTAACGCTGTAGTTGTGTTCCTGTGTGAGCCCATTACAGAAAATCACACAATAGAAATAATGGGACCTATGGAAAAAAAACAGGGTAGGGGCCGAACCACCATAAATACCAGTAAAAACTGAAACAAAAAGTTGTTAGCCTAACACAAAATGATAGCACAATCTAAATAAATTTTGATCTGTTGTATGGTACTGTGAAGTGCATTTCATCAGAATTTTAACTGATTACTCTCAATTGGCATCTATACCTGCTGGGCAAAAGAGGGTACTGCAGATGCTGGAGTTGAGAGTGTGGTGCTGGAAAAGCACAGCAGGTCAGGCAGCATCCAAGGAGCAGGAAAATCAATGTTTCACGCAAAAGCCCTTCATCAGGAATGAGGCTCCTGCCTAAAACGTCGATTTTCCCACTCCTGGGATGCTGCCTGACCTGCTGCGCTTTTCCAGCTCGACTCTAATCTATACCTGCTGGCTGCACTAGATTCCAGCCAATCTTCTGATCCCATCCAATGGTAATACTGCACAATCTGGAATAAAGCCTGCTTTTAAAGATCAAGGGTTGAATCTTAATTTCTTTTGCTAAGTATCAGTTTTGTCAAGTTTTTCAGAGCGTTTCACATCGTGATGCTTGGGGACGTCTATCACCTTATTTTATAAAACCCTGATTTATTACCTACCCCACCCTTTAGTGCCCCTCTCACACATTCTAGCACCATCATACCATGTGCAATTCCCAATTCCCAAAACAACTCACCACTTCCTGGATATTCCAGAATTAACCAACATCTGTAGTACAGCATCATCTTTAAAAAGATATCGTGCACCCAGTCAAGAGCTGTCAGTCCAGAGCTGCCCTGCATGGTTCCTGACATTGGCTCTAGACATGGCAGACAATGGAAAATTGGTGCCTCTCTTTGTGGGCAGGGACATTGGGATACTGCTGATGGGGATGGGGTGATGCAGAGGCAGGACGTCCTTTTCTCCAAGGCTAACCGGAGGATGCCATTCTACTGGAACCACACCAATCAAGGTTACCATCCAGGCCAGTGCAGTGCAGTCAGAAGATCAGTGATCTTCTCCACTCTGCCAATGAAAGTGCCACCATCTTGTTGTTAGTATTTCACACTATCTCTGCTACCGTACCCACCATTTCTTGCAACATCTTCCCCACTCACTCTCATCCTTGCTAACGTCTGACCCTGCCTTGCCCTGAATCTCTTCTGCACGGCGTAATCAACCCCTCGGACATCTCTACACATGCACCAAAAGTAAGTGTGCCACTCACCTTTCTCTCCCTCACCTACAAACGTGCAGAGTTTCCTGACTCTGACCACTCTGAGCAGCTGACTGACCATGTCCATGTCCAAGCCCCTGCACTGGTATTTTTTGTAGTTGGTTACCATAGTGGTTAGGCACTGAAGCAGATTCAGGTGACTCTGCAGATATTCTTTAAAATCTAAACGTATTTTTTAAAAACTAAAACAGAGAGAAAAAAAAGCTCCTAATAGGAATAACAAGCCTAGTTTCAAACTGCTCCTCAATATTGTCCTTTTACTTCTGGTCAATTCCAGTGAAATTTCACTCTTATTGGATTATTTTAGATCAGATTACTTACAGTGTGGAAACAGGCCCTTCGGCCCAACAAGTCCACACCGACCCGCCGAAGCACAACCAACCCAGACCCATTCCCCTACGTTTACCCCTTCACCTAACACTATGGGCAATTTAGCATGGCCAATTCACCTAACCTGCACATTTTTGGAACGTGGGAGGAAACTGGAGCACCCGGAGGAAACTCACGCAGACACGGGGAGAATGTGCAAACTCCACAAAGACAGTCGCCTGAGACGGGAATTGAACCTGGGACTCTGGCGCTGTGAGGCAGCAGTGCTAACCACTGTGCCACCCATTTTAAGTTTTTAAATGAACAGATTACAGCCTGTGAACAAAAAGTCCCATGATGCTTTTCTAAGTGCACTAGCACAAACATTTCACAATACCTTTCATGAAGCTCTTCATGAGAAAGCACACGAGCTGACTGATCACGCGATGCCAACACAGAGTCCACTCCTCCCTGCACTGTGACATCTAGTGCCGGGGATGAGAATCGCGTAACAGCAAACGCGTTACAGAAAAATTGCGCTTAATACACGTGCCTTACATGTAGCCTTCAATTACTGCCCAGTTGTGTTCAGCTGCACAGATCTGAGTGAACATTAAATGTGTTATCTTACAGTCTGCAAGCATTAGCAAAAGAATGAAAGGTTTGCCAGGCAAAAGTCAACACAGTCATCTTCAAATAATTAGGATCATCTGGGATTGGCAAATTCCCAGGCCATATTTCATAATCGGTTTTCAAAATCAGTTAAGTTTGGCTTGTTCAGGTGAAAGGGTCCCATTGCCACGAATTTAAAGAACTGTTGACCATGTTTGGATCATTCTTCTGTCTTTTAGCTCTGGTGGGCCACTTCCAATAATATAATGGAGTTCACAGATCAAAGTTTAAATCAACAATCCCTAGTAACTTGCATACATAGCAACCTGTGCATAAGAAAGACCGTGTTGTTCCAAATTAAGAATCATACAGTGCTGAGAGCAGTTATTTTGAAAAGAACAGGTCCATTACATTCAAAGTGGACAAAAAGAGTCGCGAGCTGACAGACAGCAGACAGGCATGAGTTTGAACCATTCTTCACCTTAGCAGCACCACTCAATTTCCTACTACTGACCACAAGACCAGAGCTTGTATTTATGTAGCGCCCTTCAACACAGGGTAATACCCCCAGGCACTTCATAAGTGCATGCCACACCATATACAGAAATGCTAAAGCAGATGACAAAAAGCCTGGTCATAGGTCAATTTGAAGGACTGTCTATGGAAGGAAAGATAAAGAGCGAAATGAAGAGGTTTCAGGAGGGAATTTGAGAGCTCAGGATGAGGCAGGTGAAAGAACAGCCACCAATGAAGGAGCGATTAAAATCAGGACACTCAAGATGCCAGAATTGAGAAGGAACACATATAATTGCTGAAAAGATAGCATTAGAAGAGATAACAGAGATAGGAAGCAGTATGTCATTGAGAGATCTGTAATCAAGAAGGAGAATTTGAAGAACAAGACGTTGGTTTGCAGGGAGCCACCACAGATCATCGAGTGCAGAGGTGATGAATGAACAGGAGTCTGACATGGGGAGGGCTTAAGCTTGGGGAATTCTAAACATGAGATCAAAATTCTGAGTACTTTTAGCAGCAGGTGAACTGAGAGATGCATGGTGCCTAGCAATGTTACAGAGATGAAATTAGGTCATATTAGTATTGGCATGGATATGTAGTCAGGAGCTCGCTTTAGCATCAAATAGGAGTGAATACTGGGAACAGATTTTTTTGTTTTAAAAACTCAATGCTTGTCAGGGTGAGGGATAGAATCAGAAGCTGGAGAACAGGGGCCACTGTAGGGGCCGAGAACAATGGCTTTGGTCTTCCTAATACCTAGCTTGGAGCAAATTTCTACTCGTTATAACAACATAGTACAATATATAATCCCATCAATCCCAGAAATATAGCTTGACAGTACTTACACCAGTGAAAATTGTCTTATAGCTTTGGCAAATAGAATTAAGGAGAATCCAAAAGGTTTTTACAAATACATTAAGGACAAAAGGGTAACTAGGTAGAGAATAGCAAGATCAGCAAGGCGGCCTTTGTGTGGAGCCGCAGGAGATGGACAAGATACTAAATGAGTATTTTGCATCAGTGTTTACTGTGGAAAAGGACATGCAAGATATAAAATGTAGGGAAATACATGGTGACATCTTGGGAAAAAAATGTCCACATTACAGAGGAGGAAGTGCTCGATGTCGTGAAATGCATAAAAGTGGATGAATCCCCAGGACCTGATCAGGTGTACCCTCGAACTCGGTGGGAAGCTAGGGAAGTGATTGCTGGGCCTCAGATATTTGTATCATCGATAGTCATAGGTAAGGTGCCGGAAAACTGGAGGTTGGCTAACGTGGTGCCACTGTTTAAGAAGGGTGGTAAAGACAAGCCAGGGAACCATAGACCAATGAGCCTGACGTCGGCAGCGGGCAAGTTGTTGAAGGGAATCCTGAGGGACATGATGTTCATGTATTTGGAAAGGCAAGGACTGATTAGGGATAGTCAACATGGCTTTGTGCGTGGGAAATCATGTCTCACAAACTTGATTGAGTTTCTTGAGGAAGTAACAAAGAGGATTGATGAGAGCAGAGTGGTAGATATGATCTATATGGACTTCAGTAAGACATTCGACAAGGTTCCCCATGAGAGACTGATTAACAAAGTTAGATCTCATTGAATAGAGGGAGAACTAGCCATTTGGATACAGAACTGGCTCAAAGGTAGAAGACAGAGGGTGGTGGTGGAGGGTTGTTTTTCAGACTGGAGGCCTGTGACCAGTGGAGTGCCACAAGGATCGGTGCTGGGTCCTCTACATTTTGTCATTTACATAAATGATTTGGATGCGAGCATAAGAGGTACAGTTAGTAAGTTTGCACATGACACCAAAATTGGAGACGTAGTGGGCAGTGAAGAAGGTTGCCTCAGATTACAACAGGATCTTAACCAAATGGACCAATGGGCTGAGTGGCAGATGGAGTTTAATTCTGATAAATGTGAGGTGCTGCATTTTGGGAAAGCAAGTCTCAGCAGGACTTATACACTTAATGGTAAGGTCCAAGGGAGTGTTGCTGAACAAAGAGACCTTGGAATACAGGTTCATAGCTTCTTGAAAGTGGAGCCACAGGTAGATAGGATAGTGGAGAAGGTGTTTGGTATGCTTTCCTTTATTGGTCAGAGTATTGAGTACAGGAGTTGGGAGGTCATATTGTGGCTGTACAGGACATTGGTTAGGCCCCTGTTGGAATATTGTGTGCAATTCTGGTCTCCTTCCTATTGGAAAGATGTTGTGAAACTTGAAAGGGTTCAGAAAAGATTTACAAGTCTGTTGCCAGCATTAGAGGATTTGAGCTAAAGGGAGAGGTTAAATAGGCCAGGGCTGTTTTCCCTGGAGCAGAGGCTGAGTGATGACCTTACAGAGGTTTATAAAATCATGAGGGGCAAGGATCGGATAAATAGATAAGGTCTTTGCCCTGGGGTGGGGGAGTCCAGAACTAGGGGGCATAGGTTTAGGGTGAGAGGGGAAAGATATAAAAGAGACCTAAGGGACAACCTTTTCACAAAGAGGGTGGTACGTGTATGGAATGGGCTGCCAGAGGAAGTGGCAGAGTTTGGTACAATTGCAATATTTAAGAGGCATTTGGATGGGTATATGAATAGGAAGATTTGGAGGGATATGGGCCAGGTGCTGGCAGGTGGGACGAGATTGGCTTGGGATATCTGGTCAGCATGGACAGGTTGGACCGAAGGGTCTGTTTCTGTGCTGTACATCTCTGACTATCTGTCAAGCTTAATTTAACAATGACTTCAATCCTCCTTTTTGAAAATCTGATAGTTGTATGAATGTTCCAGGAAGAGGCTGAGTTTAGACATTTTCAGCTTCAAATAACTCCTTCACAGTTGCAACTAAACATTTATGGTCTGAACCTTTTAAACCAAACTCCTTATACTGAGATAATCTATTTGTTAACAGTCCTAAACTGCTTCCCTTATTTAGGAGCAAAGGTTTTACACATTCAGCACTAGTCAAGACCTCTGCAAAATTGCCAAACTGAAATGCAAAGCTTTCTCCAAATTATCAGTGTTTCCCCAGGCCCGAAAGACTTTGAATCTTCTATCTCAAAGCTGAATGCACTACACTATTTGCTTTGTTCACTGGGAAACTCTCCCAATGTGAACAAATTTCCATTAGCCTCCACAAACTCTCTGACAGAAATTCAAATTCAAAATCCAAAATATATACATCTTACACTTGAGGAAAATTGGAAGACAAAAAAAAACACTTAAGATGCTGGAATCCAGAGTAGATAAACAGGAGGCTGGAAGAACACAGCAAGCCAGGCAGCATGACAAAATGGCTCACAATAACAACTTTGCATTTATAAAGCACCCCCAACATATTAAAACACCCAAGGATGTTTCAAAGAACATTTACTTAATAAAATTTGAGCTACATAGAAGGAATCACGAGAGCAAGCAAAACGTTTGCTCAAAAGAGGTAGATTTTATCGATGATGTTAAAGGAGAGAGAGCTAGGAACAGAGGGAAAGGGTTTAGGAAGCATTTCCATCTGAAGGCATGGTTATCAATGGAGGCACAATTAAAATTGGCAAGTTACAGAAGACAGAATTGGGGGTTTGCAATGTCAGGGCTTGAAAGGACTTCATTTGAATTAACAGTCCATTTGTTATTTCCACATTTGCTTGTTATGTCATCTGGTTCCCATAAGTTAGAAATAATCAAACAAGCCCCTTTCCAGATAAAGGGCTCTTGCCCAAAACGTCAATTCTCCTGCTCCGCGGATGCTGCCTGACCTGTTGTACTTTTCCAGCACCACACTCTCGACACTTAGATTGGACTCTCACTGGGTGTATTTCTTTAAGCTGGTCATGTGGCTGGTGCACGGACACATTGTCACTCAGCACATGATGACAGTGCAGAAGTAAATGTGTCCACTGAGGGTCTTCTGGTGTATCGGTAGACTAGAAGATCCAGGTTCACCTACCGCAGAGGTACATCAATACAAGGCAACAGGTTGATTATAAAATATTTATGAATTCACATAAAAATTAGTTCCTTGTTATTTATGAATAATAGAACACCAATAGTGTGCATCCACCATATTTTGTTTTGAAACAAAAATTGTGGTCGGACCCAACATAGGAATCCAGAGCTTAAATCACTGGTTACACAGATGTTCAGTTATGTACTAAACAAGAATGTGTTTTATTTGTTTGTATTTTATGTAAATAAGGTCACATAGAAATGTAGACAATAACAGATGTTAACAGAAACACTCATAGCACATACATTATAAAGTTTCTGCTTGAGTGCATCACAAGCAATACAATTTAAATGAATTACATTTACTTAGTATTCCTGGTTTATATATGGTCAACATGCAAGTGCTGTAATCTTCTAATCTTTCTAATCATGGGCTCCTCCAGCCCTGTTTTATTTTGTTCATTATCTTGTACAAATTTTTAAATGATATCCTATGTAACTGTGTGGTTATACCAAAGCACATCATCCATTGATGTCAGCACCAACAGCTCATTAATCTCTGCTCCAAGTCCAGAAAACTACAACGCGTGACTTAATTTTACTCCTGAACATTGCTGTTGAAGAACCGACTAAAATATATGTCCTTTGTTTCAGCACAGTGCACTTACATTGCTACACATCACCATGCTCGTGGTGCGGGTTGGCTTTTTTCAAATAAGCAATAATAAAGTTACTTAACATTCAACAGTTTTCAACTGACAATTAACATAATTTTAACACTTACGGCTGAAACTAAGTCAACAACGATGACACATACCTTGATTTCTTTCTCATACCCAACGTCCAACTTTAGAAAGTTTAACTTCTGTAGCCTTGCCTTCATGTCTGACGTCCAGTCGTTCCAAATCCTAAATGCACTCTCACTATGGCATCACACCCTGCAGTCTCATGCAATCAAATCACATTCTTAGTGACCCCTAACCTGAGGCAATTTTCTGTTGATTCTCAGCAGCAGAATACTGGCTCCAAACTGCAACTTCCTACTTGACTGTGAGATTCGGCATTCGGCTTAAACTGCCTGGCTTTCATCTTAACCCTTTCACTGCTGGAATTAAATTTTCATAAAATTTTCCCACATGCTTCTGAAGGAGCGGGGGAGATCCGGCAGTACAAAGATACAGACCCATAACGATGCTTTTAAAATGTTCCGGTCACAGAATGTTTTACCAATGGTAGCTACCAAGACCAGACATATAAAACATACTTTAATAATGAAGATAAATCATACAAATTTATAAGTTTGTTAAAGTATTGCACTATAAGACTTTCTCCACAGAAAATGGTCTTAGCATTCATTGGGGTTTAAGTTAATCCTGCTCAATGTTGCAAAGTGAATAATATCTAATCAGCAGGCTGGTGTTTCCAGTGGCTTCAAAGGGAAAAAAACAGGGTAAGTGTAAAACAGGCTGCCAATTCTGAGTTGCCAAGTTTGTATATCAAGAAACACATACTTATACCTCAAAGTTTGATCGGTTTTTTTCTTAACAAAATCAACTACCATTGGGAGGAAGAGCCATAGCATCAAGCATAAACATAGCCTTGGCCCCTCAGGGAACTCCACTCAGATCCTTTTTTTGGCCTGGTACACATATATAGGCCATCAATTCTGCCTGGAGGAGGTCAGCAAGCCAGGCAGCATCAGGAGGTGCCTGGCTTGCTGTCCTCTTCCAGCCTCCTCCTTGTCTCGTTTAGATCCCAGCATCTGCAGTTTTCTTTTTGTCTCCAACGAATGCTGCCTGAGCTGAATGAAATGCAAGGGACTTGTAGATGTGGCCTCCTCTATATTGGGGAGACAGGCCATCTACCTGCGGAACGTTTCAGAGAACACCTCTGGGACACCCGCACCAACCAACCCAACCACCCCGTGGCTCAACACTTCAACTCCCCCTCCCACTCCACCAAGGACATGCAGGTCTTTGGATTCCTCCATCACCAGACCATAACAACATGACTGCTGGAGGAAGAGCGCCTCATCTTCCGCCTAGGAACCCTCCAACCACAAGGAATGAACTCAGATTTCGCCAGTTTCCTCATTTCCCCTCCCCCCACCTTATCTCAGTCCCAACCCTTGAACTCAGCACCACCTTCCTAACCTGCAATCTTCTTCCTGACCTCTCCACCCCCACCCCCACTCTGGCCTATCACCCTCACCTTAACCTCCTTCCACCTATCGCATTTCCAATGCCCCTCCCCCAAGTCCCTCCTCCCTACCTTTTATCTTAGCCTGCTTGGCACACTTTCCTCATTCCTAAAGAAGGGCTCATGCTCGAAACATCGATTCTCCTGCTCCTTGGATGCTCCCTGACCTGCTGCGCTTTTCCAGCAACACATTTTGAGCTCTGATCTCCAGCATCTGCAGTCCTCACTTTCTCCTACTTGTAGAAGTCCTAATGTTAAAAGACCCCTCAACTCCTCCTCCTCCTCCTCTATCATTGTACATAATGTTAGGAGAGTGCAGGCACCCTCCAGTTTTTCCTTTGTTGGTTTACCATAATTTCAAAGGTGCCAGCTGGCCTCCAGAGATCTTGCCTAAGCTGCTTTTCTTCACATTTATCCCTGGATGCTAGCTCTGCGTTATTATATTATGATTTTCAAAGGTCCTGCTATCACTTCCTTCATAATTGATTCCAATACTTCCCTAACAATACATGTTAAACTAATTGACTGATAGTTACCCGTTTTTGCCTCCCTCTCATTTTGAATAGAGTGGTCACATCAGCAGCTTTCCAATCCTCTGGTATTTCTTCAGAATTCAACTAATATTGGAAAATTATAACCAATACATCCACTGTCTGTGTAGCGACCTTCTTTAGGATCCCAGGTTATGAGCCAAGAAGACCAGAGAACCTATCTGCCATTCGTTTGTCTAATATTACTACTTTAGTGATTAAGTGGTACTTAATTCCTCCCCTTCTTTAGTTTTATGGGATATTTGCAGTATCTTTCATCACAAAGACAGATGTAAAATCTGTTTAACTTCTCTGCCATTGTTCACCAAAACCATCTCCCCAGATTCATTTTCTAAGGGGCCTATGTTCACTTTGACCTCACGTTTCCTTTTTAAATATCTAATGAAGCTCTTATTGTTAGTTTTCATATTTCTCACTCATTTGCCCTTTTAATTTATTATCTCTGTCTTTTTATTATCATTTTAGTCATCCTTTGAAGGATTCTGAATTTATCCAAGTCTTCAGAGCTATCACTGACTTTGGTATCCTAAAGTACTTTTACTTTCAATTTAATACTCTCCTTAATTTCCTTTGTTAACCATGGTGGGTTTATTCCTCTTTTAGAATCTTTTCTCCTTACTGGGATGGTTTTTTGCTGAGAGTCATAAATTACCTCCTCAAATGTCTGCCACTGCTTGCTTACTGTCATTCCTGCTAATCTATCCACCCAAGAGAAAGTGAGGACTGCAGGTGCTGAAGATCAGAGTCGAGAGTGTGGTGCTGGAAAAGCACAACAGGTCAGGCAGCGTCCAGGAAGCAGGAGAATTGATGCTTCGGGCATAAACCTTTCTTCAGAGCTTCATCATTCCTGATGAAGGGCTTACGCTCAAAACATCGATTCTCCTGCTCCTTGGATGCTGCCTGACCTCCTCTGTTTTTCCAGCACCACACTCTTGACTCTAATCTATCCACCCAGTTCACATCAGCTAACTCTATTCTCATTTTATTGTAATTCCCTTTATTTAAGTTAAACAATCTGTGTTTCCAATCCAGGTTCTCATTGGTGAAGTGAATATTAAATTCTGTCATGTTATGATCACTATTTCCCAGGAGATCATTTAATCTGAGGTCATTTATTAAACCTACCTCATTACCCATTACCAGATCCAAGACAGCCTGCATCCTGGTTGGCTTCATGACATCTTGCTCTAGGACACTATCCATAATGCACTCTATAAATTTGTTGTCATAGATACAATTTGATTCCAATTTGATTAACTCAATCAATGTGAAGATTAAAGCAACCATAATTATTGGTCTATTCTTTTTATATGCTCATATTTGTTGATTTATAGCCTTTCCCACTAAGTGCCATTGTTTCAGGGTCTGTACACTGTTCCTACCAATGTATTTTTTCTGTAGTGATTGGAACAAGGCGAGGTAGATAGACCTCATACAATATGAGTTCCCTGATTAGGGTTGTTAATCTGGTCCAATCAGGAAACCCTAGCTGACATATAAGAACAGGGGTGTTGACTGGCCACTCGAGTGTTTCCTTCCCTTCTGGAGAAAAAAAGAAAGAGAAAAAAAAAAACAGGAGAAATGCCCGGGTGTCCTTGGAGAAGGAGCACGCGGGTGTCCACTGACACCCTGGAGTTAAGAAAAAAAAAGAAAAAAAAAAAAAGAACAGGGGTGTTCCCCCCTCCAACTCTATTTTGATTTAGTCCCTACCCTTCCCTTCACTGTTTTGCTCACACAGCATTGCCCTGTGGTTTGAAGGGCAGTGCTTGTCACTGGCCACTCGGGTGTCTTTCCTATCTTCCTGGTGGTGGAAATTGAATAAAGATTCGTGCACTTTGTGTCTTTTCACTGTGTCTCACACCTGCACACACACACACTATGGGTGCTGGGGAATAAAAATAAGCACTACCGCACTTAGGCGGTAGTGTGGGGGTTAAAAAGAAAAAAAAAAAAAATAAAGTCTGCACATCAGCCCGGGTGTCCTTGGAGAAGGAGCACGCGGTGTCCACAAAAAAAAAAGAACAGGGGTGTTGACTGGCCACTCGAGTGTTTCCTTCCCTTCTGGAGAAAAAAAGAAAGAAAAAAAAAAATAAACAGGAGAAATGCCCGGGTGTCCTTGGAGAAGGAGCACGCGGGTGTCCACTGACACCCTGGAGTTAAGAAAAAAAAAAGAAAAAAAAAAAGAAAAAAAAAAGAACAGGGTGTTCCCCCCTCCAACTCTATTTTGATTTAGTCCCTACCCTTCCCTTCACTGTTTTGCTCACACAGCATTGCCCTGTGGTTTGAAGGGCAGTGCTTGTCACTGGCCACTCGGGTGTTTTTCCTATCTTCCTGGTGGTGGAAATTGAATAAAGATCTGTGCACTTTGTGTCTTTCACTGTGTCTCACACCTGCACACACACACACCATGGGTGCTGGGGATTAAGAATAAGCAAAAAAAAAAAAAAAAGAAAAAAAAAAACAGGGGTGTTGACTGGCCACTCGAGTGTTTCCTTCCCTTCTGGAGAAAAAAAGAAAGAAAAAAAAAACAGGAGAAATGCCCGGGTGTCCTTGGAGAAGGAGCACGCGGGTGTCCACTGACACCCTGGAGTTAAGAAAAAAAAAAGAAAAAAAAAAAGAACAGGGGTGTTCCCCCCTCCAACTCTATTTTGATTTAGTCCCTACACTCCCCTTCACTGTTTTTGACCACACAGCATTGCCCTTTGATGTGAAGGGCAGTGCTTGTCACTGGCCACCTGGGTGTTTTTCCTATCTTCCTGGTGGTGGAAATTGAATAAAGATTCGTGCACTTTGTGTCCTTCACTGTGTCTCACACCTGCACACACACATGGGTGCTGGGGGAAAACAAGAAGCACTATCGCAGTTAGGCGGTAGTGTGGGGGAAAAAAAATTAGCAGGAGATTAGAGGTGGGCACCGCAGGAAGTGGAGTGTATTATTTCCCTGTCCAACTCTATTTTGATTTAGTTCCTGCCCTCCCCTTCACTGTCTGATCACGCAGCATTGCCCTTTGATGTGAAGGGCAGTGCTTGTCACTGGCCACTTGGGTGTTTCATATCTTCCTGGTGGTGGAAATTGAATAAAGATTTGTACACCTTCTGTCTTTCACTGTGTCTCACACCTAAAAAAAAGAAGAAAAAAAAAGAACAGGAGTGTTCCCCCCTCCAACTTTATTTTGATTTAGTCCCTGCCCTCCCCTTCACTGTTTGATCACACAGCATTGCCCTTTTGTGAAGGGCACTGCTTGTCACTGGCCACTCGGGTGTTTCCTATCTTCCTGGTGGTGGAAATTGAATAAAGATTTTTACACCTGGTGTCTTTCACTGTGTCTCACACCTGCACACACACACACCATGGGTGCTGGGGAAAAAATAAGCACTACTGCAGTTAGGCGGTAGTGTGGGGGTTAAATTTAAGAAAATATATAAACAGGTGATCTCCCCTTCACTAAAAAAAATCAAAGGCCCAACCAGAGCCCGGGTGTCCTTGGAGAAGGAGCACGCGGTGTCCACCAACACCCTGGAGTTGTGACTGGCCACTCGGGTGTTTTGCTGGTCTTGAGAAATTGGATCAGTGTATGACTGTGTGTGTGTGTGTGTGTGTGTGTGTGTGCATACGTGCACGTGCAAGGACTCTCCTCCTTGAAGGGGACTGTCCCTGTTGCTAAAAAAAATTTTAAAAAAAGGACAGGAGTGTTCCCCCCTCCAACTCTATTTTGATTTAGTCCCTACCCTCCCCTTCACTGTTTGATCACACAGCATTGCCCTTTGATGTGAAGGGCAGTGCTTGTCACTGACCACTCGGGTGTTTTCTTTCTTCCTGGTGGTGGAAATTGAATAAAGATTCGTGCACCTTGTGTCTCTCACTGTGTCTCACACCTGCACACACACAACATGGGTACTGGGGAAAAAATAAGCACTACCGCAGTTAGGTGGTAGTGTGGGGGGTTAAAAAAAAAGAACAAGAGTGTCAGATATCCTGAGAGCTGACCCTGAGGGAGCTGGATCAATGTCAAGGTCTCTCCAAGTGTAAATAAAAGGTGACTCAGTGACAGGATACCAGCTCCTGTGGAGTTATTTCTGTTTCCCTTGCTGTTGTTTCACCTCTGCCCAATGGGGTTCAGCTTCAATGACCACCAATGGGCAGACTGAAAATACGAGGTACGACATTTCTGTGAGAAACCTAACAACTTGTCTTTTTATTTCACTATAACTTGATGCTAGACAGTATGACATCACTTACCATATTAATGATAACAGTGAGGTGAAGGATGTACATAAAAGCCTGAATCCCTGTTTATAGTAATGTAGTCTGAAAGCTTTGTTCAGATGATTTATGGTAGGAACCCAGAATGAACAGTTTGAATACTGAATTATTGTTACATGCAGGCCAACAATGCAAACTTCGTTAGAACTGGGAGTGATTCCAAAGGTCATTAGCGATTATATTTCTGTTTTGTGTCTAGCTGTACAATGTAACTGAAGCTGTTGGTATAATACTCCAAGCATTTGAAGATGAGAGAAAAAAATAAACCTAACATTTTAAATCTTTGAAGGAGTTATATAATTACAAACCAATTTTTGTGTTGTGTGACAGTAAAACAGACATTTCAGAGTGAGAGCTAACACTTGTGAAGTGATTTCTGCTATATTTCCAATGGTTATTGTGACAGAGCAGTTGCAGCTCTGAGAAAGGTGCCAGCTAATATGTGCACCCACATCTGAGTGTGTGTGTGTGTATGTGAGAGGGACAGATTATGGTGTGTATATGTGAAACAAGACTTAATGTAAATTGACATTTTTAACAGAAAAAATTCAGAATGGCAGATTGGAAAGATTAAAATTACCTTAAACAGTACAATGTATCTTCGTGTAATGAGATAAGAAAAACAAATACATGTTTCCAAATTATAGGCCAATTTGCTTGAAGAAAATAAAAGATTTTTAACAGTTCCTCTAGCACTTCTAATCTCTTAGTCTCAACAAAAGCTTTGTAATTTTCCCTGTAATCTAGCTGTAGCCCTGTAGCATCCTGTTACAAGTGTCCCAAGCTCCTGAGCTGTAACCCAGTTTCTGACAGATTTTTCCAATGGAATGATCTCCTTCAAAGGCAAGTTAACAAGTTCTAAGTTAAAAATCATGCAACACCAGGTTGCAGTCCAACAGGTTTAACTATAACCTGGTGGTGCGTGATTTTTAAAATTTGTCCGCCCCAGTCCAACACTGGCACCTCCACATCTTATCAAGCTCTGCAATGGGACAAAGAGGAGGGCCATTCCTTCTGGGACACCTTGGTCCAGTCCTCCTTCATTCCCAACACCACCTCCAAACCCCGCCCCCACAGCCTCATGGCTGCACTTTACCTGCACTTCACACAATCTTAATCTCCTGCATTCGTGGCTCACAATGTGGCCTCCTGTACTTTGGGGAAACAAATGTAGACTGGGTGACCGGTTCACAGAACACCTACATCCTGCCTGAAAAAAAAGACTCCTAGCTTCCAGTTACCTGCTACTTTAACACACCACGGCACGGTGGCACAGTGGTTAGCACTGCTGCCTCACAGCGCCAGAGACCCGGGTTCAATTCCCGCCTCAGGTGACTGACTGTGTGGAGTTTGCACATTCTCCCCGTGTCTGCATGGGTTTGCTCCAGTTTCCTCCCACAGTCCAAAGATGTGCAGGGCAGGTGAATTGGCCATGCTAAATTGTCCGTAGCGTTAGGTAAGGGGTAGATGTAGGGGTATGGGTGGGTTGCGCTTCGGCGGGGCGGTGTGGACTTGTTGGGCCGAAGGGCCTGTTTCCACAATGTCAGTAATCTAATCTAACCACACTGTGCCCTGGCCACAACGTCTGTCTCAGGTTTGTTGCAGTGCTCCAGCGAAGCTCAGTGCAGGCTAGAGGAACAACCCCTCATCTTCTGCTTGGGGACCCTGCAGGCTTCTGGACTCAATATCAATAATTTTAGGGTTTGAGGCACCCTTCCCCATGTCCTTAGCCCAACACCCCACACACTAGGCCTTGTTATCACATGGGCTGCTTATTACACCCCACCCATTGTTAGCCACTAACAGTCCCCATTAGCAGACATTCATTCAACTAGGCTGACCATTATTCACTTATATGTCTATGCAACTCTTCTCTCTCTTTGGGTTCTATCTCCACCTTTCGTTTACTCCTTCCCCCTCCCTCCACTCTATTTTCTGCATAAAAACCAACATTTTCCAAGCTACCATCAGTTCTGAGGAAGGGTCACTCAATCTGAAATATTAACCCTGATTCCTCTCCACAGATGCTGCTGGACCTGCTGAGCTTTTCCAGCAATTCCTGTTTTTGTTTCTGAAAAAAAAACATGATCCACCAAGCCAATATTTCATTCCAGGATCTGACTTGACTATTGGTAACATCAGCTGGGATCATATCAAGTAAGTATGATTTGATTGTAATCAAGTCCTGTAAGTCTAAAACAAAATTCTCAAGATCAAACTGCCTCAGAGACATTATGGTGATCGGAAGTGTCCTGATTGGATATTCACCAACTGAGCTGTAACGATGGATAAGCCATGGTATAGGAATATGGGGACAGGAGATATAGAACATAGAACATAGAACATAGAACAATACAGCACAGAACAGGCCCTTCGGCCCACGATGTTGTGCCGAACTTCTAACCTAGATTAAGCACCCATCCATGTACCTATCCAAATGCCGCTTAAAGGTCGCCAATGAGTCTGACTCTACCACTCCCACGGGCAGCGCATTCCATGCCCCCACCACTCTCTGGGTAAAGAACCCATCCCTGACATCTCCCCTGTACCTTCCACCCTTCACCTTAAATTTATGTCCCCTTGTAACACTCTGTTGTACCCGGGGGAAAAGTTTCTGACTGTCTACTCTATCTATTCCCCTGATCATCTTATAAACCTCTATCAAGTCACCCCTCATCCTTCGCCGTTCCAACGAGAAAAGGCCGAGAACTCTCAACCTATCCTCGTACGACCTACTCTCCATTCCAGGCAACATCCTGGTAAATCTTCTCTGCACCCTCTCCAAAGCTTCCACATCTTTCCTAAAGTGAGGCGACCAGAACTGCACACAGTACTCCAACTGTGGCCTAACCAAAGTCCTGTACAGCTGCAACATAACTTCACGACTCTTGAATTCAATCCCTCTGCTAATGAACGATAATACTCCATAGGCCTTCTTACAAACTCTATCCACCTGAGTGGCAACCTTCAAAGATCTATGTACATAGACCCAAGATCCCTCTGTTCCTCCACCTGACTAAGAACCCTACCATTAACCCTGTATTCCGCATTCTTATTTGTTCTTCCAAAATGGACAACCTCACACTTGGCAGGGTTGAACTCCATCTGCCACTCCTCAGCCCAGCTCTGCATCATATCTAAGTCCCTCTGCAGCCGACAACAGCCCTCCTCACTGTCCACAACTCCACCAATCTTCATATTGTCTGCAAATTTACTGACCCACCCTTCGACTCCCTCATCTAAGTCATTAATAAAAATTACAATCGGGTTTGCTTTGAGGAGTGTACGTTTTATATATTTATGATTCACTTGACTCTTTGTCAAATCAAGACTGAGTCTTTCAGAGTCGTGTAGTAGAACAAAATGACAGAAACAAGATTATTTGTTTATGAGAGCTGTACCTGTAGAATCTAAGTGATGTACCCATAAAGTTGTATTGTTTGAGCTCAGATCATCAGTTCAGGCTTCTCGATATTGATCATACTTCAATATTTGGACTCGGTGGATGTCAGGCTCAGCTCATACGAAGGAGAGACTGGTGGTGCTCAGGGGAAACAGGGGGAGCTCAGAAGAATCCCTGCTCAATAGTTTACACCAGCAATGCACACTCACACTGGGCTGTCCTCTTCGTCTCATCCCTTCCTTGCCTCTCTGCTCCAACTCCTCTTCTTCAGGCAGCTCCAAGCTTTGCACAGCAAGCTAATGGTAATGATCACAAATCGTGACACTCATTCTAAACTGTACTGGCTGACGGACTCCTCCTGAACTGGCCAGATAGCATCACCATTGAGCAAATCAGTGGGCATCCTGAATCACTCAGAATCCATATCACTATATGGCTCTCATTCGATCAGCACTTTGTGTCATCCTGAAAGGAACCAGTTCAGGTGGTCGCAATAAAAAGTGGAGGGAGTTATTTGTGGATCAGCACTGTTTGAAAGCAGGAGAAAATGCTGGAGGTCCAAGTTGAAGAGTGTGGTGCTGGAAAAGCACAGGAGAGTCCTGTACCTCGGATGCTGCCTGACCGCTGTGCTTTACGAGCACCATACTCTTCAATTGTGTGAAAGCATCATGGCACAGAGTTCTATGACTTACTGTAACATCGTGTTGAGAAACAATCCTGATTTTTCATGATTGTTGCGCCACACTAAGTTGCACCTATTGGAAGCAAGCCATAGGGGCAAATATTAGTGCCCATTCACTGCGGACATACAAATATATGAATTATGAATGAGTCCTTCAAGCCTGGTCCAATTCCACATTCCCATCTAGCCCAATAATCTTTGATATCCTTCCCAACACGAATTTATCCACCGCCATCTTAAACATATTCAATGACCCCACCCTCTTTTTTTTCATTGGATGTGGGCATCACAGGCTGGGCCCGCGTTTATTGCTCATCCCTAGCTGCCCTTGAGAAGGTGGTGGTGAACGGCTTTGTTGAACCGCTGCGGCCCACATGCTGCGGGTTGACCCACAATGTTATTGGGCAGGGAATCCCAGGATTTTGACCCAGTGACAGTGAACGAACAGCGATATATTTTCAAGTCAGGATGGTGAGTGGCTTGGAGAGGAGCATGTAGTCAGTGATGTTCCCATGCTGCCCTTGGTTCTTCGGGATAGAAGTGGTTGTGGGTTTGGAAGGTACTGTCTAAGGACCTTTGGTGGCCCGCACTGCCAGCTTGTAAATAGGGCATCAGTGAAGTTCACTGCAGCACAGACTCGACTCCAATTCTCACTCCGACAGGTGCCCAGTGTAAGCCAACTTACACATGATTATCTTGTGAGTTTTAGGAATGATGTTTAGTTACTGGAATCCACCATGCTGTGGGCTCTAGAGTTTTCCCATCCTTTGGTCTCTTGCTGCCTCTGCAAGTCTTTGTTGCTTGCCTTGCTGTTTCAGCACCACAAGGTGAAGAGCTCCATCTGGTGGCACACTGAATCCCCTGCAAGCTTTGCTGTTGTGTATTTAAATAACCATTGTAGACTCTTATCTGCAAAACTAGATGATTAGATTCCCTACATTATAGAAACAGGCCCTTCAGCCCAACAAGTCCACACCAACCCTCCGAGCAGTAACCCACCCAGACCCATTCCCCTATCCTATATTTACCCCGACTTGGCAATTTAGCATGGCCAAATCACCTGACTCGCACATCTTTGGATTGTGGGAGGAAACCAAAGCACCCGGAGGAAACCCACGCAGACACGGGAAAAATGTGCAAAATGTGTGCGGCATGATGGCACAGTGGTTAGCACTGCTGCCTCACAGCGCCAGAGACACAGGTTCAATTCCCGCCTCAGGCGACTGACTGTGTGGAGTTTGCACATTCTCCCCATGTCTAAGTGGGTTTCCTCCGGGTGCTCCGGTTTCCTCCCACAGTCCAAAAATGTGCAGGTTCGGTGAATTGGTTGTGCTAAATTGCCCGTAGTGTCAGATGCAGGGGTAAATGTAGGGGAATGGGTCTGGGTGGGTGCGCTTCGGCGGGTCGGTGTGGACTTCTTGGGCCGAAGGGCCTGTTTCCACACTCTAAGTAATCTAATCTAATCTAATCCTCACAGACAGCCAAAGCAGGAATTCGACCAGTGTGCCTGGTGCTGTGAGAGGAGTGGGGAGGGAAAAGAGGTAGAGGAGTAAGCAAGGATAGTATAACAGCTGCAGAAAGGGAAGTCATCAAGAGTTTGTCTACAGAGTCAGTATGGGTGAAAGTCAGAAACAGGATAGGAGTAGTCAGTAGAAAACTGACTTTCCACTGACCCTTCAGTAGCAACAGAGACACAGAGAAGTAGATTGGGAGGCAGATTTTGGAAAGGTGCAGAAGTAACAGGGTTGTTGTCATGGGTGACTTCAACTTCCCTAATATTGATTGGAACCTCCTTAATTCAAATAGTTTGGATGGAGCAGCTTTTGTCAGGTGTGTCCAGGAAGAGTTCCTGACTCAATATGTGGATAAGCTTAGAGGGGAAGCCATGTTGGATTTGGTACTTGGCAACGAATCATGCCAGGTGTCAGATCTCTCCATGGGAGAGCATTTCGGTGATAGTGATCACAACTCCCTGATCATTACTATAGTCTTGGCATGTGATAGGAGCAGACAGCGTGGGAAAGTATTTAATTGAGGAAGGGGAATTACAATGCTATTCAGCAGGAATTGAGGCTCCTAACTGGGAACAGATGTTCTCAGGAAAATGCAAGACAGTAAGGTGGAGGTTGTTTAGGAAGCACTTGCTGATAGTGCTGGGCAGGATTGTCCCACTGTGGCAAGGAAGGGATGGTAGGATGAAAGAACCTTGGGTGACTAGGGATGTGGAACATCTAGTCAAGAGGAAGAAGGAAGCTTACTTAAGGGTTGAGGAGGCAAGGATCAGACTGGACTTTAGAGAGTTACAAGGTAGCCAGGAAGGAAATGAAGAATAGACTTAGGAGAGCTAGAAGGGGGCATGAAAAAGTTTTAGTGGATAGGATTAAGGAAAACCCTAAGGCATTCTACACTGATGTGAGGAACAAGAAGATGGTAAGAATGAGGATTAGGCCGATCAGGGATAGTGGAGGGAACTTGCGCCTGGAGTCCGAGGAGATAGGGAGGTCATTAATGAATACTTTGCTTCAGTATTTACTACTGAAAGGGACCATGACATTTCTGAGGACAGCGTAAAACACACTGATATGCTTGAGCAGGTTAATGTTAAGAAGGAGGATGTGCTGAAAAGTTTGAGAAACATAAGGATAGATAAATCCCCTGGGCCAGACGGGATATACTCCAAGATACTGCAGGAAGCGAGTAAGTGAAGAGATTGCTGTGCCTTTGGTGATGACCGTTGCACCCTCACTGTCCACTGTCCAGATGATTGGAGGATAGCAAATGTTATTCCCTTATTCAAGAAGGGGAATCAGGATAACCTTGGGAATAACAGACCAGTCTTATGTCTGGGTGGGCAAATTATTAGAGAGGATTCTGAGAGACAGGATTTATGATTACTTGGAAAACCGTAGTTTGATTAGAGATAGTCAGCATGGCTTTGTGAGGGGCAGGTCATGCCACACAAACCTCATTGAGTTCTTTTGTGGATGGGGCAAAACACATTGAAGTTCAACCTGCAAAGCTAGCAGGGTGCAAGGTAAATTTTGTAAAATGTATTTACAGCAGGTGAAGCTGTTCACCAGGAGTGCACATTCATGAAATGTACATGACCATATATTCATTACATTTTGTCTTGCAAGGACTCGCACTTCTAATATCCTTGTCCCATATCACCGTAAGATGTAAGAGCCGAATTAGGCCATTTGGATCATTAAGTTTATCTGCAATCAAGGCTGCTATGTTTCACAACTCCATTCTCCTGCCATCTCCCTGTAACCTTTGATCCCCTTACCAATCAAGAATCTATCAATCTCAGTTTAAATAAACTCAATGACTTGGCCGCCACAGCCCTCTGCAGCAATAAGTTCCGCAGATTAACCACTCTCTGGCTGAAGAAATTTCTCTTCATCTCAGTTCTAAATGGTTATCCCTTCACTCTGAGGCTGTGCCCTCAGGTCTATATCTCCTACTATTGAAAGATCTTCTCCATGACCATTCTACCCAGGCTTCTCAGTATTCTCCAAAGTTCAATGAGGTCTCCCTCAAGCTTCTAAACTCTTCAAGTACAGACTCAGAGTCCTCAACCACTCCTCATATGACAAGCTCTTCATCCACTGGATCATTCTTATAAACCTCCTTTGGACCCCCTCCCATAACATCACATCCTTCATAGATATGAGGCCCAAAACTCCTCATAATATTCCAAATGCAGTCTGTCCAGAGCCTTACACAGCCTCAGCAGTACCTGTCTACCATTGTTTTTTAGCCCTCTTGAAATGAATGCTAACATTGTATTTGCCTCCCTAACTGCCAACTGAACCTGCATGTTAACCTTAAGAGAATCCTGAACTAGGATTCCTAAGTCCCTTTATGCTTCAGATTTTCAAAACCTTTACCCATTTAGAAAATAGTCTACAACTCTATTCTTCCTGCCATAGTACATAACCTCACACTTTGCCCCATTTTATTCCATCTGCCACTTTTTTACTCACTCTTCTCGCCTTTCTCAATCCTTCTGCAGCCTTTCCGCTTCCTCAACATGACCTGTCCCTCCACCTATCTTTGTGTCATCTGCAAACTTAGTAATAATGCCCTCAGTTCCTCTGCCTAGATCATTAATGTCTAATGAGAATAGCTGAGGTCCCAATGCCGACCCCTGCAGAATTCCATGAGGTACCGGCTGTTATTCTGAAAAAGACCCCTTTATCCCTACTGTGTGCCTTCTGCCAGTCAGCCAACCCTCTATTCATACCTGTGCCTTGCCCCTAACACCATGGACTCTTATCTTATTTAGCAACTTCCTGTCTGACAATTCGTTGAATGCCTTCTAGAAATCCAAATAGATCACGCCCACTGGCTCTCCTTTATCTAACTTACTCATCACCTCCTCAAAGAATTCTAACAGGTTTGTCAGACAAAACCTCCCCTTGATGAAGCCATGCTAGCTCAGCCCTATTTTATCATGCACTTCTAAATACTCTTAATAATGGGCTCTAAAATCTTACCAATGACTGAGGTTGGATGAACTGGCCAATAGTTTCCTGTCCTCTGCCCATGTCCCATGTCAGGATGTACATGGTTCAGGGAACCTGTGAGCTAATTCACAAATAGGACTGGAAGAAAATTATGCTCTACCCCATTTGACTTTGCCTCAGCAATAAAACAAACCTTCCCCTTCTCCACTCCATTTATTTCCTGCAACCTGGTTGATCTCTACTAGTATTGTGTCATGTGGTTACCAGGATTACAGAGGATAAATTAGATGAGTTCTGCTCTTTTAGTATCTAATTAAGTTACAGTAGAAATAAAAATCAGGAGAAACGTACAATCAATTCACGTTGCTTGTTTTACACTGTCTCACATGATGTTAACATTAACCCACTTTGCATTTGTCAATTAAGAAATAGTATTAAAGAAATGCACAATTGAGATATGGCCTATAACACACTTCCTGATTTTCATTTCATACAACTACAAGAATATATTAACTAACAGATAGCTCAGAAATATGCTGCAAAAAGCATGTTCCCATGGCAACAGTGATGCTAACACCCAGATAAAAGGTCGCTGTATTTAGTTATGGTTTCTGACACATGATCCATCCTTACACTTGGACTTTCTGGTATTTTTAATCTATGCAGTACTTGAAGAATGACAAAGTCTGGCACTTTAGCTACTTTCAATTCTAGAGTTGATGTGGATTTGCTGACATATTAATGATAGGCCATCCATCTCCAGCCCAGTTCATATTCATATTAAATAAAATGTGTTATTTCAACATGCTAACAGTAAAGATTTGATTCAGAAATGTATGATGTCTTGCATTTTATAAACTGGAGGGTCACATTCAGGCAAATCTGAAATCAGATCAGAAGCCTGCAGGCCTGTGGACCTAGTGTTGTAAAGTGGGATTAGGCTCAATGATTCATTTACCAGCTGCCACAGACATGATGGGCCAAGTAGCCTTTTTCTGTGCTGTGAACTTTCAATGATTCTAGAAAACATTCACAAAGTCTGCCAGTCACTACACAATCCCTTTCAGTTAGAAGGTCAAGATGTGGAGGCTGTCGCTTCCCCCTTAGAGTTCGCTAACGCTGCTTTCCCATGAACTAACAAGAAGCACAATTCAAACAGAGCTGTCGAGTCCGTCGGTTTCCGTCCTCCATGTTATATAAGTTGTTTGGAGCTCACAGGATTGATACCAGCAAGGTCATTTAATTTCACACTGAATTGTCCAGCTATAGCTCTATCCCAGTTAACACAGAAATAGTGACAGGTATTTTTTGGCATCATAACAGAAAGGTGGGAATTACAAACAACTGGACTCTATCCTTGACCTTTCTATCAATATCTTGACAGATACAGAAATGTAAACACAAGCATGGCTAGATGCCAGGAATGTTAACACTCTCCTCAGACCAAATGATGGTGTTTCTAATTTTGCAATATAATGCTGCTGACCTCTCTCTCGCAATCAAGGTCAGATCTCAGTTGGAGCTGTGAAAATTGTTCAGTAGCCAAGGTCAGAGAATAGATGACGAGCAGGTTCATAGAAAGGTGCGCATACAGTGGTAAACATTTTAATTCCTACGACAAATGAAGGGACTGAACTGTTAGCACATGTAATGTCCTGTGGCTCCCAGAAGCTGAAAATAATCACACTTTCAAATTCCCCGGGATAGGTTCACAGTCTAGTCGAGGTCTTACACAAACTTATGGGTTGGAGTTCAGAGTGAATTTTCTTAAAGACTGGTTCTGTGATCACTGAAATGACCATGCTGGTATCAACCTCCATTACAACCAGGTGACTATATAACCAGATGTTTATTTTGATTGGTTCTGATTTCAATATTGCTAAGTAATTTAACTAATGCAAACCAGATATAGGTGGACTCTGTAGGGTGTGCACTCTCCTGGATATCAGCCTATGCATTCTCTTACTCAATTTAGGTCTAGTTTTGCTTTCTTGAGTCCACGTACCAATAGCGCTACAATGGCTGGCCAACCCAGATCCTGAAGAAAGATTTAACCATTTAACCGAGGTTTGCCTTTGTTTTTGGGTTTTACCCCTTCGTTCAGGATATGTCCCGAACGAGGCTATGCAATTGCCTTCACTCAAGCGGTGTTCCCTGAGCTCAGTCAGAGTAGTGAGGGGTTCCACTTCTATTGGAATTCCCTGTAGCTCATGTGCTCCATCTGCCGCATTTTCCAATGATAAAGCCAGGGGTTGTGCCTGTTTAAAGTTCAACTGGGCTTCAGCTACTAGACACTTTTGCATGGTGACATCATTAATCCCACATACCAAACAGTCTTTCAGCATCTCATTCAGGGTTAAAGCAAAGTCACATGCCTCTGCCAGTCATCTTAACCTTGTCAAAAATCCTGATACGGCTTCCCCGGGTTCTCAAATTGACGAGTAAAACTGATAGCGTCTCAGAACTACAGGAGACTTGGGATCGTAATATTCCCTAACTAAATCCATCAGCTCTTGAAAGATTTTAGTATGTGATGCCACGGGGTAAGTTAGCTCCTAATAACCTCGAGCTACCAGGAGAATGACTCGTTCCTTTCCATCTGCCCCAATGTCATTTGCCTGGGAAAAGTAACACATTCATTCCATGTACATGGCCCAGTTTCCGATGGGAGGTTTGAACAAGTCAAGCTTCCCAAATAACAGCACGATGCCAGAAATGCTTACCCTAACTCAAAGAACAATTGTTGTGAGCACATTTCTTCAGTTTTTCTCTCATCGCCACTGAAATAACTCCACAGAGGCTGGCATAGAATCACAGAATCCCTACAGTGTGGAAACAGGCCATTCGGCCCAACAAGTACACACCCCTCTCTGAAGCATAACCTACCCAGACCCATTCCTCTACCCTATTATGCTATTCAGAGGATCCTTGATTATCCGAATACCAATTATCCGAAAATTGGATCATCTGAAGGAGATCTTGAGGTCCCGACAGAAACATTACATCGCGTCTTTTGTTTACAGTGATTAAAAGTGCTGCTGAGAACAGTTCTGGGTTGATGAGAGCACTGGCACTGTCTCTAAATGACTGACCTCCCACCTCCTCTCTCTCTCACCACACTTTCCCTGGAGTTCTACACAGGGGTGTACCCTGTGTGTGTGTGTCTGTGTGCGCGCGTGCGCGCGCTATTTGGACACTCATCCCCCAAAAGGCAGCAGTAGCAGTCTGGTTGTTGGTGTCCAGTCTGGCTGCCCCAGAGAGGGGACAGAATGCGCGGGGTTGAGCGTGGGGATTGAGGGGGGCTAGCAGAGGTGGTGTTAGCAGTTGGGCAGGGGCCGGTGTTGGACGGGGTTTGGGGGCGGATGTGGGGTGTTGGTGTGCTGGGTTTGGGGGTAGGGCAGGGGGTGGTGATGTGCTGGGTTTGGGGGTTGGGCAGGGGGTGGTGATGTGCTGGGTTTGGGGGCGGATGTGGGGTGGTGATGTGCTGGGTTTGGGGGTCGGGCAGGGGGTGGTGTTGGGCTGGGTTCTGGGGTCGGGCAGGGGGTAATGTTAGGCTGGGTTTGGGGGCAGATATGGGGTGGTGTTGGACTGGGTTTGGGGGCAGATGTGGGGTGGTGTTGGACTGGGGTTGGGGGGCAGATGTGGAGTGGTGTTGGGCTGGGTATGAGGGCAGATGTGGAGTGGTGTTGGGCTGGGTTTGGGTGTGGATGTGGGGTGGTGTTGGACTGGGTTTGGGGCAGATGTGGGGTGGTGTTGGACTGTGTTTGGGTGCGGATGTGGGGTGGTGTTGCGCTGGGTTTGGGGCAGATGTGGGGTGGTGTTGGACTGTGTTTGGGGGCGGATATGGGGTGGTATTGGGCTGGGATTGGGGACGGATATGGGGTGGTGTTGGACTGGGGTTAGGGGGCAGATGTGGGGTGGAGCTGGACTGGGTTTGGGGGCAGATGTGGGGTGGTGTTGGGCTGGGTTTGGGGACAGATGTGGGGTGGTGTTGGGCTGGGTTTGGGGGCGGATGTGGGGTGGTGTTGGGCTGGGATTGGGGGCGGATATGGGGTGGTGTTGGACTGGGTTTGGGGGCGGATGTGGAGTGGTGTTGGGCTGGGATTGGGGCGGATGTGGGGTGGTGTTGGGATGGGTTTGGGGGGCAGGTGGGGGTTGGTCTTGGACAGGTTTGGGGGCATGGGGGGGCAGTGTTGGACTGGGTTTGGGGGCAGATGTGGGGTGGTGTTAGATAGAGTTGGGGGCAGATGGAGGGGCAGTGTTGGGGGCAGGCGGGGTTTGTTATGGGACGGGGTTGGGGCGGGCAGGGGGCAGTGCTGGACGGGGTTAGGGAGGGGTGGGGGCTCATGCGCAGTGTGCTGTTGCATAGTCTCCTAAACAGGGAGCAGACTTAATAGAAAACTTAAAGCCCCAGAGGAAAGGCATTGAATCTATTAACAGAATAATCAATTATCCGAACAAAATAGTGCCTGCCCATCTCGTTTGGATAATTGAGGTTCCCCTGTAATTACCCCTAACCTACACATTCCTGAACACTGTGGGCAAGTTAACATGACCAATTCACCCTCACCTGCACATCTTTGGACTGTGGGAAGAAACCTCACCCAGACATGAGGAGAACGTGCAAACTCCCCCAAGGCTGGAATCGAACTTGGGTCCCTAGCGCTTTGAGACAGCAGTGCTAACCACTGAGCCACTGTGTCACCCACCAACCATGTGACCAATCCAGGCATCTAAATCACATTTTCAGGAGCCCTGTGGTCCCTCCTACAATGACACTGGCTGAAGCATGTCCTGTGTGGTACCTCCCTTCCGTGGATTCCTGATAAGTTTCATGAGCCAGGTTCTGAGGGACCTGTCTTGTCACCAACAGACAATCGTTACAGTCCGAGGAGGACTAAAGGATACAGGCAACTGAGAATGTTCCAGAATGTAGGCATCGAGAAAACTCACCGGAGAGCATGCAGTGCCTTGCTTTTTCTGCTGGGGTGATCACAGATGACCTACATTTTCATTGGAGGCCTTTCCTACTCTGGATCACTGCTGGTTGCTGATCTGATGCGAGAAGGAAATAATCAAGAGTGTTCCACAATCTCCTCATTAACTCGTTAAATCCAAACCAAGCTAAGAATTGATGCACCTTACCAACAAGGCACTAGTTGCCTTTTGGATACATCTATAAGTGGATGCTTATGAGATTCTACAGAAGTCTCCACTGACTTGCTGAAATGATATATTCACTAGTTACATTAATATTATCTAGAAATAGGGGTGGGACTCCTATTTGCAGGATTTTCAATAGACAACCAAGGACTGCTGCTCAAGGGCAAACAAAGGGGAGTTCAAAGGTCCAACAGACAGTGAGACTGGAAGTCAGTCGGTTTGCGTGAAAGGGAAACAGTCTCACTGTTGGGCAGTGCCATCTTTACCTATACACTGGGAAGGCAATTGGATCATCCTGGTTCTATGTAGTGGCACAGTGAGAAGTTACAAGATGTTGGATATATCTGTCCTGTTAGAACTCAAGCACACACTCTAGGAGTTATGAGGCAGCTAAGTGTGATTATGGAAGTTAGAAAGCCACAAAGGGATCAGTTCCATGTTTTATTTCTCTTTCAAGGCATACTAGGGACTCAAGGGTTAAACATTACACACCAAAGAGACTCCCTGCAGTATCAACTGCATGTCTGTCCTCTTACAGAATAGACAGAACATCTCAGTAGGGAGGAGGAGGCTGACTGAATCTTAGAGAAGGAATCTATTGGAGCCACACACGTGGATTCCTCTGCAGTCTCAGGCAAAGGTGTTTGTCCTCCCCAGACAAGACTGATCGCCTTGGCCACAACCCTGTTAAACTGCCTCCTGCTCCCATTGTCTTGCTTCCCCTCCATATTAGCATAGGTATGGGAATTCCCTCCATTGAGCACAGGCAAAGCCCTTCTGTTTTAATCTCTTCCGATCAACACATGATCATGAAGAGTACGATAATCAATTCCTGTAATCTATTCACTCGTTATCACAGAACATTGACATTCACTGGGTCTTGTAAAATTATAATTGACCATCTTAAACAATGTAACGACAATCAACTGTGTGACTTATAGACCTTTTATATTATTCTATAAAAAATACTGCCTTTGTGTGTCGAGCAGAGATCCGTGGAGAAGTCTCACCACAAGTAGACACAGGACCACTTTTGGGGACATTTAGAAACTCTTGATTGCTGTCTGATAATAAAGTATCTACTGTTTACCAGAAACTTGTGTCATCCAGATTTAAAGTCATAGAGTCATAAAGATTTACAGCACGGAAACAGACCCTTCGGTCCAACCTGTCCATGCTGACCAGATATCCCAACCCAATCTAGTCCCACCTGCCAGCACCCGGCCCATATCCCTCCAAACCCTTCCTATTCATATGTCCATCCAGATGCCTTTTAAATGTTGCAATTGTACCAGCCTCCACCATTTCCTCTGACAGCTCATTCCATACACGTACCACCCTCTGCGTGAAAAAGCTGCCCCCTAAGTCTCTTTTATATCTTTCCCCTCTCACTATGCCCTCTAGTTCTGGACTCCCTGACCCCAGGGAAAAGACTTTGTCTATTTATCCTATCCATGCCCCTCATGATTTTATAAACCTCTATAAGGTCACCCCTCAGCCTCCGACACACCAGGGAAAACAGTCCAACCCTTTTCAACCTCTCCCTATAGCTCAAATCCTCCAACCCTGGCAACATCCTTGTACATCTCTCCTGAACCCTTTCAAGTTTCACAACATCTTTCTGATAGGAAGGAGACCGGAATTGCACAATATTCCAACAGTGGCCTAACCAATGTCCTGTACAGCTGCAACATGACATCCCAACTCC
The DNA here is from genome assembly GCF_047496795.1 of Chiloscyllium punctatum. NCBI lineage: Eukaryota > Metazoa > Chordata > Chondrichthyes > Orectolobiformes > Hemiscylliidae > Chiloscyllium > Chiloscyllium punctatum. The sequence goes on along the minus strand of NC_092739.1, from coordinate 65,707,244 downwards.
TGTACTCAATACTCTGACCAATAAAGGAAAGCATACCAAACGCCTTCTTCACTATCCTATCTACCTGTGACTCCACTTTCAAGAAGCTATGAACCTGCACTCCAAGGTCTGTTTGTTCAGCAACACTCCCTTGGACCTTACCATTAAGTGTATAAGTCCTGCTAAGATTTGCTTTCCCAAAATGCAGCACCTCGCATTTATCTGAATTAAACTCCATCTGCCTCTTCTCGGCCCATTGGCCCATCTGGTCAAGATCCTGTTGTAATCTGAGGTAACCTTCTTCGCTGTCCACTACACCTCCAATTTTTGTGTCATCAGCAAGCTTACTAACTATGCCTCTCATGCTCACATACAAATCGTTTATATAAATGATGAAAAGTAGAGGACCCAGCACCGATCCTTGTGGCAATCCACTGGTCACAGGCCTCCAGTCTGAAATACAACTTTCCACCACCACCCTCTGTCTTCTACCCTTGAGCCAGTTCTGTATCCAAATGGCTAGTTCTCCCTGTATTCCATGAGATCTAACCTTGCTTACCAGTCTCCCATGGGGAATCAAACTTGTGTAACAAAATATTCATCAACAATATAATCAGGGTTCTTACAATGTCCTGAAAGTAGAGGGAGTTCAGAAGTAGCTTTGTGCCACTGATAGTTCTGTGCAGCTGACAGCAAGAGTGAGGGAAGTGCACCAACAGAACTTTCTTTGGTTGGTGTACAAAATTAGAGTGTGGGGAAATCACAGGGGTAGCATCTGCACGGTGAAGCTAGCTGTCTGCAGACAAGCTGAAATTGTGCCTGTGAGTAAATACTGGAGTTCGGTTTTGAGAGTCTAGAAGAGCACAGATGATGAATCACAATGGGTACAGTCACTGAGGCAGTACACAGGAACAGTTCTTAATAGGGAGTGTCAAGGGCAGGTCACCAAAGTGAAGAATTGTAAATCATACAATAATTGTAATATCTGGTCAGTCTGGATGAGTTGGATCAAAAGGTCTGTTTCCATGCGGTACATCTCTATGACTCTATGACTATATGGCGTTCTCTCCCACAAACAGCAATAGACGTTAGATCAATTAATAATTTTACATCTGAGATCAACAGATTTTTGCTTATCAGAGAGTATTAAAGAATGTGGAGCCAATGAAGGTGAAGATAGTGAAGATACAAATCAGCCACAATATCATTGAAAGGCAGAACAGGCTCAAGGATAAATTGCCTAATTCTGTTACTAAGGTGTATAGAATTAAAATGAAAGCACTTTGTTACAGTGCTAAGCTGTTGTGGAAAGCTCTAGGTCAGGGAGGACAATATTAGATTGGGCTCCCACTTCTGATTACCACCCTGTGCTCCCTGTGGATACGTGGTCCATTCAAGACAATCATGATGGACTAGCACTGAGCTCTGCAAGGACTACTCTGCATGGCCTAACAATACCCAATATTCACCGGAGACCCTGTCCCATGAGAGAGAGGTATCAAAGCATAATATGATCCATACATCAAAACTTCAACTTGGAATTACTTCTTTTCCAAGAGGAAGGGTGAGATATTAATTAAAAAAAGACTTATTCCACCTCCTCTGGCTGGGCTAGATGCTATCATCAATGTCAGCCTTTAAACAACAATTTACAATCTCCTCTGCAATTCGGATGTAATTACATATGTGACTTATTGAAAATATATGTTTACATTGCAAATATTCAGCTTTAAACATAATGTAATTATTGTTAATTGCAATATTCAGTCTGTACTTAAAATATAAAAATCTTATTCATCACAAAGTCAGACCTGGCTTAACTGAAAAATATTTATACCCATAGTTGATCTTATAATTGTTGGTTTCATAACAATTTTATAACACATAAAACCACCAACTGTGGTCGTTAAATGCTGTGGATTTTGGGAGAGTTGTCATAAAAATGGAAGAGATGTAAGTTAAATTGCAAACATATTAATTTATTGAAAAAGTATAGAACATGCAGTTTCTCAAGATAAACTTGTCTTTAATCAGTTATCTTGGTCACCCACGTTTGAACAAAAACAGATCTCCATTTGAAGCAGCTATTGGAGAGGTAAGGATAAAATTAGTCACAGCAAGTTCCATCAGGTCTGGCTGCTTCCAAATGAAATTCCAGATAAAATTTTTAAAAACAAGTCAAAAGGTTCATACTTTGTCTTTCCATGTCTTACCCAGTAGTACCAAATCAAAAGCACAACCTGATTTGTTTTGATTCTGGATTACGTAAAAACAGGAAATATTGAGTCAGCTAGCACATTACACATAGTTCACCCAAGTGTCAAAAATCAGGAGAGATGTATAAAAGGTGACTCAAATATTGTCACCTTTTACGTAGTCATTCAGAACAAGAATTACCTCCAAGGATTGTTGTTAACTGGTAAACAACAGTTATGTGAGTCTTCGTGACAATTGTATTGAATTTGTGTGCAACAACATCCAGTTGTTTCGATATCTTGTGCAAGCTGGAAGTGGAATTGAGTAAGCTGCTTTAACACTTTTCTTTATCAGGCAGTCGGCCGACATTCCAATTCCAGGTAGTACCTAACAGTGTCACAGCAGGAAAAGACACAGCTTGAGAGAAAAAAATAGCAGATACATAATGGAGGGCAGCATTCTGGTGGACCCCAGCAGCAATCACTCCAAACCACTCTCAAACCTACCCTCCATTAAGGGATTGCAGGGTCTTAATCTCCAAGACCCCTTTGCCACCACTTTGTAGTAAATTGATGCAGAAAGGAAGAAACATTGGTGGGATCTAGACTATCGATTTGGACCAAAATGCATTTGGAAAAGCATTGGCCAATCACAGGCCCAGTGGGGACAGTGGGAGAGCCGCCCTTGGTCCAGATAATAAGACATCAGTAGGCCTCACCATCTGAATTTTGTAACTTTAATTTATTCATGGTTTGTGGGTGTTGCTGACTGGGCCATCATTTACTGCCCATTCCTGGTTTCCTTTGTGAAGGAGCTGGTGAGCTGTCTTCTTGAACTGTTGCAGACCATGTGCTGTAGGTAAGCTCACAACAGTGTTAGGGAGGGAATTCCAGGATTTTGACCCAGGGAACAGTGAAGGAACAGTGACACATTTTCACTGCAGGATAATAAACGACTTGGAGGTGAACTAACAGGCAGTTGCATTCTCAAGAATCTGTTGCCCTTAACCTTCTGAATAGAAGTGGCTTTGAGTTTGGAAGCTGCTATCAAAGGAACCTTGGTGAATTTCTGAGGTGTATCTTGTACCAGGTGCACAGTGTGGCGACTGAGCGATGGTGGTGAAGGGAGTGAATGTTTGTGAAAGCGACACTGCCTGGATAGTGTCAAGCTTCTTGTGATATTGGAGTTGCACTCACCCAGGCAAGTGGGGAGCATTTCCTCACACTCCTGACTTGTGTCATCCAGATGGTGGACAGGAGTTAAGAGATTAGTTACTGCAGGATTCATAGTCTCTGACACACTCTTGTCAACACTGTAATTATACAGAGGGTCTAGTTGTTGTCAATGATTATTGGCTCGTACTTATGCCACATTAATGTTACCTGCTAATGGTCAGCCCAAAGCTAGATATTGTTCAAGTCTTGCCACATGTGGACATGGATTGCTGCAGTATTTGAGGAGTCATGCATGGTGCAGAACACTGTCCTATTATGAGTCTATATCCCAAATTCTGAACTTATGATGGAGGGAAGTTATTAAGAAGCAGGTGAAGATGGTTGAGTCTGGGACATTACCCTAAGGAGCTCCTGCCGCGACGTCCTGCAGCTGAGGGAACTGTCCTCCAATATCCAGAACCACCACCCTCTGACTCCAGCAAGTGCAGTGCTGTTGCATTGATTCCCATTGCTTCCATGTTTGCTTGGGCTCCTTGATGCCACACTCAGTCAAATGTGTCCTTGATGTGAAGGGCTGTCACTCTCACCTCACCATCAGAATTCAGCTCTTTTGTCCATGTTTGAACCAAGACTATCATGAGATTAGGAGTTGAGTGGCCCTGGCAGAAACCAAATTGAGTGTCACTGAGCAGGTTATTGCTGAGCAGGTGCTGCTTGATAGCATTGTTGATGACACCTTACAATACTTTACTGAAGATCAAGAGTAGACTGATGGACAGTCATTAGCCAGGTTGGATTTCTGCTGCTCTTTGTATACAGGACATAACTGGGCAATTTTCAGGTGGATACCAGTGTTGTAACTGTAATGGAACACCTTGGCTAAGGGAGCGGCAAATTAGAACATAGAAAAATTACAGCTCAGTGCAGGCCCTTTGGCTCTCGATGTTGCACTGATCTGCGGAACCAATCTGAAGCTTAGCTATCTAACATTTTCATCCATATGTTTATCCAATGACCATTTAAATGCCCTTAAAATTGGTGAATCTTCTACTACTGTTGCAGGTAGGGCATTCCACATTTTTACAATGCTCTGAGTAAAGAGACTACTCAGACATCGGTTCTATATCTATCACCCCTCAATTTAAAGCTATGTCCCCTTGTGCTAGCCATCACCATCTCAGGAAAAGGCTCTCCCTGTCCACCCTACCTAACCCTGTCATTATCTTATATGTCTCATTTAAGTCACCTCTCAACCTTCTCTCTAACGAAAACAGCCTCCAATCCCTCAGCCTTTCCTCATAAGACCTTCCCTCCGTACCAGGCAACATTCTAGTAAATCTCCTCTGAACCCTTTCCAAAGCTTCCACATTCTTCCTATAATGCGGTGACCAGAACCTTTTGCAATATCCCACAGGCACGAGAGTTTTGTACAGCTGCAACATGACCTCATGGTTCCGAAACTCAATCCCTCTACCAATAAATGCTAACACACCATATGCCTTCTTAACAACCCTATCAACTTGGGTGGCAACTTTCAGTGCAACAAGGACACCGAGATCTCTTTGCTCATCTACACTACCAAGAATCTTACCATTAGCCCAGTGCTCTTTATTCATGTTGCTCCTTTCAAAGTGAATCGCCTCACACTTTTCTACATTAAACTCCATTTGCTACCTCAGCCCAGCTCTGCAGCTTACTTATGTCCCTCTGTAACTTGCAACATCCTTCAGCACGATCCAGAAATTTACTAACCCATCCTTCCATGCCCTCATCTAGGTCATTTATTAAAATGACAAACAGCAGTGGCCCCAAAACAGATCCTTGTGGTACACCACTAGTAACTGAACTCCAGGATGAACATTTCCCATCAACCACCACCCTCTGCCTTCTTTCAGCTAGCCAACTTCTGATCCAAACCGCTAAATCACCCTCAATCCCATGCCTCCATATTTTCTGCATTAGTCTACCGTGGGGAACCATATTAAATGCCTTACTGAAATCCATATACACAACATTAACTGCTTCACCCTCATCCACCTGTTTGGTCACCATCTTAGAAGAACTCAATAATGTTTATGAGGCACGACCTACCCTTCAAAAAACCATGTTGACGATTCCTAATCAACTTAATCCTCTCTAGGTGATTATAAATCCGATCTCTTATAATCTTTTCCAACACATTACCCACAACTGAAGTAGGGCTCACTGATCTATAATTACCAGGACTGTCTCTACTCCCCTTCTTGAACAAGGGAACAACATTTGCTATCCTCCGGTCTTCTGGCACTATTCCTGTAGGTAATGATGACATAAAGATCAAAGCCAAAGGCTCTGCAATCTCCTCTTTGGCTTCCCAGAGAATCTTAGGATAAATCCCATCTGGCCCAGGGGACTTATCTATTTTCACACTATTCAGAATTGCTAACACATCCTCCTTGTGAACCTCAATCCCATCTAGTCTAGTAGCCCGTTTCTCATTATTTGCCTCAACAATATTGTCTTTTTCCGGTGTGACTCTTGATGAAAAATATTCACTTAGCGCTTCCCCATCTCCTCAGATTCCATGCACAATTTCCCACTACTATCCTTGATTGGTCCTAATCTTTCTCGAATCATTCTTTTATTCCTGATATACTTATAGAAAGATTTAGGGTTTTCCTTGATCCTATCTGCCAACGATTTCTCATGTCCCCTCCTGACTCGTCTTAATTCTCTCTTTAGGTCTTTCCTGACTAAGTTAGAACTCTCAAGTGCCCTAACTGAGCCCTCACACCTCATCCTAACATAAGCCTTCTTCTTCCTCTTGACAAGAGATTCAACTTCCTTAGTAAACCACGGCTCCCTCGCTCAACCACTTCCTCCTTGCCTGACAGGCATATACTTATCAAGGACACACTGCAGTTATAGAGTCATAGAGATGTACAGCATGGAAACAGACCCTTCGGTCCAACCCGTCCATGCCGACCAGATATCCCAACCCAATCTAATCCCACCTGCCAGCACCCGGCCCATATCCCTCCAAAACCTTCCTCTTCATATACCCATCTAAATGCCTCTTAAATGTTGCAATTGTACCAGCCTCCACCACTTCCTTGAAAAAGCTCCATATTTCAATTGTGCCCATCTTCTGCAGTTTCCTTCCCCAATCTATGCATCCTAAATTTTGCCTAATTGCATCATAATTGCCTTTCTGCCAGCAATAGCTCTTGCCTTGTGTTATATACTTATCCCTTTACATCACTAAAGTAAACATAAGCGAATTGTGGTCACTATCACCAAAGTGCTCACCTACCTCGAAATCTAACACCTGACCAGGTTCATTACCCGGTACCAAATCCAATTTGGCCTCACTCCATGTTGGCTTGTCTACATACTGTGTCAGGAAACCATCCTGCACACATTGGACAAAAACTGACCCATCTAAAGTACTCGCACTATAATATTTACAGACAATATTTCTAAAGTTAAAGTCCCCCATAACAAGTAACATATCTCTTTCACTCCTATCCAGAATTATCTTTGCTATCCTTTCCTCCACATCTCTGGAACTATTCAGAGACCTATAGAAAACTCCCAACAGGGTGACCTCTCCTTTCCTGTTTCTAACCTCAATCCATATTACCTCAATAGACAAGTCCTCAAATGACCTTTCTGCCACCAAAGTACTGTCCTTGACTAACAATGTCACACCCCCACCTCTTTTTCCATCTTCTCTGTTCTTACTGAAACATCTAAATCCTGGAACCTGCAACAACAATTCCTGTCCCTGCTCTATCCATATCTCCAAAATGGCCACAACATCAAATTCCCAAGTATCAACCCATGCTGCAAGTTCACCCACCTTATTCCGGATGCTCCTGGTGTTGAAGTAGACACACTTCAAACCACCTTCCTGCTTGCCAGTGAACTCTTGCGACCTTGAAACTTCATTTCTGACCTCACTACTCTCAACCTCCTGGACACTGGAACTACAATTCAGGTTCCCATCCCCCTGCTGAATTAGTTTAAACCCTCACAAAGAGCATTAGCAAATATCCCCCCCAGGATATTGGTAACCCTCTGGTTCAGGTGTTGACTATACTGTTTGTAGAGGTCCAACCTACCCCAGAATGAGCCCCAATTATTTGGGAATTTGAAACCCTCCCTCCTGCACCATCTCTGTAGCCACATGTTCAACTCCTCTCTCTCCCTATTCCTCGCCTCGCTAGCACGTGCACGGGCAACAAACCAGAGATAACAATTCTGTTTGTTCTGGCACTAAGCTCCCTGAATTTCTGCCTTAAATCCCCATCCCTTTTCCTATCTATGTTGTTCGTGCCTATTTGGACCATGACTTGGGGCAGCTCCCCCTTCCCTTCATGGATACCGAAAACACGATCTGAGACAACACAAACCCTAACACCTGGGAGGCAACACTCTGACTGTGAGTCTCTCTTGTTCCCACAGAACCTCCTATCTGTCCCCCTAACTGTGGAGTCCCCAGTGACTAATGTTCTACTCCTCTCCCTCCTTCCCTTCTTAGCAACAGGCACAGATTCCGTGCCAGAGACCTGAACCCAATAGCTTACTCTGGTAAGCCTTCCCCCCAACTGTATACAAAACAGTATACTTGTTATTGAGGGGAACGGCCACAGGGGCTCCCTGCACTGCCTGCCGGTTCCCTTTCTGTCCTCCCAACTGTAACCCATCCGCCTTTTTCTTTTACCTGAGGTGTGACTACCTCCCTGTAACTCCTCCCAATGATCCTCTCCGCCTTCTGAATGATCGGAAGCTCATCCAGCTCCAGTTCCTTAAGGCGGTTTTCGAGGAGCTGGAGTTGGGTGCACTTTCCCCAGATGTAGTCAGCAGGGACACTAGTGGTGACCCTTACCTCCCACATTCTGCCGGAGGAACATTCAACTGCCCTAACCGCCATTCCCACTATTTTAAATTCCCAGAGAGACTGGAGAAAAATAAAGAATAAAAACAAAACTAGTTACCTTACCAATCCAGCACACGGAAACTTCTCTTCTGTTTAATGGAGGAGGATGAGTGGGATACACTACTTAAATAGTGCTTCAGGTAACACAACCACCCAAATATATTACTTCACTATTACTTCACAAATTGTGGAGCACAAATCTTCAGAACACTGTCAGGGCCAACAGCCTTTGCAGTATCCACTGTGTTCAACTGTATCTTAATATTGTGTGGAGTGAATTGTATCAGCTGAAGACAGGCATCTATAGTGCTGGGGGTTCCTCTGGAGGAGGATGAGATGGATCACCCACTCAGCACCTCTGGCTGAAGATTGTTGTGAATCCTTCAGCCTTATTTTTTGCATCAAATTACTGGGCACTTCCATCATTGAGGATGAGGATATTTGCGAAGCCTCCTCCTCCAGTGAGTTTAATTGTTTAATTATCCATCACTATTCATGGTGGGTGTGCAAGGACTGCAGAGCTTAGGCCTGATCCATTGGTTGTCACGTAACTTAGCTCTATTGATATTTGCTTCTTATGACGTTTGGCACTCAATGTAGTCCTTCTTGTATCTTCAACAAGTCACCCTCTTGTTACAGTTTTGTGATGATGATATGTCAGGCTGTTGCTTAACTAGTCCATGAGACAGCATTTCCAATTTTGGCCCTAACCCCAGATGTTAGTGAGGAGGACTTCAAGGGTCAACAAAGCTGCCATTTCTGGTGCCTACATCAGCGCAGCTCGTCATCCAGTTTCATTCCTGTTTTGAAAGTTTGTAGCAATTTGATATAACTGTATGGCTCACTGGGCCATTTGTGAGGGCAATTCAGAGTGGTTCTGGAGTCACATGCAAGACAGAGCAGGTGAGGAGAGCAGTTCTCATTCCCTGAAGGATGTCAGTGATCCAGGTGGATTTTTACAACACCTAACAGTTGTTTCATGGTCATCGTTAAACTTTTAATTCCAGATCTTTTCAAATTTAAATTCCACTGTCTGTCATAGTAGGATTCGAACCTCATACTCCAAATAATTACCTGGATCTGGGGGTTACTAGTTTACCAACGAAACCTGAACCTATCCCTGCCCATTCTCCACAGCACTCACCACTAGGATCCCAACAGCTAAAGTACAATCTCTGCAGAACATGTGTTTGAGATAGTAAATGTTTGGAGTTCTGCCCATTTCAAAATGATCCAAGTCTGACTGGGCATGTAACATCATAGCTCACAGTTTACTCAGTACATTCCTCCTGGGTTCATTGATATACCCCAGTTGGTCCTGTTTGCCTGAGTATAGGTTTCACAGTTTGACTGAGCACGAATGAAGCCCCTCACATTTGTGCCCAAACTTTGAGTGCCATATGCCTAAAACATTAACTAACAGGAACTGAACCATTTTCTAAAATGCTGCACCATTGATTAGAAAGGCAGCAACAAGTAACATTAGGACACCTGGTGTGGAAAATCCATCATTCGTATTTTTCTCAAACATTGGCATTTTAAGAGACATTTCAACTTCCAACAATCCAAGCAATGGGGTTTTATTATGTTCCAATTTGAATGGTGAATGTGATTTTCACTTTCTGTCAGACATAGCAGTGATTCAGAGGTTTGTGATGCAAATTATTTGAAGAGGTCTAATCCTGCAGAGATAACACACCAGATTTGTCACTGAGTGTCTAAATAGCAATCTGCTGCGCGTTCTAACATAATTTTAATTATATTGTGACACTGAAGGATCATATTGAATGGCGGTGCAGGCTCGAAGGGCAGAATGGCCTACTCCTGCATCTATTGTCTATTGTCTATTGTCTATAACTGTCATTGAGAAGTTGTGATGAATGCACTATATGTTAGTAAAAGAGACATTACTTATACATTACATTATCATCTCAAATTTCTCACTGCTGTTCACACAATGTCAAAGGTAGTGAATGATAGCCAGGTTCTTATGGCCATCCTTCTGTATACGCATCATCCTAGCTGGAAAATCTGACTGCGTTTCAGTTTAATGCTTTATTCAAAGCAGATGCATTAAAAATGCAACATTTCTCCTTCAGGAACAGCTAATATGACAAAGTGTAATATCCAACAGACGATACTAATGGTGACAGACCAGCAAGTTAAAGGTAATCAGATAAAAACAGACAATGCTGGACATACTCAATAGGCCATGCAGCATTCTGGAGGAAGAAACATTACAGGATATAAAGTGGTTTCATCAAAAAAGAGGCACGGGTTCATCATTATAATGGAGTTGGCTGAATTGACTGCAACTAAATTTCTCCAAGTGCAATATCAGTCAATAGCTTTTTTGCAACACTGTAATCCTCACACCATCAAGCAGCATTGAGCAGGATCTGCACAGACACACTCAGCTCACATTGCTTCTGCGTGCCCTGTTCCCCCCACTGCTCACAGGTTGGTATGTGCCCAACCCAACAGCTGGTCTCAGTACCAGTTTATACTGACCCTCTGTGCACCCTGTTCCCCAGCGCCCCACTCCCTCTCTGCTGCCACTTGCCCCTGTCCATCATTGGCTCACTGCCACTCCATAAGGATGAATAAAACCATGGACCACCAAAATAAAGTTTATGGGATTAATAGATTAGATTACTTACAGTGTGGAAACAGGCCCTTCGGCCCAACAAGTCCACACCGCCCCACCGAAGCGCAACCCACCCATACCCCTACATTTACCCCTTACCTAACACTACGGGCAATTTAGCATGGCCAATTCACCTGACCTGCACATCTTTGGACTGTGGGAGGAAACTGGAGCACCCGGAGGAAACCCACGCAGACACGGGGAGAACGTGCAAACTCCACACAGTCAGTCGCCCGAGGCGGGAATTGAACCCGGGTCTCTGGTGCTGCGAGGCAGCAGTGCTAACCGCTGTGCCACCGTGCCGCCCTAAATTGTAAGATTGTAAGATTTCCATTTTTAATTTATCAATTAATGTGGTAAATGGTTTTCAGCTCATTACTAACTTTCCATGGCTGAAACAGACATTGCATTAATGGTATCCAAGTTGTCACTGAACTTTAAGCTTTCTTTGAACCCTTTGGCAATGTGAAGCTACAGTCTCTGTCACTGAATTTGATGTCACAAGCAGTGAAATTACACATATGTGCCATCTGTCAAATGCAGTGTCGCCAAATTCTGCCTTTAATTTTAGCAGAGCACAACATTTGCAAGGGGGCCTGTTGCTTTGGCAATTGAGGCCTATTGGATTGCACGACCTGGCCTATGTCAGGACATGGGAAAGTGGTGTGTGTGTGTGTGTGTGTGTGTGTGTGTGTGTGTGTGTGCGCGTGTGTGTGTGTAGGGGGGGGGGGGAGTTAGGGGACAAGAGGAGCTGGGAAGAAGAGAGAGACAGAGGGTGACAGACTCTCCTGGCTCCTGGATGCTCCTTGTTACCCAGCACTCCCTCAGCTTCTGGGCCTTTTTCCCTCCTCACTCCAGGGGGATCCACCCCTTTTCCCCAATCAATATCTGGCTTGCCCTCTCCCCACTGCTGAACCTCAGTGTACACACATAGCACTGCAATTCCATATGGTGTCACATGTAAACTAAATGATGCCATATTGTGTTTGGAATTATGTTCACACAATTATACAAATGAGCACACGTATCTTGTTGCCTGCTGTTGCAGATGTCAGCAGACAATGTCTTAAAATAAACCTTTCAGAGCAATGAGAAAGAGTACGAGGTCCTGGTTAAAAGAGGGCAGTCATAAGCTAGATAAAATCATAAAGTTGTACAGCATGGAAACAAACCCTTCAGTCCAACTCATCCATGCCGACCAGGTATCTGAAACTGATCTATTCCCATTTGCCAGCAATTGGCCCATATCTCTTTCAACCCTTTCTATTCATATACCCATCCAAATGACTTTTAAATGTTGTAATTGTACCAGCCTCCACCACTTCCTCTAGAGACAAAAAAACTGCAGATGCTGGAATCCAAAGTAGACAGGCAGGAGGCTGGAAGAACACAGCAAGCCAGGCAGCATCAGGAGGGGGAGGAGAAGGGTTACACCCGAAATGTTGACTTCTCCACTCCTGACACTGCCTTGCCTGCTGTGTTCTTCCAGTCTCCTCCCTGTCTACTTCACCACTTCCTCGAGGAGCTCGTTCCATACATGGACTATTCTCTGTGTAAAAATGCTGTCCCTTAGGTCCCTTTTAAATTTTTCCCCTCTCACCTTAAACCTATGCCCTCTAGTTTTGGATTCCCCTACACTGGGGAAAAAGCCTCTTTACCCTATCCATGCTCCTCATGATTTTATAAACCTCTGTAAAAACGCCGATGCTCCAGGGAAAAGGAACCCAGCCTATTCAGCCCCTCTCCATAAATCAAACCCCCCCAACCCATGCAACAACCTTGTAAATCTTTTTTGAACCCTTTCAAGTTTAACAACATCCTTCCTGTAGCAGGGCAACCAGAAATGAATGCAGTATTCTAAAAGTGGCCTCATTAATGTCCTGTACAGCCACAACATAATATGCCATCTCATATACTCAATGGTCTCACCAATGAAGGCAAGTGTACAAACATATTCTTCACTACCCTGTCTCCAGGGATTCCACTTTCATGAAACTATGGATCTGCACCTCTTGGTCTTTGTGATGGACCGAATGGCCTCCTTGTCTGTACTAATCTTGGTAATCTAGAATAAATAGAAAGTTAAAGGCCCCTGCTGAGTATTGAGGATTGCTTGTACTTTACCATCAATACAAATACTTAAATAATACTTTTCTATGTGGGCCAATTCAATTAGCATGACTTAGGCCGAGTACTGCACTGCTGCTTTACATAGAGCAAACAAGATCTTAGATGACCTTTAGTAAGTTCTAGAGCCCAACTTCTGTGCTTTTGATGTCCTTTGCATATTGTAGAATAAATTTGTGATAGCTGTGCTGAAGTTCCTGCTATTGTCAATCATGAAAAGAAGAAGATTTTAGCTGATTGTAAGAATACAAAGTAAATAACACTGCTGACATTTTCATTCTTAATGGTTTCTGGTCACGCTCGGTTTTCAATTTCCTGCGTGGGACAGTTCAGTACAAGCTGTTTTTATGGTGTCTGGCAACAGACATATAATTGGAAGTCAAATATAGCACCTTGCATGTGATTAATTTGTTCTCAGGCAGCTCAGTAAATTTGCAAGTTAGTGAAGCAATAACAAAGTCATCCACCTACCCTGACAAGATCAAATAATTGATGTTTGATGTTTGCTCTTTTGATTGCATTGCAGGTTCTTTTAACTTCTCTCTGTTGCACCCTCAGTACTGTAAAATGGCACAAGTTACGATGTTACAAAATCTCAGTCTATATTCTAGAAAAGCTGCATTAGATCTCTAAGCTGGGTCCATTTAAAATTACTAAGCACAAGTGCTTAGTTACAAGACCAATGAAAATGAATTTGTTTCTGGACTTTTCATTATTCCAGTTTCCAATATGTCTTTAGTCAACTGTAATATCTAACATACAGCAAAACTGTTGTCGTTATCAAAGGTGAATCACAATTGTCTCAGACATTATTGCCCAAGCTCCTCATAAGGCAGAATATTACAGTGCCACACCAACCAGGCTCAGATGGAGGGCGCCTTTGTAATCTTCTTTTCCCCTCCACATACTCACTCTCCTCAATCTTATATAGGGTGAACATGACATAGGAGTCTCACTTACTCTAGCACCAACTTAGCCCCTTAAATGGATAATTATTGACCACTTAAAGGCCACTTCAATCCCGATCTCATTTTGAGGCTGGAGGAGGGGTTCAGGGACAGGGGAAACCTGGTAGATCGCTGCTTGTGAGGGTTAGGGTGGGGAATGTGAAATACAGCACCTCACTCAAAAGCAAGGTACAAGATCAGAAAACACTGCTCAAAGCATCTCAAAGGGAGTTAATGCAAAAGTGACAAGTTGCGCATAACTGTAGTCAAGTCTCCATCCAGAGTATTGCAATCAGCTCTGGCACCAAACCACAAGAACTGGCCTTGAAAGGGGTACAGTACAATTTCACCACATCCTTCAGTATTGTTAATCAATAAACATCTATCAAGCTCAGACTCAAAAATTTCAGTTAATACAGCATTCATTGACACTGAAATACCGGGTTCCGATTTCCTTCGCCCTATGTGGAGGTATTTGCAACATCTCACAGTTTGCCATTCACTGTTGCAAAGGTATGTTACTGAGCTCTGATGAAGACTCATCTAGGCGTAAAACATTAGTTTATTCTCTCTACACAGATGCTGCCTGAACCTTCTGATTTCTGGCATTCTTTTGTTTTCAGAAGGGTGGCACGGTGGCTCAGTGGTTAGCACTGCTGCCTCACAGCGCCAGGGACCTGGGTTTGATTCCTGCCTCAGGCGACTGTCTGTGTGGAATTTGCACATTCTCCTCGTGTCTGCATGGGTTTGCTCCCACAGTCCAAATATGTGCAGGTTAGGTGGATTGGCCATGCTGAATTGCCTACAGTGTTAAGTGCATTAGTCAGAGGGAAATGGATCTGGGTGGGTTACTCTTCAGAGGGTCGGTATGAACTTGTTGGGCCGAAGGGCCTGTTTACACACTGTAGGGAATCTAATCAAATCAGTATAGATTCCAGCTTCTGGAGTAATTTGCTCCTACCTGGTAAGTCATTGAGATTATCTATTCATTAAAAGCTCACTAAATTTACTTCTATCATGTTAGAGGAAAGCAGGCAAGCAAGTTCACCGTTTAGCTAGGATTTCAGACCTTCACACAATGCAGAGTACCACTGACTACAAGCACATCAATTTGCAAGATTCTGCCAGAGCCTGGTGGCCACAGGCCTTGTTATGCCATTGAGAGCTGGATTCCAAGGATGAGGTCAGAGTGAGTGTCCATGACATCAAAGCAGCATTTGACTGAATGTGACATCAAGGGGACCTAGCAACATTGCAGTCAACTGGAAACGTGGAGTATTCGCTTCCTTTTTTTGCAGCTAAATCTTACACAAATGAAGAAGATTGTTCTGAGGAAGAGTCACCAAACCCAAAATGGTAACTTTGATTTTTCTTCACACCTGCTGAGCTTTTCCAACAACTTCTGTTTTTGTTTCTGAAGAAGATTGTAGTTGCTGGAGCCAATTATCTCAGCTGCAGGAATACCTCAGGGTTTTTTTTCAGCTAACCTGTTCAGAGCTGTTATTCCACAGGTGGGACATTACTACTGTGCCACAAGCATCCTATGTTCCTCAGGATAATGCCCTAGGCCCAAACATATGCAGTTGTTTCAATGACCATCATAAAGTCAGACGTGGGGATGTTCCCAGACAATTGCACATGTTCAGCACCATTCACAGCTCCTCAGATACTGAAACAGTCTATGTCCAATTGCAGTCAGACACTTACAAAAACATTTACATAAACCACATAAGTGCTAGGCAATGCCTCCCACTTCCCCTCCCCCCACCACCCTGCCCACAAATGAGAAAATCTTGATTTAACATTTAATAGCATTACTATTGTTGAACAGCTTACTATCAACACCTAAGTCATGAGTGTGATGGAATATCCTCTACTGGCCGGAATGACTACAGCTTCAGTAACTTTCAAGGACCAGTCTA
The DNA here is from genome assembly GCF_047496795.1 of Chiloscyllium punctatum. NCBI lineage: Eukaryota > Metazoa > Chordata > Chondrichthyes > Orectolobiformes > Hemiscylliidae > Chiloscyllium > Chiloscyllium punctatum. The sequence continues at coordinate 65,691,330 of NC_092739.1, read as the reverse complement.
GCCAAAGTTACCAACTTTGTTGGCACCCCATCAACCACCTCAGCATTCACACCCACCATCACTAAAATATTGTGTCCGCAGTATCTACCATCCATTAGTCATTGTAGCTCCTTCAACAAACTCCGTCCAAACCCATGACAACTACCATCTAGAAGGACAAGGCCACAGCTGCACAGGAACACCGCCTCCTGCAAGTTCCAGAACTACATCATCATTCTTTCGCTGTCACTGGGTCCCAAACCTGGAATTCCCTTCCTATCAGTACTGTGAGTGGACTGACACCCTTGGACTGCAGCAGTTCACGAAGGCAACTTCTCAAGGGCAATTACTGACGGGTAATAAGTGCTGACCTTGCCATCAAAGCTAACGCCCACGAAGAAATACAAAAAAGAAACTTCGGTGGAATGAAGTCATGTGGGTAGCAGCCATGTCTTCCACCTTTGACCTGCCACAAACAATCCTGAACAGTTCTCACCAATGAGCATTCTTTTCCAGAAAAATGGCTTCACACAATCAGGTCTAATGTCAGGCAAACTGGTACAGTCAATCCCATATCGAGGGCTGAGTGTAGGGATCAACACTCACCACATTTTTCTCTGTTTTTCGATCTGGGACAGACTGCAAACTCAGAATATATTGCCTCAGGTTGTGCTTTCTCTGAAAATGACTGTGTAAGCAGGAACAAAAATGTCAAAACCATGCCTTTTTTGTTTTCTATCCTGAAGGTGCTGTTAAAGTGTCCCAGGTACTGGATGTCCTGGCTAGATAGAGTAGTTGCTTTAACTGATTATGTGTCAGCTGGCAGTGTCACTGTTGGGTGCACCGATTGCAAAGCTAATCCTGTTTTTGTCTGAAAATGCTAGCGGCAGTCACTGAGAACCAGTCTGGAGCTGGAATCCAGGCTGCTTTTTTGTAGCAGAGCAGCACAAGGAGCAGTGGTAACTTACATGTACCTAGGGGTCTGCATGATACTCATGGTTCATTTCTAGAGTGGACATGTAAATGTTCATAAGGTTTATGTAAATTGCTCAAATATATATAAAATATTAGCCCCACCTAGTGCTACACTTGCATCTCACAGAGTAAGAACTTTCAGTAGTGTTTGCAATGCTGAGAATGTATGACTAGAGATGCTAAATTTAACTACAATATTCTTAGAAGAGTTTCTGAAACATTTTGTTTAGGGTAACTGTATCTAGCAATGTTAACAAAAATAAACTGAGAATGTGAACTCAGCAACACGTGAACAAATATCAGCCCAATGAGGTCATTGATAACCTACCCACATCTCTTTTGAGGTAAAGTTCACCTCCAAATCCAAAAAAAATCCCAATATCCATCATCAAGTCTGGTTATTCCTACCATCACTGACACCCACCTCTGATCCTATTTTAACATAAATCTTCTTCATCTCTCACCTCCAGACTCCACTTTCGTAGATGCACTTAGCATGTCTGCTCTGCTCCACCCCATAAATCCCAACATATCCGAAACCCAAGCCACATCTTATTTCCCATTTATGGTCTTTGAAAAAGCCTAGGTCCAAGTGCTCTAACGCCCTGAATTCAAAGCCTTCTAGGTTCCTGTACTCCCAACCTCAATAATCACCCTCCTCCAGTCTCAAGTAGCAGTTTACACCCTTGGCTCAAGTAATTTGCCCCCCTTTAGATTCTGCATCACTCTTTCCCTCCTTAAGGACACTTTGGACCACCATTTCCTTCATGGATTTCTCTATCACTTCCTTTGTCCAAAAGCTACCCCAAAGTCTATTCCTTTCACTATGATGTCAGTCATTTCCTTGCTTATTAGAAACCTGTTTTTCTCACCATCCTGAGATGCTTTGAGTCACGTGTCTACATTAATTGTGCACTTTAAAATATGGACTGACATTATTGCTGGTCAAGCTAAATGTCTGGCCAGTCAGCTCAATTTGTCAAATTTTAACAATCTCAACAGTTCCATCAATGCTGTTCTGTTCAGTCTGGGTCAAGGATCAATAGACCGTGACTCATATGATTTCCATGAGTCACAGCTAACACAGCCAAGTAAATTTGAATGTTCAGAGACCTCAGGCACTAGATTGCATTTGTGTGATGGATCTAATATCGAGTGGCATTCCGGATTTGGTATGATAGTAGATAATTAAATTATGTCTAACAACCTTGAGATCCTGTCTGGACTTTGTCAGCAAAACAATATATATTGGAGCATAAATGGATGTAAATCCACATCTTGGAGGGTAATGGATTCCATTTTTAGTACCATATCACAATCAAATATGGCTATGTATATTTAGTACAGTTGATATGGCAAACAAATGTTAAATGCAATGAGTTAAAGTAGTAAACTACAACATAAACAGGTGAGCAAGAGTGCTATATTACAGTTCACGATAAGATTAAAAGGCTATAAATCACTACAGTTATTCTAACAACACAGCTTTCACAATGTCACTTCTCTGATTAAGGTATTACTCCACATAAGGGTACAGTAGCATCATGGTTTTGTTGGCTGGACTGGTAACACAGTAGCTTAAACTAATGATATGGAGATACAGGAGTGAAGTTCCGTCCCACAGTGGAGACAGGTTTGGAGGTGAGTGAGATGACCAATTAATTATGGTCTCATGGACATTTACAGCACAGAAGGAGGCCATTCAGCCCATCGTGGCCTCACCAGTAAATAAAGATCTGATGACATTCATGGCATTTTCCAGTTCTTGACTTACAGCCCTGGAGGTTGTGGCAACACAAGTGAATATCTGAGAATTGTTTAAATGTAACAAGAGTTCTACCTTTTCAGGCAGTGAGCTCCAGTCTGCAATCACTCTCTGGGTGAAACTCCTTCTCCTTAAATCTCCTCTTTGCCTTCTACCGCTTATGTTAAGTCCAGTCCCCAGGTTATAGATTCTCTAATTAGTAGAAAGGTATCTTCCTATCACCTTATTATGCCCCTCATTACCTTACATAGCTCTATCTGAAACCTCTCAGCCGTCACTCCTCCAAGGATAACAACCCCATCCTATTCAATCTATCTCCATACCTCAAACACTCCAGCCTAGGGAACATCCTGGTAAATCTCCACTGCTACCTTTCTGATGCAATCCCATCCTTCAAAGAATGTGGTGACCAGAACTGCACACAGTATTCCAGTTGTGGTCAAATCCTGCTACCTTCAGACATCTGGAGCCATATACACCTAGGTCCTTCTGAAGTCCTGCGGTTTTGAAGAAAGTCATGCTGGACTAGAAACATTAATTCTGTTTCCCTTTCCACAGTACCTGATGAGTTTTTCCAGCTTTGTCAATCTTTTTTTCAGGGTCCCTCTGATCGTCAGTACTTTCCAAGATCATATTACTCAAATACATTACCTCAAACATTTCTGGGATGAATTACATGTGCTACTGTTCTGCTTAGCTAGCCAGTCCACTAATACCCTCCTGCAGTTTACAGCCACCTTCCTCATTATTTACCACCCAACCAATCTTCAGGTCTGCTGTGAGTTTTTTGATTATAGCCCTACATTTAAGTTCAAACCACTGAAGTATGCCATAACCACCAATGGTGCCAGCTCCGAGCCCTGCAGAACCCGGTGGAAACAGACCTCCGGTCACAGAAACATCCCTCGACCATTACACTCTGTTTCCTGCGTCTCAGCCAATTTTAGATCCAATGTGTCATTTGGCCTTGAAACCCATGGGCTCTTCCTATCTTGACCAATCAACCCTGAGGGGCTCTATCAAAAGCCATGCTAAAGTCAAGGTGGACCATATTAAATTCTCTAGCCTCATCCACACTCATGCTTCCCTCTTCAAACATTTGATCAAATTTGTCAAACAGGGCCTTCCTTTAACAAATTTCTTGCCACCATTATTGTGTCAATCTGTTGGTACTTTCCCATCTTAGGCCTATTTCCTGGAGGTCCTGATTTCTAGGAGGCAGCTTCTGAGGATGGGATGGTGAGAACTATCTATCAATGATGGCAGGTAGCTAAATAAACCAATTAAATTGTCAATTGCGGGCTCTCTTCACAGGCCATCTGAGTCTTCAAGGTGGTGAAATGGGTTTCCCTGATGTGTCTGGTGAGTGTAGACCAGCCACAGACTATCTGTAGTATGGTTTCACCGAGGAATGATGACTTGGCAATTGTGCCCATATTTCATATCGTTGTTGAGTCTTTAGAGGAAGCCTTGAGATCCCCTCATGGTCCTGCCCATCTACAACAGCAGTCTCCACTTCTCTTGGATGGGGGCTATCACCCTTCTGGAGTCTTGGGTGCCCTCTACTGGCTCATACATCTGTAAAGTCCACCCATAAATCTTAGTCAAATAGGGTTCCCAGAGGCATTGTCATAATCAGCTGCCGGCTCAAAGCTCCTCCAGTGTCTCACCAGGTTGTAGACATCAGGTCCCAGTCTGGTATTAGTATTCGGACTGTGGAAGGAAAATTCAATCCATGAGTTCAATTTCCTCCAGCACAGTTAGGTAATTCCATTTCAGTTAATTCAATGTATTTGGAATAAAAAAAAGTCAGTATCCGTCATGGTGAGCACAAAACAGTCAGATTGCCATAAAGGACCATTCAGTTCACTAACATGATTTAGGAAAGGGAGTCCTATGCATCTGGCCCACATCTGTCTGCCCACTGTAATGGCCAAGTAAGTCACCAGTTGTAACAACCCGCTATGGAAAGGTGTAAGAAAGATTAAACTAGATGGATCATCAGAATTGGTGCAGATGTTAAATTTAGATGTGAGATGGTTCTTGATCGCAGTAACCCTTGCTAGATCCTTGGAAGAATAATTGAGAGAAACAGACCTTTCAGCCATCATCCCAGACCTCTATATCACCATCCCAGTGGAAGGACAGACTCACCATGAAGTGGTGGCACATAAGTGTTACATAGTTGGTAGAAAGTGTCCCTAGGAATATTAAACATTGACTTTGGATGCCAGTGTGGCTCACAGCATCTTGTACCACAGTTACTAACTACTGCCCTCCCTCAGCTGATGAATCTGGACTGATTCAACGTGAAATGTATGAGTTGCATAAGCACTGAGAGTAGCAAGGGCACAAAATGTGGCTTTAATGTCCATCGCCGTGACTGACTGAGTTACCTCGCTCCTGAAGGATATTTCTGCCAAACAGGATTTGTGGGAAATAATGGGTGAGCCAACACATGAGAGAAATCTACTGACCTCATCCACATCTATCCATCTATCCATCTATGCATTTGTCCAAGATAGTATTGGAAGTGGTGGCCACTGCACAGTACTTGTTCAGCCAAAGTTCTAACTTCACTCTGAAGACACTGGCTATTGTATTGCATCACATTTAGCAACATGCTAAAAAGCATACGTTCAGAACAGATCGAGCAACTCAGAACTGGTGATCCATGAGACACAGTGGACTATCAGCAGCAGCAGAACTGTACTCAACCAAATCCTGTAACCTCATAACTTGGCATATGCCACACTCTACCATTACCATCAAATTGGGAGACCAACCCTGGTTCAGTGAGGGGTGCAGGAAGGCAAACCAGGGGCTTAACCAGGCACGTCTCAATATGAGATATCAACATACAATACCTGCATAAACAGAAGGGGGTTTGAGAGCAATGCAGGCTTATGCAACACATACACTTCATTTTTGAAAACATGAATGTTTAAATGATGAACTCTGAATCCAAACAGACCTTAGCTAATCCATTACTAATGGATCAGATCAAATAGTGAAGCACAACTAACTAGCTAACAATTAGAGGGTACACCATGGACATCCTGACTTTCAATGGTGCCAGGGCCCAACATGTGAGAACGAACGACCAAGGCTGAAGCATCTGCAAATATTTTCAATAGAAAGTGAAAACTGAAACATGGAATCCCGAACGACCTCTGCTTGACATTCAGCAGCTTTGACATTATGGCATTCCCATCCATCAACATCCTAGAAACACTGAAAGTTGACATTACATGAAAAGGCCATTCAGCCCATTGTGTCAGTGGCACCCAAGAAAGAACTAACCAGCCTCTTCTCACTCGCCAGCTCATGGTCATTAGCCATGTAGACTACAGCACTGAGGGCATATCCAAACATTTGCTGAAAGGGATCAGGGTTGCTGCCTCTCCCATCCCTCATGGCAGTGAGTTCCAGAAGCCTATGACCATCCAGGGGCTACTTGTCACACAAGAAGGTGAGGACTTCTCAGCCCACAAATAAAATTCTCCGCTCAGCTGATATATTCTTGAGGCCTTCCTAACCAGCTGGTCTGCTTATCCTGCTAACTTCAGGAAGCTGGAGATATGCACTGTCAGATCTCTCTGTTCCTGTGGATGTTTCAGAATCTTACATCTTATTGTGCATTATCTTGCCTTGTTCGCCTTTTCAAATGTACTCACTCACATTACTTCGCTCATCCACCGAGGACAATTAGAGATAGACAACAAATGCTGGCCTTGCAGCGATGCCCATATACCATGGAAAAAAACACATAAAGTAACTCAGTACTGAGTCCAGTGGAAGCTCATAGGAAACTGCCTTCCAGTCATTTGTTACTTGTGACACTACTCTTCCTGTCGCTAAGTCAGTTTAGATTTAGATCTGTCTTACTGCGTGCTTCTTTGCAGTTTGGAATCAGAACATGCGTAATAGTCTCTCATGGAGAATTTAATTGGTAAAATAAACTTTAATTCAGGTGAGACTGTCTCTGAATGAGCATGCATGATAGGCAATGCTTGCAGTATCAGGAAACTCAACATGCTGGTCACGTTCTGAGAAACTCATTGCAATCCTTCACCTCACTTGTCCGAAACCTGCTTTTTGGTCTCGTACAATTCAGATCCCCCCCAAGCCCCTTGCCACCAGTTCCTGGGAGCAGCACAAGATTTCACCCAAAGAGTTCATCAAATTCTTTCTAAGTCACTTTTGTAATAACATCATTGTACACATCTCGCTGTGGATCTTTCAGATGCGGTGCTTTCAGTTTCAGAATCAACCCCTCAACAACTTCTTCCTCTTCATGCCACCGAATTCAGACGATTTGAATGATCTGATGACACTTGGTGCACGATAAGCATTCAATGATTTGACATTGAGCTGAATCTGCCCATATTTTGTGTGGCATTTCCATCGAGTTTCACAGAGTGTTTTTATCCAATAGACAATAGGTGCAGGAGAAGGCCATTCTGCCCTTCGAGCCTGCACCACCATTCATTATGATCATGGCTGATCATCCTCAACCAGTATCCTGTTCCTGCCTTATCTCCATAACCCTTGATTCCACTATCCTTGAGAGCTCTATCCAACTCTTTCTTAAACGAATCCAGAGACTGAGCCTCCATTGCCTTCTGGGGCAGAGCATTCCACACAGCCACCACTCTCTGGGTGAAGAAGTTTCTCCTCATCTCTGTCCTAAATGGCCTACCCCTTATTTTTAAGCTGTGTCCTCTGGTTTGGGACTCACCCATCAGTGGAAACATGTTTCCTGCCTCCAGAGTGTCCAATCCTTTAATAATTTTATATGTCTCAATCAGATCCCCTCTCAGTCTTCTAAACTCAAGGGTATACAAGCCCAGTCGCTCCAATCTTTCAACATAAGATAGTCCCGCCATTCCAGGAATTGGCCTCATGAACCTACGCTGCACTCCCTCAATAGCCAGAATGTCTTTCCTCAAATTTGGAGACCAGAACTGCATACAATATTCCAGGTGTGGTCTCACCAGGGCCCTGTACAGCTGCAGAAGAACCTCTTTGCTTCTATACTCAATCCCTCTTGTTATGAAGGCCAGCATACTATTAGCCTTCTTCACTACCTGCATTACCTGCATGCTTACTTTCATTGACTGATGTACAAGAACACCCAGATCTCTTTGTACTGCCCCTTTACCTAACTTGACTCCATTTAGGTAGTAATCTGCCTTCCAGTTCTTGCCACTAAAGTGGATAATCATACATTTATCCACATTAAACTGTATCTGCCATGCATCTGTCCACTCACCTAACCTGTCCAGGTCACTCTGTAATCTCCTAACATCCTCCTCACATTTCACCCTGCCACCCAGCTTAGTATCATCAGCAAATTTGCTAATGTTACTATTAATACCATCTTCTATATCATTAATATATATTGTAAAAAGCTGCGGTCCCAGCACTGATCCCTGCGGTACCCCACTGGTCACCGCCTGCCATTCCGAAATGGAGCCGTTTATCACAACCCTTTGTTTCTATCAGCCAACCAACTTTCAATCCAAGTTAGTACTTTGCCCCCAATACCATGCACCCTAATTTTGCTCACTAACCTCCTATGTGGGACTTTATCAAAGGATTTTTGAAAGTCCAGGTACACTACATCTACTGGATCTCCCTTGTCCATCTTCAGAGTTACATCCTCAAAGAATTCCAGAAGATGAGTCAAGCATGATTTCCCCTTTATAAATCCATGCTGACTCTGACCTATCCTGTTACTGCTGTCCAGATCCACAAGCACAGTTGGGTTTTCTGACATGATCATCTCAAACTTGCCTCATTAAGCACCTCCTTGTCCCTTTGGCACCTGCCCATCTACCGTTAGGTTCATTCTCCCATTCACTATAGCCAGATTGATTTGTCAATGTTGGGATATACCAGGGTGACTGGCATCAGTGCCATTTTTTAAAAAGCAGTTGTGTACCCAATCAAATGCTGTGAGGCCAGGGATGCCCTTCACAGTACATAGCTAGTTCCCTGGACATGGCAGATAAGGGAGCAGATTCACATGAGGAAGTGCTTGCTTCCCAGGGAATCCTAGGATAAATCCCATCCGGCCTGGGGAACTTATCTGTTTCCACCCTTTCCAGAATTGCTAACACTTCCTCCTTGTGAACCTCAATCCCGTCTGGTCTAATAGCCTGAATCTCGGTATTGTCCTTGACAACATTGTCTTTTTCCAGTGTGAATACTGATGAAAAATATTCATTTAGCGCTTCCCCTATCTCCTCGGACTCCACATGCAACTTCCCTCTACTGTCCTTGACTGGCCCTAATCTTTCTTTAGTCATTCTTTTATTCCTGACATACCGATAGAAAGCTTTAGGGTTTTCTTTGATTCTATCTACCAATGACTTCTCATGTCCCCTCCTGGCTCTTCTTACCTCTCTCTTTAGGTCCTTCCTGGCTAACTTGTAACTCTCAAGTACCCTAACTGAGCCTTCACATCTCATCTTTACAAAAGGTTCCTTCTTCCTCTTGACAAGAGATTCAACTTCTTTAGTAAACCTTGGCTCCCTCGCTCGACCACTTCCTCCCTGCCTGACAGGTATATACTTATCAAGGACACGCTGTAGTTGTTCCTTGCATAAGCTCCACATTTCAACTGTGTCCATTCCCTACAGTTTCCTTCCCTATCCTATGTATCCTAAATCATGATTGCCTTTCCCCCAGCTATAACTCTTGCCCTACGGTATATACCCATCTCTTTCTATTGCTAAAGTAAACGCAACCCAATTGTGGTCACTATCACCATTCATTTCCCCCAGGACAGACAGAGGGGGCCATGATCCCAAAACCACCAGCTTGGTCCAGGGTTGCCATGCAGGTCAGCGTAGTCTCAATGATCGGAGGAATGTACAACAATGTCATGGGAACATCACGGACCTTCTGTGTTTTACCAATGTAACAGCCACCATCATCTGCCATCTCACACTCACCCTATCTCTGCCACAGCACCCACCTCCCACCAGGGCTTACATTCAAATACTCTCACGAACACACACATCTTTCCTCACTTGGTTTCACTTCCCCTACTGAGCATTCACACTGTATGCCCTCTGCGCCCCCCCCCCCCCCCTTACCATCTTTCCCCAACTGCACCAGCACTTACAGCCATGCCAGCACTTCCATCCCACACTTTCTCTCATTCCAGGAGACAATGGCCCATAGTAGTTCAGGAAGAGCCAAGATGGGTGTGGGAATGCCTGACATTTTGGATCGTCAACTTTCCAAGGAGAGTATTCTGACTGTGACTATCTTGAGCAGTCCAGTGTGACTCTCATTCTGAACTCTTCCAGAATTGCCCTCTGCTGGGCTGGGTCTCAGCCTGTCAAAGTTGTTAATGTCAGCCAGGAGCAATTCCCTGTGCATGAGGCTGACATTCCATCTGGTTATAAAAACTGATATCATGTGCTTGCAAGAGAAACATGAGAGTGAGTCTTCACAAACCATTCCTGGCATGCATATTGCTGTCAAGAACAACAGCTATGGCAACACAATACATATGCGTGACAAAAGACTGATGGAAAACACTGCTGTGAAACCATAATACAATGGAATTTATAATGGTTAAACTCAATCGAGTAATAGCATTTTCAAATTACTAGGCAAATTCTTGACACATGAACAACCAATTGTACCCTCTTAAACAGCCATGCTCTGTCACAATAAAAACCGAAAGAACTGCAGATGCTGTAAATCACAGACAAATGGAGAAATAGGAAACTGGAGTCCTAAGGAAGGGTCACTTGACCCGAAATGTTAACTCTAATTTCTCTCCATAGATGCTGCCTGACCTGCTGAGCTTTTCCAGCAATTTCTGTTTTTGTCCATGTTTTCACAGGTGCCTTTAGTTCACAATCCTATCTGAGAAGACTCCCACAATGCCTACAACGCAGAAGAAATTGCAAAGTAAGATGCCAATGAACAACCCTATTCTGTGTTACAACCCCTGCACAGAACCTGAGGATATAATCCAAATCTAGGCTTCATTACATCTGAGAATGTAGACGGGAAGAAGGAATGGTACGGTTCCTAAAATCCCTGCTAAGGTCAGTGTCAATGACAACAGGGGCTACAGGTCAACACGCTAAAAAGTAATGGAGCTCCAGGCAACATACCTGAACCATAGGTTGCTCTCATTGATGTCAACATCGTGTGCCAGCACTGCTTGGGAATCAAATGTGGTACACCCCATTACGGCACAGGATGTAGTTGTCAGCTGTTGATGCCACTCATTCAGTGGCTCACTGGCTGCCATCGTTGCCTCTGTTCACCTCCGTCTGTCCCTTCAGCCTTTCCCATTCACCGCATCCCTCTTGCACACCATTTTGTTCAGAGAGTGGGGCAGTCAGTGAGGTGGTGGGCAATGAGCCCCACCAGGTACTCTTTCTTAACACTCTGCTGGGTCAATAGTTTCCATTTGGGGGGGCAGTAAATATGGAGCTGTTAGGAAGCCCTGTCCCTGGCAGCAATGTCAGAGAGACCGTGACTGCATGGTGCCAATCCCTGTAGTTGTGGAGACAACATCCTTATTTGTCAATTCAATGGACAGACAGAACTGTGAGCTTATATCTCATCAGTGAAGGATGCATTAAGCTTAGGGAATTGCTCCCTTGGGATTAGACAGGAGAACAGGTTGAAAACTGGAGGAAACTGACCAAAATAATGAAACCTGTGCCACAAAAGCGAAACGTCATGTGTCATCGTGATGGAGATATATCAAAGTTAATGAACATCACAGTCTCTCCAGAACAAGTCACTCACCAGCTCACTTTCACATGCAAAGTAACCAAAAGGTATAGTGTGAAATGAAACTAATCAATGAGGAAATCAATTCACTTTCCATGAGATAGTCAAACCCATGTGGAGTCATTCAACATGGAGCTAGAGATACCTGTGTCAACCCTGAAATATGCAAGGGCAGCTGGACAGATAGTGTATCCGATAAGCTACTTCTACACTTCATAATAGAATGTTAAAAGGGACTACATTGGCAAGGAAAGAAGTTAGGTGCTCGTGACTGTCATACCAATAAAAATGAGAGAGAAACGCAGATATCCTTGATACTCACTGACTGGTCTCATTTCATCACCCACAGGATAAAGCCCACAAAGAGTGTTGCCTCTGAAATTTCTTTATTGCAAATTACTATGTGAAAGGCCACAAAATGGGTGAAGAAACTGCTGAGGATCTTGGAGAACAAGGCTTGGAACAAAACCACTGGTGCATCCAACATTTAATAACAGCTGAAGTTGCAAAGGCTGGTGACAATGTGGACATGAGGAAACTAAGAATCGAATCCAAGTCTGACTGTGAGAGCATAAGCAAATTCTTAAGCACTAGCACAGTGCCTTGTATCACTATCTCATGCTCACAAGGAACTATTTCAGATATGTTATAACACCATGTCCTGGATGCAGTTTTGGAGTGACATGTTATGATGATGACACCATTGAATGTACAGTAAGCTTCGCTCTTTCAGGAAGGAGCAATTACATCAGAGTGAGACACAGTCCGAGTGATTATATAGACTGGAGGCAATATGGAAATAGAACTGGTAAATCTTTCTTTCCTTTCTCCATTTTACAAGCTTAAAATTCAGTCGTTGAGTGAAAAGATTAATAAGGTAGCTGACTCAGCTGACCTAGGGAGAGTTATAAGTCGACCACCTGAAGCCTGAATAGGACCTGAATAGGTGTTAATTACTATTGTTACTTAACCAATGTGGGTCATCTCAGCTCTATTTAAGAGAATTAAAAATCACACAACACCAGGTTACAGTCCACCAGGTTTATTTGGAAGCATTAGCTTTCAGAGTGTCACACTTTCATCAGGTGACTGTGAAACAGAATCATAAGACACAGAATTTACAGCAAAAGATGACAGTGTCATGCAACTGAAATTATATATTAAACAAACCTAGATTGCTGTAAAGTCTTTCACCTTTTAGAATGGGTTGCAGTTTCATTTCACACACTAGTGCTTCCAAATAAACTTGATGGACTACAACTTTGTCCACCCCAGCCCAACACCGGGCACCTCCACATAATGGCTATTTCAGAGAGAAAGGTTAGGAGGGAATGAGTACACAGTTTGGAGAATTTGGAGACAGTGTGGGAATTTGATGCAGATGGGAAGAGGTAGTTCTGGCTTGTGTTTTTTGCTGATAGTTTGCAACTTTTTTTTTAAGTAAGTCAGAAGTCACATGACAGTGGATTATAGCCCAACAAGTTTATTTGAAATCACAAGCCTTTGGAGTGTTCCCTTACCTGACAAAGTAACAGTGCTCTGAAACGTTGTGACTTCAAATAAACCTGTTGGACTACAAGCTGGTGTTGTGTGATTTTTAGTTTTGTTCACTCTTGTCTAACAAGGACATCTCCATTTCTTTTTCTTTAAGCAGGATAAAGTCAAGCTCAGGACTCGGGGCCCAGCACCAGAATGACATCACAGGAAAACTGTAAGTTCATTGGTTGGTGGTAGCTACTAATTTAACTATCTATAATAGGTTACCTTCAGATTGAAGGTAAATAAGTCAAATATTTACAGGCTACATATTAAAAGATCAACATTAAGTTCCTAAACAATCAAATTAAAAACTACGTAATTAAAACAGATGCCAGGCTGATTGATGGGTTGTAACTGCAAGTTATAGGAGTTGGTGAATCATATTGTGGCTGTAGTGACAACATCTGGAACAAATGCTTGAGGAAATCTGGCTCAGAGTTGATGAGTTGGAGGCTGAGCTCCACTACTTTTTAGCGTGTTGACCTGTAGCCCCTGTTGTCATTGACACTGACCTTAGCAGGGATTTTAGGAACAGTACCATTCCTTCTTCCTGTCTACATTCTCAGATGTAATGAAGCCTAGATTTGGATTATATCCTCAGGTTCTGTGAAGGGGTTTTAACACAGAATAGGGTTGTTCATTGGCATCTTACTTTGCAATTTCTTCTGCGTTGTAGGCATTGTGGGAGTCTTCTCAGATAGAATTGTGAACTAAAGGCACCTGTGAAAACATGGACAAAAACAGAAATTGCTGGAGGTGTATGCCAATATACTTCTGGCAGGTACCATGAGTGAATCCATGAAGATTGGCATCATCACCCTCATCTACAAGCGGAAGGGGGAGAGGGAGGAACTCAGAAATTGGAGACCAATCTCACTGTTGAATGCGGATTACAAAATTCTGTCAAAGGTAATCGCCAACAGGGTCAGGTCTGCTCTGGGGTCGATGATTCACCCTGACCAAACCTGTGCTGTACCAGTCAGGAAGATCACTGAGAGTCTCGCACTCCTCAGGGATACGATCGGCTACGTGCAGGACAGAGGGTTGGACACCTGCCTGATCAGCCTGGACCAGGAGAAAGCCTTTGACAGGATATCACACAGGTATATGAGAGATATTCTCTCTGAAATGGGCTTTGGGGAGGGAATCTGCAATTGGATCAGACTGCTCTACACCAACATTGTCAGTGCAGTCTCAATCAATAGGTGGGAATCAGAGAGCCTCCCAGTCAGATCTGGAGTCAGGCAGGGCTGCCCTCTCTCTCCTGCCTTGTCTGTGTGCTGCATAGAGCCATTTGCCGAGTTCATCAGGAAGGATGCGAGCCTGAGAGGGGTGACTATTCCTGGCGGCGGGGGCCTGCAGGTTAAGGCCTCCCTGTACATGGATGACGTCACCGTTTTCTGCTCAGATCCGCTGTCCGTGTGCAGACTCATGTGCATATGTGACCAGTTTGAACGGGCCTCGGGGGCCAAGGTAAACCGAGGCAAGAGCGAGGCCATGCTCTTCGGGAACTGGGCCGACCAATCCGCGATCCCCTTCACCGTCAGGACCGACCACCTGAAGATGCTGGGTATTTGGTTCGGGCGGGGGGGGGGGGGGGGGGGCGGCTGGGGCGTGTGCCAAGTATTGGGAGGAACGTATCAGCAAAGTGAGACAGAAACTGGGCAGATGGAAGCTACAGTCGCTCCCCATCGCGGGAAAAAACCTGGTCATCAGGTCTGAAGCACTGTCATTGCTGTTATATGTGGCACAGGTCTGGCCTATTCCCAGAACCTGTGCCGTTGCAGTCACCTGGGCCATCTTCCGGTTTATATGGAGATCAAAGATGGACCGGTCCAAAGGGACTCGATGTATAAAGATCTGGGCAACGGGGGAAAAAAAACACCCAATGCCACCCTCACCCTGATGGCCACCTTTGTGTGTGGCTGCATCAAGCTGTGCGTGGATCCCCGGTATGCAAACACCAAGTGTCACTACGTACTGAGGTTCTACCTGTCCCCAGTGTTGGGAAGGATGGGCCTGGCCTCGCTGCCGCAGAACGCTCCGAGTAGTTGGACCGTTCGGTATCACCTGTCCTTCGTGGAGAAGTTTTTGAAGAAAAACATCTTTGACCACAAGTCCATCAGGAAGTGGTCAGAACATAGTGGCCTTGAGACCCTTCGGGAAAAGGAGAGGGCGGATCCTGTTGAGCGGTTCCCTGAGCAGATTGTCAAAGCCATTTGGCAGAATGCCTCATCGCCAGAACTTTCCAACAAGCACCAAGACATGGCTTGGCTGGTGGTGAGAAGGGCCCTGCCTTTGAGATCCTTTATGCACGCCCAGACTCTCTGCCTCACCACACGCTGCCCTTGAAGCGGCTGCGGGGGGGACGAGACTGTCACACACCTCCTTCTGGAATGTGCCTACGCAGAAGAAGTCTGGAGAGGAATGCAGTGGTGTTTGTCGAGGTTCGTCCCGAGCAGCGCCGTGATGCGGGACTCCGTGCTGTACGGCCTGTTCCCGGGACTCACACTAAGACGAACATCAACTGTGCCTGGAGGATCATCAACTCAGTGAAGGACACTCTCTGGGTGGTCCGAAACCTGTTGATCTTCCAGCTGAAGGAGTTGACCCTGACTGAGTGTTGCGGACTGGCACATTCCAAGGTCCAGGACTACGTGTTGAGGGACGCGCTGAAGCTTGGGCAGCTGCGCTAAGGCGCGGTGGGGAAAGACCACCGTGTAACATCTGCCTGCCTAAGCACAGGTGGCCGATGCAGTAAGGGGGCTCCGCTGATTCCCCAACTAAATATATGGATAGTAATCGTACAGACCTGTAAATATGAATGGTTACTCTGTCTCTGCATGCAAAGAAATGGAATGTTTACGTATGTATGGTATGACCAATTGTACAGATCATCAAAATATTTTTTTGGAGGCTGAACTTTGAAGACTTTGGCACATTAAGGAGGGGGATAGTTACCTGACTTGAGGAGGCAGTCACACCCTTTACTCGGTCAGGGTTGGGAAGGTGTGATTTTGAGGCAGGTAGATGAATCCAGGAGGTAATGCTGAAGGAGCCTCAGCTCTTGAGCTTGTCTAGCAGGCTTGAGATTCTTGTATGGATGAGGGTGGGCACTGTAAGGATTGTAATGTTCAATTGTAACCTGTTACACCTGATTCCAGCTTCTCCCCACTCAAACTGCAGAGTGAATGATATCATATTATGGTTAGTGCCCCCTTGGAGTTAACCTTAACTATTACACTGCGTAAAAGGAAAATCTCTACAATGTGGTGAAGGTTAGTAGGAAGACAGAAGATTGGAAGCCTTTCAAATACCAGCAGAGGATAACTAGAAAGCAACAAGAGAGGGTGAAGATAGAAATGAGTAGGCTAGTTAGTAATATAAAAGAAGATTGCAAGAGTTTTTAAAGTGGATACCTAAAAGGTAAGAGAAAAGAGTGGACATTAGATTGCTGGAATATGAGGCTAGAGAAGTAGTAATGGGGAACAAACAAATGGTGGAGGATCTGAATAGGCGCTTTGCATTAGTTGTCACAGTGGAGGACACCAGCAGCATATCAAAACTTTGAGAATCAGGGGGCAGAGGTAAGTGTAGTGGCCATCAGTAAGGAGAAGGTGCTAGGGAAAGCTGAAAGGTCTGAAAATGGATAAATATTGCAGAGCAGTTGGACTATACTCCATGAGTTCTGAAGGAGATTATAGAGGCATTGGTGGTGATCTTTCAGTAATAACTAGAGTCAGAGAGGCTCCCAGAGAAGAGAAAAATGGCAAATGTCATATCCCTTTTTAAGAAGGAAGGGAGACGACCTTAAACTATAGGCCAATCAGCTATTGACAAGATTTCAGAGTCCATTATTAAGGATGAGATTGCAGAGTACCAAAAAGTGCATGGTAAATAGGATGGAGTCAGCATGGCTTCATCAAGGGGAGGTCATGCCTGATAAATCTGTTAGAATTCCTTTGAGGAGGGAACAGGCAAGTTACACAAAAGAGAGCCAGTGGATGTGATCTGTTTGAATTTCCAGAAAGCCTTTAACAAGGTGCTGCACATGACACTGTTAAGGAGTGGCACGGTGGCTCAGTGGTTAGCACTGCTGCCTCACAGCGCCAGGGACCCGGGTTCAATTCTAGCCTCAGGCAACTGTCTATGTGGAATTTGCACATTCATCCCGTGTCTGTGTGGGTTTCTTTGGGTGCTCCACTTTCCTCCCACAGTCCAAAGATGGTGAACTGGCCATGCTAAATTGCCTCTAGTGTTAGAGGCATTGGTCAGAAGGAAATGGGTCTGGTTGGGTTACTCTTTGGAGGGTTGGTGTGGACTTGTTGGGCCAAATGGCCTGTTTCCACACTTAGGGATTCTAATTTAAATAAGATAAAAAGCCATGGTGTTCAGGGAAAGGTATTGAAATGGATACAGGATTAATTGACTGGCAGAAGGCAGAGAATGGGGATAAAGGGGTCTTTTCAGGATGGTGGTGACTAGTGGAGTTCAGTAAGGGTCCATATTATGAGCACAACTTTTCACATTATACATAAAGATCTGGCCAAAGGAACTGAGGGCACAAAACTTGGTGGCGGGACAGGTCGTGTTTGAAAGCAGGGAGGCTGCAGAAGGACTTGGGCAGGAGGGTGGGCAAAGAAGCTTTTCCAGCAATTTGTTTTTGTGGTAATAAAACCTGTACAAAATCACTCCATTATTTTTATAAATAATTGGTTGCTATTTGTAATTGATAGATTTTAGTCAAAAATTCAAACAAAATAAAACCATTTAAAAATTGATATTTAACATCATGCATCGCAGATGTTTATTTATGGGGTTATCTGTTTTTGATGTTTCTACTCCCTCTCCAAATTGTAGGCTTGGTCTAATTCTTCATAAATGTATGACAGGGTTTCCTAGTGACTGTAATTTTTTTTTGTGGTTTTCACTGATCTTGCACCAGTGTTACATCAGGAAACCAGGAAAACCCTTGCATATTTCTGCCCCAATAATTTTGTCATAGTGATATATTTGTAAATTGATCCTGGAATCAGGCAGAGGTATTCGAAGCAGCAGGAGCATAAACTTAGTACTATGGGTACAATGATACTGCTCAGTACCGAACATCGTCTTATTAGCTGTTTCTCAGAATTGCTTGAAGAAAAACAAGGGAAATATTTCAAAACTTTATTCAGGTCAAGTTCAATTAAACTTTTCTTTTAAAAAAAGCTTGTATCAGAGAAAATCAGAGTTAAATCAATAATCCATTTCGGACTTAACATGAATGATTCAACATCCCAGGCATCATCCTAGTGAATCTCTTCTGCACCTCCTCCATTACAATCCATCCTGCCTAGAATGTGGTGACCAGAACTGCAAACAGTACTCCAGCTGTGGTCTAATCAAATCTCTGTACAGCTCCAACATAACCTCCCTGCTCTTATAATCTATGCCGCAATTGATAAAGGCAAATGTCCCATATGCCACCTGAACTACCCTGTTAACCTGTCCTGTCACCTTAAGGATCTGTGGACCCAATATCCCCCTGCTCCTCTGAGTTTTCTCATGTCCTGCCATTCATTAAGTACTCCCTTGTTCTTATTTCTTCCAAAGTGCATCACCTCATATTGATCAGGGTTAATTCCATCTGATCAATCTGTTCACATTATCCTTTAACCTAGAACCTAGCCTCTCACTGTTAGCCACCCAGGCCAATCCTTGTATCATCTGCACTTACCAATCACTCCCTTCCCCCCACTAATATTCTAATCTACATCATTTAAAAATAATAGGGAGCCTACACTGATCCCTGTGGTATGCCCCTTGGACACCAGTCTCCAGTCACACAAACAGCCTTCTACCATCACCCTCTCTCTTACCACTAAGCCCATTTTGGATCCATCTTACCTGGATCCCATGTGTTTTTACCTTCTCTGTCAGTTTTCCATATGGGGCCTTGTCAAAGACCTACACCAACTGCACTACCTTCATCTATGCATATAACCTCCTCAAAACATTTAATCGTATTCATTAAGCATGCAGACTACCAACCGTGCTATTACCAGCTCAAACTCTATCTTCAGGCCTCTTGTTTGCTCTCCCATTCATTTTCCCTGACTATCACAGTTCACAGGGTAGCTAGAATTCAGGAAACTATAACTCCCCTAGTTCACCCTTCCTCATTATCTCCAAACATTAGGTTCCTCTTTCAGCTCCAGGACAGCACCACTATTACATTCTTGCTGGGTTTATGGATTGTTTCCCATGGCTGCTATGTCCAATCGTTTTTTTCAGCACCTTCTCCTCACAAAATATCCATCTTACCACTCGTCCATCTTGGACATCACAATAATCTCAACTTTTAAAAAAGGCACAAGATGAGTAATTAGTGAGGTAATAGAATTTATTTTTAAAAGGCACACAAGTGTCCATAACTTATTGTTTCCAGAACAATGCAGTTCAAAGTACCGTTAAAAAAATCTTCAAACAAAAATTGGACTGTTCTCTCAAAGAGCAGTGAATCAGTGACCTTAATGATATGACCCTCATGATATAACACTCCTCTCATTATAGAATAGAGTATCCTGCAACTTGTCATGAGGAACAACACCAGTAAAGATCCCCCAGTCCATGTATTAGTTGGGTCTATCCCTCACATCTGTCACACTTCAGACATCATGGTTCAAATATCTCACTCATCATACTTCAATGTCAAAGGCATAAAAATAGAAACGCAGTCATTTCCTGCTGCTTCCTTTAGCACTGATAATCTGCCCTCTCACCAAAGAGTGCAGCATTGATTTAAAAACAGCTACAAACCTACCAAGACAGTTGCAAACGATTGGCCTCAGTTTTATACCTGCTTATCAACAGGCAATTCCTGCTGACTGAACTTAAAGAGATGGGTCACATTAATTGCAAATAAAAACAGGCAGATTGGTGAATCGCATATTCAAACAATAGTATATAATTCAGAGAAAAATCATGCTTAAAGTGTACAATGGTCCTATCAGGCCATGCCTTGTATAATTTCTATTTATGGTTGCCCAAGCACTTGAGACATATCAGGAATGAGTGACAGTCTGATCATTAGTGTCAATGGATTGGGGTGTGAAGAATGCCACAAGGAATTTGGGTTTTTCCATTCAAAAAGTGGGCACTTGAGAGATGACCTTTATGGAGATGTACAATATAGCAAAAGAATGAAGAATTCGTGTTTAGAAGATTATATCAAACTAAGTTGTCAATTTGGTACAAAACTGAACAAATTGGAAGGTAAAATTTGTAGTGATTTCAGGAAGTTCTGTTTTACACAAAAGTGACCAAAGCATGAAATGGTCTCCCAAACAGAAGTGAAACCCCAGGATTATTTGGCAATCAGATGAGACTGCACAAGGACATTAATGTCTTTCTGAATAGATACATTAAAATCAGCAAACTTTTCCTTCCTTATCCTTCAATCACAACTAAGCTTCAGATCTCAAGCAACATCACAGGAGGTTAGCTAGTTAAACACAAGACAAAGTAGCTAACCAAACCCCATGCTAAAAGTTATTTGCACAGAACTGACATGGTTCTCTCTTGCTTCATAGTAAACCACAAAGTATACTCTCCCAGTGCAAACAGCTGGGATCATTCACTTGTGTTTGAATTATTCAGGAATATCCTGAGGGATAGTACTGCCCTGAAATGCAATTGCACTAGCCACAGTATCTATATGGATATATGTATACTTTTATAGGAGCACATCAGAGGCTGGGAATTCTGCAACCAGTAAATCCCTGTCTGACACCGCAAAGCCAGTCCATCATCTATAAGGCACAAGTCTGGTGTTAGATGGACTTTTTCCCACTTGCCTGGATAAGTGCAACTCCAACAGCACTCAGAAGTTCAACAACACCGCAGATAAAAGCAGCCCGCTTCATTTGCACCTTCCCGCTTTCTACTCACCGCCTCGGCCACCGACGCACAGTGGCAGCTGGGTTACCATCTGCTAGCTGCACTGCAAGAACTCACAAAGACACCGACAACAACACCTCCCAAATCCAGAAAGACAAGGCGGCAAATACATGGGGATATATAGAACATAGAACATTACAGCACAGTACAGGCCCTTCAGCCCGTGATGTTGCGCCGCCCTGTCATACTAATCTGAAGCCCATCCCACCTAAACTATTTCATGTACGTCCATATGCCTGTCCAATGATGACTTAAATGCACTTAAACTTGGCAAATCTATTACTGTTGCAGCCACCCTATCTAACCCTCTGATTATCTTGTGTGTCTCTATTAAGTCACCTCTCAACCTTCTTCTATCTAATGAGAACAGCCTCAAGGCCCTCAGCCTTTCCTCGTTAGGCATTCCCTCCATACCAGGCAACATCCTAGTAAATCTCCTCTGCACCCTTTCCAAAGCGTCCACATCCTTCTTATAATGCAGTGACCAGAACTATACACAATACTCCAAGTGTGGCCGTACCAGAGCTTTGTACAGCTGCAGCATAACCTCCTGGTTCTGGAACTCAATCCCTCTATTGATAAAGGCCAAAACACTGTATGCCTTCTTAACAACCCTGTCAATCTGGGTGGCAACTTTCAGGGATCTGTGTACATGGACACCGAGATCTCTCTGCTCATCTGCACTCCCAAGAATCTTACCATTAGCCCAGTACTTTGCATTCCGATTACTCCATCCAAAGTGTATTACCTCACACTTGTCCACATTAAACTCCATTTGCCACCTCTCAGCCCAGCTCTGCATCCTATCTATGTCTCTCTGCAACCTACTACATCCTTCGTCACTATCCACAACTCCACCGACCTTAATGTCGTCTGCAAATTTACTGGTCCACCCTTCTAAGTCCTCATCCAGATCATTTATAAAAATGACGATCAGCAGTGGATCCAACACCGACCCTTGCAGTATGCCACTAGTATCATCATCTACAATTTCTCCTCCATGCCACACACATCATCCTGACTTGGAACTACATTGCTGTTTCTTCACTGTGGCTGGGTCAAAATCCTGGAACTCTCTTCCTAACAATGCTGGTCCATGCCATATGACTCTATGACATTCCCAGTTCTGGACCCACCTGTATGACATGAACTGCAGGATGTGAAGAAGGACCTTCACATCAGTCTCTATGGTGCAATTGGGCAGCGTGTTGGGCTACTTACCAAGCGGGTTGGCAGTTTGAGACTCCCCAGGGATGGACCTTTCACTGTTTCCCCACCCTCCCCCTTGATAGTTTGTATTGCCCAAAAATAGGCTTTGCTTCTAAGTATTCAATAGGCTACACGGGTGTTTTATTGGCAGTATTAGTTTTTAAAATGTCACAGTCCTGTGTAATAATGCGTAATTCTGGGTAAGATTTTAAAAAAGGCCCATCAACAGCATCTTTTCAATGGCAGCTAGGGATAGGTAATAGATTCTAGCCCAGCCAGCAACATCCACATCCCATGAAAGAGTAAAGAAAACCTAATTTTCAGGAGAGACGAAGTTAAAAGAGCCATACAGTTATTTGTCTACCAGAGGAAGAAAGCTCATCTCGTGTTTTCCATCAAAGAGCAAACAAGCTCAGTGTGTAGACAATCCACACATTGATGCAGTGCTGCTGCTATCTTGCCAAAGCCAGCCTTCTGTGAGTAGGCAAACCACAGAAGTTCTGACCCTGAACTTTCCCAGGTCTGCAACAGTGCAACGGTCCAACTATCATGCAGATCCGTCTGTCATATTCAGAAAAGATTGAACATAAAAAAAAACCTGAAACATGGAAAATTATACCCAGCACTTTAAAGTCCTTTGAGGTGGGGGGATTGCAGGAGGAAAATGCACTTGGTAAAAGCTGGGCACTGAAGTGAATCTCATCAGATCTCTCGATCAGTATTTTTAAATGATGAAAGGTTTCACTCACTTCACATTATTTTAAATAGCAACAATGGAAAGTGGAGACTCTCTCGAGTGGTGCAGCTGGCAACACAAAGCAGGTTGCGGCTTCAGCTGGGTTTTGTAGAGCACCGAGTGTGGTGGGGTGGCTGTGCCTGGAGCACCAAGCCCGAGGACATGATTCAAGTCCATTACACTCCAGAGATATTTCAGGTTATTTGAAAATATTTGAGTGTGGAGACCAGATGATGTATTGTGAAAAATCAATTTTGGGGATCTCATGACACAGTGGTAGTGTCCCTACCCCTAAGCCTGGAGGCACGGGTTTAGGTCCCACCAGCTCCACATCTAGAACAGATTGATTTAAAATATCTTAGCTGTCAGGGGAGTGGTGCTGGAGAAGCACAGCAGGTCAGGCAGCATCCGAGGAGCAGTAAAATCAACGTTTCGGGCAAAAGCCCTTCATCAGGAATAGGCTGGGAGCCTCCAGGGTGGAGAGATAAATGGGAGGGGTTGGGGCTGGGGAGAAGGTAACTGAGAGTGCAATAGGTGGATAGAGGTGGGGGTCAAGGTGATAGGTCGGAGGGGAGGGTGGAGTGGATGTGTGAGAAGTGAGACTGACAGGTGGGACAGGTCATGAGGATGGTGCTGAGCTAGAAGGTTGGAACTGGGGTAAAGTGGGGGGAAGGGAAATGAGGAAACTGGTGAAGTCCACATTGATACCATGGGACTGGAGGGTCCTGAGGCGGAAGGTGAGGCGTTCTTCCTCCAGGTGTCAGATGGTGAGGGAGTGGCAGTGGAGGAGGCCCAGGCAGAGTGGGAGGGGGGGTTGAAGTGCTTGGCCATAGGGCGGTGGGATTGATTGGTGCGGATGTCCTGGAGATGTTATCTGAAGGGCTCTGCGAGAAGGCGTCCAGTCTCCCCAATGTAGAGGAGACCACATCGGGAGCAACGGATACAATAAATGACGTGTGGATGTACAGGTGAAACTTTAATGGGTGTGGAAGGCTCCTTTGGGGCCTTGGATGGAGGTGAGGGAGGAGGTGTGGGCACAGGTTTTGCAATTCCTGCGGTGGCAGGGGAAGGTACCGGGAGGGGAGGGTGGTTTGGTGGGAGTCATGGAGGGACCTGGTGTTTATGGAAAGCTGATAGGGGTGGGGAGGGAAATATATCCCTGGTGGTGAGTTCTGTGGGTATCTGCAGTCCTCACCTTCGCCGATCTTAAGTGCCACCATCCAAGAGCATGGGATGCAGGTCTGATGTACTGTACTCACCCCCTTGCCCCATTATTATCTTTGGCAGCAGAGATCTCTTTAGCTCCCTTCAATGAAACATCTCAAACACACACACACACACACAGATGCTGTAAGCAATGGTCTCTGCAATAAAGAGGAACTGATGAAGGAAACCATCACGTTACGAAATCGTCTTCAGTAAACCAGGCGAACATTCAAACATTACACAGCGCAGTGTCTCTGACAGGAAGTTTACCCCATTACCAACGATATTCACAGTAATGATCACTCAGCGTTTCAATTAAAAGTTATAGGTGCTCTTGCACTTGAGCTTTCTCCATGATACCAGCCCAGTGGGTGAGGGTCTTACCAGAGTGTGATCAGAAGCTCGGAATACGAAGCAGAGACTGTGCTGCGGCTCTGGGCCAGCCTGGCTCCTGGTCACATAGGCGAAGTAGTTGGGTTCGCTGCTGCTGTGCAGCAGCTTGTGGATGTGCTGGGCTCTCTGCTGGAAGACCGGGCTGCCCCCGCTCGCCGCCACACACCGCAGCCAGCCCTGACTGACCTGCAAGCGGACCCTCCGGCTCCCTGCCCCCCGGGCACTCCTCCTCCTCACCTCCGCCACCACCCAGGGCAGCATGGGCATGGTGGTGAGCTGGTGAACGGGCAGCGAGCCCACCAGCTGCAGGCTGAAGCGCTGCCCTTTGGCCCCCTGGCCGAGGCTGGTGCTGGCCAGCCGCTTGTCCCGCTCCATGCTCGGCCTCTGGCAGCAACTCGCTCCGCCTGTGGCTGCAGAAACACTGCACGCCGGAGCCCAGCCCGTCTGCAGCTCACATCCGCCCACATCATTGCAGCGCACCTTCCAAATCTATCAAGCGCCGAAAGTGCAAAGCTGCTGAACCTCCACCGCAATCTCTCCTTCAGAAATTACAAATGCACTTGCTGTTTCTTTGTATCTCGGCAAATGCCTGGCTTGATGTCTGGGGATTTACTCTGCAACGATCTGTCATGAAATAGGTTGGACCAACACTTTGGTTACAGTATATTATTGAGTCAGAGCACGGGAAGGTGACGCGCTGAAGGGATTTCCATTGCTTTAGCCGCATGCCAAACGGATGCCCATTTCTGATCGATAAGGAGAGACTAAAAGTGTTAATCAAATTATGAAAAGTCTTGATAGGATGTACAACTGAAACATCTTTCTACTGGGCATTGAGATGAGAGGTGGAAGCACAAACATCACAGACAAAGGAAGGTTAGAGTTTTGGCCAGTTCACGATATGTGGCATCTCAACAGAACCAACAAGACGTGTACCTTGAAGTTGCTTGTAAGATATACCAGGCTGCTTCACAGCAACATAACCAGTCCGGAATGGATGGCCACCTGGTACTGCGCTGTAATATTCTATGTTGTAACTGGTTTATTGAACTTAGACCAACCATCAGCTCTGTTCCACGACTGAACACAACACCCCTTCTGCCTAAACATGGAATTAAACCAATTACTACGCTCTGGACTTTCCAGGTGGAACTGGTCATAGATCACACACTGCCCTAAAACATACTGCCTTTCATTGAAACCAGAAGTAGACGTGGTCATAATGGATTTGATATTGTCCATTTTTCATCATTATTGCAAATGTGACCCTTGAACTTAATTTGATTCTGAATTTTTCTGTGTAGTCAAAATGTTTGGTTTTATAAATGCTTTCCTGCAATATTCACTACTCTACATTTTACCTTCTATAACAGCAAAACCTTTATGGGGAAGTGAGTGGTTCATGAGATTCTCACTGGACCAGTAATCCAGAACCATAGGATAATGCTCTGGGAACACAGATTTAAAATTCACTTTGGCAGATGATGGGATTTTAATTCCAAAGAAGTCTGGAATTAAAACACTAGCCTTACTGGAATGTAGGAGGTTAAGGGGTGACCTTATAGAGGCTTATGAAGTCATGAAGGGTACAGATAAGGTGAATGGTAGGTGTCTCTTCCATTGGGTGAGGCATTTCAAGATTTGGAGGCATTTTTTTAAAGTGAGAGGAGAAAGATTTTAAAAAGACATGACGGGCAACTTTTTTACGCAGAGAGTGGTTCATGTGTGGAATGAACTTCCAGAGAAAGTGGTGAGTGTGGGTACAGTTACAATGTTTAAAAGACATTTAGATAAATACACAAATAAGAAATGTTTGGAGGGATATGGGCCAAATGCAGGAAGGTGGGACTAGTTTAGCTTGGGATTATGGTCAGGATGTATTAGTTGGACCAAAGGGTCCGTTTTCCATGCTGTATGACTCCATGACCCTATTAACCACTGCAAATTGTTTTTAAAAACCTACCTACTTCATGAAGAGGAGGAAATCTGTCGTGCTTACTTGGTCAAATTTCCATTGGACTCTACAACCATAATGATGTGGTTAACCCTTAACCACCCTCTGAAGTAGTCTCTCAAGCTATTCAAGGTCAATGAGAGATGGTCAACAAATGTTGGCCTAGGCAACAATGCCCACATCCCATGACTGAATTTTTAAAAAAATATTTAATATCAGAATCTCTGACAGGGTGGATAAATATTAGATCTTTCAGAGATATCAGAGATAAATGAAAACAGCATGTAACTCAAATGTAAAAAAAGCTTGCGATAGATGGGTGCACTGGAAGCACCAAGGTAAGATGGTGGGTACTGTCAAAATGTGGTAGTTTATTTACAGATGTACAGGGCACAAACCAAGATGAACTTCTGACATCATTGTCTGTTGTGACAAACACAATTTAGAGGAAAGAGTCAAAAACTTAAAATTCCAACATTCCTTCACATCCTGTGAAGTTAGATTTCTCTATAATGGAACAACTTATGTCGACACAGTGTAATTCATCACCATATGTTGAAATGAACTAATTAATAAATAAACTCGATTCATCAAAAGAAGGCATAGAGATCGGGAGATGCAGAATTTCTCAGTAGTACAGATCCAGTTAAAACTTATACATCCAGGTTTTATGTGCAAAGAAGAAAAGAGCCAATAAGTCAATTTGACATAGGAGCAGAAATTAGGCCATTCAGCCCATCAAGTCTACTCCACCATTCAATCAGGGCTGATAGTTCTTTCAACTCCATTTTTCCAGCTTTCTCTTTGTAACCTTTGATCCCCTTGGCAATCAAAAACTTATCTATCTCTGTTTTAAATCTACTCAATGACGTGGCCTCCACAGTCTTCTGTGGCAATGAATTCCACAGATTCTCCAATCTCTGGCTAAAAATGTTTTTCCTTATCTCCATTCTAAAAGGTCTTCCCTTTAAGGCTGTGCCCTTGGGTCCTTGTTTCTCCTACCAATGGAAACATCTTCCTAGCATCCACTTTGTCCAGGCCATTCAGTATTCTGAACGTTTCAATCAGATCCCCTCTTATCCTTCTAAACTCCATTGAGTATAGTCCCAGAGTCCTCAAATGTTCCTCATATGTTAAGTCTTTCATTCTTGGGATCATTCTCATGAACCTCCTCTGGACCCTCTCCAGGGCCAGTACATCCTTCCTGAGGTATGGAGCCCTAAAATTGCTCACAATATTCTAAATGTGGTCTTACCAGAGCCTTATAAACCCTCAGAAGTACATTCCTGCTTTTATACTCTAGTCCTCTTGAGATGAATGACAACACTGTATTTGCCTTCATAAGTACTGGCCCAACCTGCAAGTTTACCTTAAGACAATCCTGGATGACGATTTCCAAGTCTCTTTGCACTTCAGAGTTCTGAATTTTCTACCCATTTAGTAAATAGTCCATGCCTTTATTCTTACTTCCAAAGTGCATGACCTCACAATTTCCCATGTTGTATTCCATCTGCAACTTCTTTGCCCACTCTACTAATCTGTCTAAACCTTTCTGCAGCCTCCCTGTAAAAAGTGAAAGCGACAGGGAGTATGACGTTAAATGGAAAGATAAGCAGCAGGATAGCATGTGTCCAGGCGGATTTAAAATTGAGGCAGACTGGGAATGCAGAAAAAAGCAAGGATAACTTAGGACATCATATGACTTCCAATATCTGTAATGATAAGAAAGTTAGCATTAAGGCACTTTACCTGAATGCTCGTAGCATTCATAACAAAGCAGATGAACTAATGGCACAGATAATAGTGAATGATTATGATATGGTAGGCATCACAGAGACTTGGTTACATGGGGGTCAGGACTGGCAGTTAAACCTCCAAGGATTTTCAACTTATTGAAAAGACAGGGAGGTTGGCAGAGGGGGTGGGGTTGCCTTGTTAGTTAAGAACAAAATTAAATCTATGGCACTGAATGACATAGCATCAGATGATGTGGAGTCTGTGTGGGTGGAATTGAGGAACGACAAAGGCAAAAAAACCATAATTGGAGTTGTGTACAGACCTCCTAACAGTGGTCAGGACTAGGGGCGCAACATGTACCGGGAAATAGAGAAGGCATGTCAGAAAGGCAAGGTCACGGTGATCATGGGAGACTTCAATATGCAGGTGGACTGGGTAAATAATGTAGCCAGTGGATCCAAAGAAAGGGAATTCATGGAATGCTTGCAGGATGGCTTTTTGGAACAGCTTGTCATGGAGCTCACAAGGGAGCAGGCTATTCTGGACCTAGTGCTTTGCAATAAACCAGATTTTATGAAAGATCTTAAAGTAAGGGAACCCTTAGGAAGCAGCGATCATAATATGGTAGAATTCAGTCTGGAGTTTGAAAGAGAGAAGGCAAAATCGGATGTAATGGTGTTACAGTTAAATAAAGGTAATTATGAGGGCATGAGAGAGAAATTGACAAAAATAGACTGGAAGCAGAGGCTTTCAGGGAAGACAGTAGAGTAAAAATGGCAGGAGTTTGTGGGTATAATTGAGGACACTGTACAGAGGTTCATCCCCAAGAAAAGAAAGATTATCCAGGGAGGGATTAGACAGCCATGGCTGACAAAGGAAGTCAGGAAATGTATTAAAGAAAAAGAGAGATCCTATAAAGTGGCCAAGAGCAGTGGGAAATCAGAAGATTGGGAAGGCTACAAAAACAAACGGAGGATAACAAAGAGAGTAATAAGAAAGGAGAGGATCAATATGAAGATAGGCTAGCCAGTAACATTAGAAATGATAGTAAAAGTTTCTTTCAATACATAAGAAACAAACGACAGGCAAAAGTAGACATTGGGCCACTTCAAACTGATGCTGGAAGCCTAGTGATGGGAGATAAGGAAATAGCAGGAGAACGTAACAAGTACTTTGCGTCAGTTTTCACAGTGGAAGACATGAGTAATATCCCAACAATTAAAGGGAGTCAGGGGGCTGAATTGAGTATGGTTGCCATTACAAAAGAGATAGTGCTAGAAAAGCTAAAAAGTCTTAAAATTGATAATTCTCCTGGCCCCGATGGGATACATCCTAGAGTTCTGAGAGAGGTGGCTGAGGAAATAGCGGAAGCATTGGTTGAGATCTTTCAAGAGTCACTGGAGTCAGGGAAAGTTCCGGATGATTGGAAGATCGCTGTTGTAACCCCCTTGTTCAAGAAAGGATCAAGACAAAAGATGGAAAATTATAGGCCAATTAGCCTAACCTTGGTTGCTGGTAAAATTCTAGAATCCATCATTAAGGATGAGGTTTCTAAATTCTTAGAAGAGCAGAGTCTGATTAGAACAAGTCAACATGGATTTAGTAAGGAGAGGTCATGCCTGACAAACCTGTTGGTATTCTTTGAAGAGGTGACAAGTAGGTTAGACCAGGGAAACTCAGTGGATGTGGTCTATCTAGACTTCCAAAAGGCCTTTGATAAGGTGCCACACGGGAGGCTGCTGAGCAAGATGAGGGCCCATGGTGTTCGAGGTGAGCTACTGGGATGGATTGAGGATTGGCTGTCTGACAGAAGGCAGAGAGTTGGGATAAAACATTCTTTTTCGGAATGGCAGCTGGTGACGAGCGGTGTCCCGCAGGGTTCAGTGTTGGGGCCACAGCTGTTCGCATTATATATTAATGATCTGGATGAAGAGTCTGGGGGCATTCTAGCAAAGTTTGCAGATGATACGAAGTTAGGTGGACAGGCAGGTAGTACTGAAGAAGTGGGGAGGCTGCAGAAGGATCTAGACAGTTTGGGAGAGTGGTCCAGGAAATGGCTGATGGAATTCAACATGAACAAATGCGAGGTCTTGCACTTTGGCAAAAAGAATAAAAGCACAGACTACTTTCTAAACGGTGAGAAAATTCGTAAAGCCAAAGTACAAAGGGATCTGGGAGCGCTAGTCGAGGATTCTCTAAAGGTCAACATGCAGGTTGAGTTTGTGATTAAGAAAGCAAATGCAATGTTGTCACTTATCTCAAGTGGGTTGGAATATAAAAGCACCGTTGTGCTACTGAGACTTTATAAAGCTCTGATTAGGCCCCATTTGGAGTACTGTGTCCAGTTTTGGTCCCCACACCTCAGGAAGGACATACTGGCACTGGAACGTGTCCAGCGGAGATTCACACGGATGATCCCTGGAATGGTTGGTCTAACATATGAGGAATGGCTGAGGATCCTGGGATTGTATTCATTGGAGTTTAGAAGATTAAGGGGAGACTTAATGGAGACGTACAAGATAATACATGGCTTGGAAAGGGTGGATGCTAGGAAATTGTTTCCGTTAGGTGAGGAGACTAGGACCTGTGGACACAGCCTTAGCATTACAGGGGGTCAATTCAGAACAGAAATGCGGAAACATTTCTTCAGCCAGAGAGTGGTGGGCCTGTGGAATTCATTGCCGCAGAGTGCAGTGGAGGCCGGGACACTAAATGTCTTCAAGGCAGAGATTGATAGATTCTTGTTGTCTCGAGGAATTAAGGGCTCCGGGGAGAATGCGGGTAAGTGGAGTTGAAATGCCCATCAGCGATAATTGAATGGTGGAGTGGACTCGATGGGTCGAATGGCCTTACTTCCACTCCTATGTCTTATGGTCTTATGCTCCTCAATACTACCTGCCCCTTCAACCATCTTTGTATTGTCTGCAAACTTAGCCAGAATGCCCTCAGTTCCTTCAGATCATTCATGTGTAAAGTGGAAAGTTGTGGTCCCAACAGCAGCCCTTGTGGAACATCGCTAGACACCATCTTCCATCCTGAGAAAGACCCTGCTTTGTCAAATTTCTTACTTAGTTTCCAGAAGCTTTTACTACAATATTTACAGGATTTCAGTTGACAGCATGGTAATTTACAAAGCACTATGATTAGTGAATCATATAGGCATCATGTCTGTGGCAATCATTTAAAAAATCATTCCCTCTGTTAACTGTTCCCTACAGTCGTGTATTCCTTTTCTCTCATATGAGAGATATATTCTTTCAAACTCATTACAGAACGCAAACTTTGCTGCAAGTGTTCCAATATCCAGAAAGTGAAACAGTGCTAAAAAATTTCCAAAATTCAATGATTGCTATCTTGGTGAATTGAGAGATTTTGAGTTTCTTATGATAGGAGCTGCTCCAAATTTACAGAAAGGTACATTTAATGGACAATCTAAACATACTCTTCAATACAGATTTATGCATCTAAGTGAAATGACAATGGATCAGAACTCCAATGGTGGTACTGACTATTAACAACACACTGCACTCTCAGTAGGAAGCCATGTTCTGCAGACATATTTGGGTTTTACCCAGCACTGCAACCCTGGTCTGTACTAAAATGTGGATTAGTGTGCTGTGAAAGTTACAGTTTGGAAACCACCATTAAAAACCCCTGCACTACAAGTAAAATAGGAAAACATAATCTCTTACTCTGTGTTCTTCAAGCCAGCCACTATCAAAAGGAGTTGAAAAGTGTGGTGCTGGAAAAGCACAGCTGGTCAGGCAGCATCCGAGAAGCAGGAGAGTCAACGGTTTCGAGCATAAGCTCTTCATCAGGAATGTGTGTATGTGTGTGTGTGTGTGTGGGGGGGCAGGGGAAGGTAACGGGGAATGCGATAGGTAGATGGGGGTGTGGGGTGATGGTGATAGGTTGGGAGGGAGGGTGGACCGGATAGTTATGAAGGAAGGTGGACAGGTAGGACTGGTCAACAGAGTTGTGCTTTTCCAGCACCACACCTTTCGACTCTGCTCTCCAGCCCTCACTTTCTCGACTATCAAAAGGAACCAGGACAATCAAATTTTAATCATCTGCAAATCCAAGAATCTCAAAATTGATTGTTCAGCTCTCAAGGTCAGTACTATCCAATTTATGTTGTAGTGTTCTATGGCCTACTCTTCACAAATGATTAAGAGACTGAACAGCATTTGTTTTTAAATTTTAAATGAATCTGTGTACATGATTAAATTACCTACAGTGTGGAAACAGGCCCTTGAGCCCACCAAAGAGTAACCCACCCCCCTCAGACTAATGTACCTAACACTATGGGTAATTTACCATGGCCAATTCACCTGACCTGCACGTCTACGTGACTGTGGGAGGAAACCCATACAGACACGGGGAGAATATGCAAACTCCACACAGACAATCACCTGGGACCCTGGTGCTGTGAGGCAACAGTGCTAACCACTGAGCCACTGTGCCACCTGTGATTATTGCTTTATTATTTCTTTTGTGCATAAACTCACTCTTCTGTTAACTCAAGGCAGCCTAAATTAGCTCACTTAAATTATAATATTAGCTAACTGGATCAAAATACTGGAATTCCTTCCCTGAAGACAATGTGGGTCAACTCATAGCAGGTGGACTGCAGCAGTTCAAGAAGGCAGCTCACCACCACCTTCTCCAGGGCAACTAGGGATGGGCAATAAAAAATGGTTAGCTAGCGACGCCCCTATCTCACAAATGAATTTTTAAAAATTGAAACAGATTTGGATTTGAGAGAAAGGTATGCACAAAGGAAGAGATCCTTTTTAAATTAAATCATATCTAACTGAGTGAGTAGAGGTATAAGAAAGGGAACCACTTCATTGCTTTCCATCTGGGAGTTTAATGTTTGAAGTATCTCTTCGGGAACCACAGCAAAGTGGTGAACCTTGCCCAGAAACTGATCAAAACAAATGGCAAATGGATCAGCTCACAGAATAATTACAATATGGGCAAACCACCCAGAGTGTACTGTGTTTAGATTGAAAGCACTGGTTATTCAATAAGCTTAAATGATTTTGGGCTCTGTCATGATCAGCATACCTGATTTCCTCCATCAAAGTGGTCTACTAATCTGTTAAACTACACTCTCTATTGGCATTATGTTCAAGTTGAAAAGTTGCTTTTTGGGATTAAAGTATTATCAAAACTATCTGTTGATCTGTTTGTTTTATACAGGAACAAGGATACCTTACTGCAGCCATTTATGAAAACATTGCTGGATGAGAACCTATGATGAGGAAGGGCTTCAGTCCCTGAGACATTGGACTAAGTTTTACATTTGAATGGCCAAAGTCCCAGTTGTGTTGAGTTGTTTTGGAGGGGTTGCTGCTGTGAAGCTGAGTAAGGTTCCTGCTGTATCTCACCTCATTAATTGCCTACCTTACCCCTATGGTGTCCTTTGTGTCTAATTCCAGCTTCATCTTACCACACAACATTCCCAGAACAACTCATCACACAGCGGATACCCCAGCATTCACCAGCAACCCCTCCGACTGCACAATCTTGAAAAGCTCGAGGTGCACTCAGACAAGATGCCCAATTCTTGGCATTTGCTCTGGACATGGCAGACTGGGGAATATCAATTCCCTGCCTTGCAGAAAGGACCTGGAATACCTGCTTGATAGGGTGGCACAGAGGTGTGACCTCCTGTTCTTCCAGGACTAGGAGCAAAGGTGACAAGGCTAGAATATGCCACTCTGATCCAAGGTTGCCACCCAGGTTAATAGAGTTTCAGCCATCTGGAAAAACGTACAATGCACTATCATAAGTACTGCTATCAGAGACTGCCCTTGACTAACAGTGCCAGGACCCTTTGAGCAAAAGCTTGACTGAGGCTAGCTAACACCAATGACAAGTTTCCTTCGTTTGTGTCTGCGCTAAGGCAAGATTAAAGCAATAAACCTCATCTGTACAATGAAGACACCAAAATGCATAATGATAGGGCAAGGCATTGCAGGGCAGGGGTGCTGTGAGCATCCAAACAGGCTCAGAGTAAGTGAAACGTCTGGAGACACAGCCTGGTCTAGTCCATGAGCAGGGTGCATATCTCCAAGAGCACAATGTCCAAGCTGCAGTATTACAAGGACAGTTGCCAATGCACCGAGGTGCTCTTAAAGGTCATATGGCACTGTCTGTGAACAAGTGGTGTGTGGCTAGTGCCTATCGCGTGTGCCCTGAGATGTTGGTGCCTGGTCTCCAAAATGGAAGTTCTTTGAAGTAATTAATGAGCTGAATATACCAGTTACCCAGTTTAGTTTCCATGTTGAGTTTTCTTGATATCTACTTTATTTGGTGAGTTTGGTAAGATAGGAAGCTGAATATAAGTGAAATAACTTAGGCCATCAAGAAGGCATTTTACAAGCAATAACCCCAAAAACTGGCAACTTGCTACTGCATCATGAAGAAATATTTATGCTACTTATGTAAAGTATATATTATTGAGCAAGGTGTTCCTACCATGCCAATGGGATTTACTGACCATATTGACTGTGCCTCAATTCTTTCAGTAGCCCACATTGCTCAGACTCCTGTATTATTCTGTTCATTGAAACTAATTTCAGGGAGTTGCAACCAGTTCAAGCTGGACGATTTATATCTGAATGGAGCCATGACACAAAGTCCTCATGGGCAATTGCTGGTGCTCTTAACCAGGATTTAAAGAAGATGACAGTAGATTGGATCCTGAGTATAGCAATACAAAGTAAAGCTGTGATTTGGAGATGCTGGTGTTGGACTGGGGTGTACAAAGTTAAAGATCACAACACCAGGTTATAGTCCAACAGGTTTAATTGGAAACACTAGCTTTCAGAGCACCGTTCCTTCACAACCACCTGATGAAGGAGTGGCGCACCGAAAGCTAAAGTAAAGCTATTTAAAAGTTTAGGTGAGACAACAATAAGGAATAAGAGATAAGAAGGTGGGGTCAGACTTGTATTATCTCTTAGTCGAAGTTAGATTTATGGTAAAAACATGATGCATGGTAAATGAAGTTGATGAGCTTGAGGCACAAATAACTATAGGTAATAAGATGTTGTGATGATAATGGAGACCAAAGTCGAGGAATCTATCTACCTCTATCGTAAAATATTCAAGGACCCCTTTCTCCAAGTTATTGAGGAAAAGATCTCCAGAGACTCATGATCCTCACAAAAATATTCACTTCATCTCTCTCTTAAAAGGGGTGACCCCTTATTATTAAACAGAATAGTTTTCTTTATCAGTCGGGCTCTGGCCTACTGATCTCTTTATCAGTAGAGATCTTGCTGTGTCTGGTACTGGGGAAAGAGGTGGAGCAGTCCTAGGGCTTTTCTTATGGAGCAAAGAAAGATAAGAAGTGACTTGACGGAGGTGTACAAGCCGCTGAGAGGCATAGATAGAGTGCATAAACAGACTTTTTCCTGTGACAGAAATATCTATCATGAGGAGGCATAACTTTACAGTAATTGGAGGAAGGGTTAGGGGAGATGTCAGAGCTAGGTTCTTTACACAGTGAGTACATGGAATACACTGCCAGCAGTGGTAATAGAGTCAGATACATTAGGGACATTTAAGCGACTTTTGGATAGACACATGGAAGATTGTACAAAGTATGTAAATTAGTCTGATCTTAGATAAAAGACTGGCACAATATCGAGTGCCAAAGGGCCTGTCCTCTCTGTACTGTTCTAGGATGTTGATAAGGTGACAGTGAACATTTAAGGAAGTGATAATTTTTGTAAATGATCTAAACCTTTATAAATTAACAAGAAGCAACCTAGAGTAAAATACTTAATTGGAGAAAGGTCAATTTCATTAGAAAGTTGATCTATACCAGGTAAAAAGGAAATCGAACAATGGGTTCCCTTTAACTTGAAGATAACTTGGGTACAGCTCAGGTATATTTCCAGTCGAGTAAATGCATGGTAAACAAAAATCAGGAAGCTTATGCTGGAATGGTACACAACATTGGTTAGCCAGCCACAGCTAGAGTATTGTGTGTAGTTCTGGATTGTGCTGGGGAGGGTGCAGAGGAGATTTTTAGCTATGATGAGAGATTGGATAGATTGGGAATCTTTTTCCTGGGGGTAGTGGTGATCAAGGCCGGGGAGCTGGGGGGGGGGGGGAGACATGACTGAAATGTATAAGATAATGACGGGCATAGATAGGGTAGAGAGGAAGAGAGGAAGGAGTTTTTTCCCCCAATAGTGGACTGATCAACAAGCAGGAGACATTGAATTAATGAAGGGCCAGAAGGTTTAAAGGGGATAGGAGCAAATTACTTTTCACTCAGAGGGAAACTGGAACTCCCCAAATGCAAGGCAGAACCCCTCAGAACATTTACGAATTTAGATATGCACTTGCAAGCGCCAAAGGATGCAGGGCTACGTGCCGAATGGAAAATAGAATTACAACAGTTAGGTGGTTTTGCATGACCAGCAGAGATTCGATAGCTAAAGAATCTTTTTCTGTGCCATAGATGTCTATGATTCTATGACCAATTATCTATTTGCAAAGGTAACAGACTGACAATGAAAGGTTTATCCTCAAAGGAAACTTAAGCTTTATGATACATTTTCAGCTTTGCAGCACACATTCCATGGAGGTATAACATTAAAATTTGTAACATTTAGATAGACTTCATTTCAGGGCTGCTTGTATTAGTTATAGATCATGTAACTGAGAGGCAAGGTGAACTGTTTGTTAACTGGTAGATGCAAGTCCTTAGTAACGATGTGCTGTCGATTAACATTTCTTTGAAACTGCAGCCAAATCATAAATTATTTGTTCTATGCAATGATTTCAAAAATTACCTATAATAAAAGTGGCAGTTCTTTCCATTGGCTAGCCATAATAAAATTATATTTGTATATTGCAGGTTCAGTTTTTTTTGACACTTTTTTTTTCCTTTCACCCCTCACACGCTGCCGCCTAACTGCGGTAGTGGTTATATTTTCCCCAGCACGCACGTTGTGAATGTGCAGGTGTGAGACACAAGGTGTACAAATCTTTATTTGATTTCCACCACCAGGAAGAAAGGAAACACCCAAGTGGCCAGTGACAAGCAGTGCTGCATGATCAAACAGCAAAGGGAAGGGCAGGGATTAAATCAAAATAGGAGGTGGAAGGGGAAATAATGCACTCCACCCTCTGCCGTGCACACCTCTCCCTGAACAGCTCAAAAAGGTGTTGGTGGACACCACGTGCTCCTTGTCCAGAGACACCCAGGCTCTGACACAACCGTGGAAGAGAAGTAGGTAGTTGGCCCTAACAACCCCCTCCACGGCCTGCTGCCTGGACCGGTTTATGGCCAGGCCCAGGAGCAGACCCATGAGGTCTTCAGACCTGCCCTCCCTCCTCTGTACCAGTTGCCTGAAGATCAGGAACATAGGACTGAAGCGCAACCAAAAGCAGAGACGTTTTTTTAAAGAAAATCAAAAACGGAGTGCAAGCACCCACACCCAATATATACATGGTCCACAGCACCACAGAACAAGCAGTTGGGCTGGGAGTCCATGAACCACCGCAATCTGCGTTTGCAGGGGACCACTGCGTGCAGCACCCTCCACCCCCAATCCCCAAAAAGGGGAGGCCCCTGCACAGAGAGCCTTCCACTGGGGATCTCCACCGCCTGGCGTGTCCGGGCAGTAGATGAAGGAGAAGTGGACGGTGTGCAGCAGCAGTCGATACAGGGTCCACCATTTTATGTCCCTAAAAAGGGCAAAACTAAAATTCCGGAGGCAGCTCAGGCTGTGGGGGCACAGATTCCTGGGGGAAGTACGGAACCTTGGGGCCAATGTAAAATTCCGTCTAGGCAGGTTCCGTTTTTTCTCTTATGGCTGAAGTAACTCCACAGAGGCCAGCATCCCATCACCAGGTCATGTTTTACTTACATAAGCGTAGCTCTTGACACTGATCCTGCTCCCTCAGAGCCAGCTGAGTGAACAGAACTTCTGACACGCAGGTTCAGCTTTTTTTTCCCTCACCTCTCTTTTTTTCCCTCACCTCTCTTTTTTTCCCCAATGTTACAGATATAATCCCCTTCCCCTCACCAAGCCTGGGTCTGTCTGTCAGCTAATCCTGATCCTGTACAGTCATAACTTCAAAACATGGCTGGGACTTTCTCCTTGACGTCAAAAAACCCTCAAATATCTTCACCAATTGGAATATTTCCTTATTATCTCATCAGAATTCATAAGTGTTTGTTGTATGCAAGTCAGCTGCCCCACTTCCTACATGATAACGGAAATAACTCCACAGCGGTAGGCATCCTGTCACCAAGTCCCCCTTCATTTACATGGGGAGACTCCTTGACCCTGATCCAGCTCTCTCAGAGCCAGTTCTGAGTGAA
Source organism: Chiloscyllium punctatum (assembly GCF_047496795.1). NCBI lineage: Eukaryota > Metazoa > Chordata > Chondrichthyes > Orectolobiformes > Hemiscylliidae > Chiloscyllium > Chiloscyllium punctatum. The sequence continues at coordinate 65,652,764 of NC_092739.1, read as the reverse complement.
CAGAACCTCTGACACCCAGGCTCAGCTTTTAAACAATATCACTAAAATTTGCAAATAAGCCAAATTTGTTTAATTGATTGCAGAAGTTGTGACCATACATCAAAATGTTGCACACATAGAATAGGTAAAAACAAGGGCTGGAGGAGATGCTGGAAACCAGATGCTAGATTAGAATGGTGCTGGAAAAGCATGGCAGTTCCGGGAGCATCCAAGGAGAAGGAAAATCGATGTTTCGGGCAAAAGCCCTTCATCAGGAAGACAGCCTGTTCCTGATGAAGGGCTTTTGCTCGAAACGTCGATTTTCTTGCTCCTCGGATGCTGCCTGAACTGCTGTGCTTTTCCAGCACCACTAATCCAGAATCACATTAATTACAGGAATATTTTTTTATTCTATAATCAGCATGATCAATTTTATGATAAAACAAAAAAATCCAATATTTTAAATAAGTATTACTTCCATGGTGTAAATAAATTAGGTTAACAATGATTAACCATTATTGACATTTTAAATTAAAAGGAAAACTGCTGTGTTAGCACATAGGAATGTTACACTTACTCTTCAGAAAATACTTAACTATCAATCCAGGGAGGGGTTGTGGCATACAGTGGTACCACCCCAACCTCTCCAGGTTAAACCATGGAATGATTTAAGCAGTAAAATCAGAAGGGTTTTCTGGTCAGCCAGACAATGGGAAAATACAGATTCTGGCTGCAAGTATCATTGTTGCATCATAAATCCAACATGAAATGGAATAAAGCAATTTAACTCTCTTTCTGAAAACATGTTAACTGTGTTCTGCTTATTGATGTGGGACATACATTAACTGTTAATGGATTACAGGCACATTTCCAGGTTTAATATTTACAAGAAAATTAGATACATTGTTCACAATAATTTTTGCATTCATTAATGTTGTGGCACAGTTGTAGAATTCTCACAATGCTCACATTTCTGAATGGAATCCATTTCTATTTAGTTGTATTATTGTGAAAGTCAACCACAACATTGCATTATGACTTCTTATAATTGTCATAAAATTCTGGTCACTAATTCTGTGGCAATTTTATTAAAACATCTTTGTTTGTAACAAAATGGTTGTATGAATTACTAATCTTATGATTCTTTTCTAATATTTAAACATGCTATAACTAACATTTAAAAGCAATGTACAGTGAAATGTAAACTAAAATCATGGGATATCTTGAACTAATGCATGTGATAGTGATTTTGTGGAAAAAATACCTTTTTGATTGAATTAAAACAAAAATAGCAGAATATATCTTTTTAATGCAAAAAGAAAGTATTGAAAGCACACAATTTTCAAAAAAGCTTTAGCACAGACTTGTGAAATCAACTACAAAAGTTATCCAAGAAGCACCAAAGGTAAAATGTACTTGGAAGTAAAGTCCTTGGACACAACTAGCAAAAGCTGGATCTTAACATATTCCAAAAATTATGCAGAGTCCCTATATATAATGCTTTAATCTATTAAATAAAGCTGCAGTCACATATCGTGCAAAGAAGCCCTCCTGTAGCAAGTTACTTAGCATCATTAAAGGCAAAGTTCTCTGTTTAAAAGAGTCTCCAAAGTCCACCTGGAAGATTTAGCAACATATTTCTTATTCAGAAAAAAACAATTATCTCCCTAACCAAAAGAAAACCACTTGTGACCCTGCTTTTTTTTGATCCTGCAGTGCTATCAATTATGAACAGGACCACAAGAGCAAATTTGAAACTGCTCACATTTGAAATGCAGTGGACATTGTTGTAGAAGTATCTCTCTCCACACCCCATATCCCCACCTAGGTAACTACCTCCAAGGAACTGGGCTGCTTAGTGGCTCTCCGTGTCAAAAGGCAATTTCCATCAAATTAATGGAAAACATTCAAAGTCTTCACTACTGACAGATCAATTCAACAAAAATTCATTGGAATTTTTGAGAAGCATGAAAATCACATTTTATCTTCAAGGTAAGCAATGGAGTTTATCTTAAACAGATTTTCTTGTCTTTTGTGTTTAAGAAAAATGTATACAATGACAGAATTCATTTCAGGTGGGTTGAGATGTTAGGCCGTTTTTATCTGGCTGGAAGAAATGCTCCACTAGTGCATTCACTAAGTCATTGAGCTCCTCCTTCAGCTTCTCGAAATCACTGAGAAAAGAGGTGACAAAGAGTACATGTGCTTTAGAGAAACTAAACAATCACAGAACAATAACAACACATTTTATATACATTTAATTACTCAGTTCAAAACTAATGAATCTTATTTATGCTTGACGAAGAATGCGTGTTATTTATGCTTGAATAAGTAGGTGTTTTGTTAGTATTCAGCATATTTAACTGCTTAATGGAAAATTACCAATTGAATTGTAAACATATCACAAGCAGTATCACCTTCTCCATTCCTCACATGGCTGACTTGTATAATTCTTCTGCCTTTCCTGTTTCAGATATTTCAACTTCTGAACCTTAAGCTACAAGTGAGCCATCTGACTAAGGAATACGTTCAGTTCAGTTTTAAAAGCTGTCTCAACAAAACATTTCTCCTGAGAGTTGTGTTTTCTAGTATCAGTTCGCTTACCAATTTTGCTATTTCCTTTATCTACACAGGTAGCAAATGCCTCACACCTATTGGGTAAAAGGTAAGGGCTGAGGGTCCTCCAGCCAAGTACCTGGGGTCCCTTCACCTGCCAGACTGAAATACATTCTCTAGTCTAAAGACCACCAATTAAATCATAAAATAAAATGTTACTTAACTATTATCGCCATTTTACTTCCTGCTTCTGAACTTCAAACACCCATTTAAAGGCAGCAACTATTCTTAGCTGTTTCAATGCAACTGCAATTAATTGGAAATCTAGTTTTGGTGAACTGCAGGTTTACTGTCTGAATCTGGTGTGCTGTAAGAGCAAGACTACAGTTAAGCTAACAAATAATAATTATTCACTCTACACAAACTGCCCAATCACTGACTGCATAGGAATTTTGAATTCACCAATTCAACTACAACTTCAATGCCCAACAAAACAAAGACAGGTCTTTATAATGACAGGCACTGCATTAATTAGGCCAGATCCAGCACCAAAACTTGGGAATCCATATTTACTATGAGATAAGCACCTGCAAAAAAAAAGTGAAGCTACCAACTTTAACTGGCAGGTACTGCCAATAAAACAGTCTCTCTGTGCATACAGATTAACTGGCTCTCTAATGTTTTACTCAACTTCATGGCTTCATTACAGAGCATTGAGATGAAAGTACCGTCTTGTATTGCGATATTGAAGGAGACCATGCCAACTTGGTAGTATTTCAGATTGAATCCATTCTCATGCTTTCTCCCCAGAGCCCTGCATTCGTTTTTACATCACTATTTAAGTATAATTCAGATCACGACAATTCTATTCAAAGGAAATGTTTACCATGCTGCCTTTTGTTAAAGACTTCATGATTTTGAACATCTCTTATCAAAACACCAGCATTTCATAAAGATTTAGCATAACTCCTGTTATTTTTCTATTTATAGAAAGCACAGTGCAAACACTTTAAAATCTTCTCAACACAGCATCACTTCGCCTTTCCTCAGTTAAGTTTCATGGGTCATATCTACCAGTGTCACGAGTCTGCCTTTATCCTTCTGAAGTAGGGGAAATAATCAACCAATAACTTCAGAAGAAAATTGGGTGCATGGAGGAAGTAGTGTTAAGTGAAGGGGTAAATGTAGGGGAATGGGTCTGGGTGGGTTGCTCTTTGTAGAGTTGGTGTGGACTTGTTGGGCCAAAGGGCCTGTTTCCATACTGTAAGTAATCTAATCTAATCTAAACTTGCAAGGCCAAAGGGATTGAGCAGAGGAATCAGAATGGACTGGATTGCTTCCTCAGGGATCCAGCATGTACTTCACAGAACTAATGAACACTTCCTGGAGCCATGGGATTATCACCTTTAGTCTGTTGTTACTACACTCTTCATTTTTGTCATCTGAAAATTTTAAAATTATGCTGAGTACACCCAAATAGATCAATAAATCTACATAAAAATCAGCAAGGTTTCTAATATCATGGGACAGCATTCTATACCTTCCAAGTTTGCAAACCAACTGTTCACTTCTGCTCAAAAAAACCCCAAAAGAATTATAGATGGTGGAAATCAAACAAAACTAGCATTTGCTGCAGAAACTCAGTAGGTCTGGCAACATCCATGGAAAGAAAGCAGAGTTAATGTTTCAAGCCCATGACCCTTCTTCTGAAGGGAGTTTCTCCAGCAATTTGTTTTTGTCTTCACTACCACTCTCTATCTATCCCTTGACCATTTTTTTTATTCCATATTGCCTGTGCTCCATTAATACTACAGACTTTATTTTTGTTATCAAGTTTATTGCGTAGTACTTTATCAAACACCTTTTTGAAATCCATATACACAAACTACAAAGTTGAGTCCTCAATTCAAAGAACTAAATTAACTGCATCAAACATGACTGTTAGCCTCTTGGCTGTTTTTGGGCACACTTTTTACAGCTTGTTTTCGGTGCCAGACTTCTGCTGCACTTTCAGTATTCAGCTTGAGCCCCTCAAGTATTCTAAACCCTTTTACATAGAGGATAAATTCTTTCATTCAGAATTTGATGTTTGAATGCAGGATCTGCCAGGATCAGATTGAACTGTGGAATTGGTTTGATCTGCTGAATGGTCTACTCTTGCTGCTATTTTCTATGTTTCGTACATTTGTTAAAAGCATAATCTTATTGTTTCACTTTACTCTTTGTCTTTAGCCACCCAGTGACCTCGAAATGAGCTCTTACTTCCATTCTCTACTCAGACCCACCCCACTGTGAAGGCTCCCCATTGTTCAACTACTGTGTTCCCTATTTTGATTCTGATTAACATGTGCTGAGTCCTTTGCCAACTCCTGACACTAGCCGTGATGCCCTGAAGGAACCCCTAGCTCCTTCCTAATATTTGATGGCCACATCAAAAAAAAGAGTTGGACTTGCTCCATAATTCTAACCAAAAATATTTGTTGACACCAGAACGGTATCACAACATGATCTACCATGTCCCCTGCGACAGTTAACCCCAGCCTCTTGTCTTTGCTTCTTTCTCTATTCCTGGTGACAAGATTTTCAAGAAAGGTATCAAGTTCCCAATCCTCCTTTCTTTTGACCAAATTGTTGCCACTCACATCCCATGCCTGCATCATATGAGGCGCTCTTTAATCTTTAGCATACCACAGCATTCATAAAAACCCACCTTAGACTGCCATACTGTTTCCCCAGCTGACCCCTATCATTTCTCAACTATTCTCCCTTAAGGTGATCTTTCCTTATTGGTAGCTCAGCACACTTTGTTCTCCTTCCAGATCTATCCTGCTACATAAACAGTGTTAAGATATTGTAATCCTCCCACACAAGACTAGTTGACTTCAGTATGCAAGCTAGCTCACTTAGCTTGAAGGCTTGTTTTCAGATGTTTCGTCATCATACTAGGTAAAATCATCAGTGACAGTCTCCAGTGAAGTGCTGGTGGGCATATCCTGCCACTCTACGTATAGGTCTTGGTTTGTTAAAATGATGTCACTTGATGTCATTTCCAGTTCCCCCCCCAAAGAGAAGATAGATAGAGTATAAGTTGATGTGTTTATTGATGGAGTTCTGGTTAGAATGCTATGCCTCGTGTGTGTCTTTGTTTTAACTGTCCTAGGATGTGGGTGTTGTCCCAGTCAAAGTGGTGTCCTTCTTTGTCTGTATGTATAGAAACTAGTGACCAGCTGGTTTTCATGTATCCTGGTGACAAGTTTCCTGCTACTTTATCCGATGTAGTGTCTTTGATTTTTTTTAAACAGTTCTTGCATGGTATCTTGTAAATGACATTAGTTTTATTGGTAGTGGATCCTTTAGGTTCATTAGTCACTGTTTTAAGTGTAGAGATAGGTTTGTGAGCTACCATGGTGCCAACGGTCTGAGTAGTCTGGAATTAATTACTGATAACCTTTATATCAAAAGACTTATGTGGCTATAGTTTTTGGTTGCATTGTATCTGCTTGTTGGGTTTGAGGAATTGGCAGTTTGCGTTTATTGGGTACCCTTTTTCTTAAAAACTTTTTGTAGATATTTTTCTTCTGCTTTTTGTAGTTCTTGGGTGCTGCAGTGTGATGTAGCTCGTTGAAATAATGTCTTGATGCAGGTCCATTTGTGGGTTTTGGGATGATTGCTTCTGAAGTATTTGGTCTGAGTGGGTTTTTTTCTGTAGAAAAATGTTTGATGCTCTCCATTAACTGTACGTTTAACTGTCACGTCTCTGAATGAGAGTCTGTTATCATTCTCCTCCTCCTCCTGTGAAATTTTATGCCTGTCAGGATATTGTTAATGGTGTTGTGAGCTTCCTCTAATCTGTTCAGTTTTGTGATGACAAAGGTGTCATGTACATAGTTTGGGTTGGATAGATGGGAGGGCAGCTTGTTCAAACTAGCAGGAAACTTGCCTCCAGGATTCATGAACACCTACTGGTCACCAAAAGACATGACCCACTATCACTAGTTTCTATACACACAGCAAAGAAGGACACCACTTTGACTGGGACAACACACATCCTAGGACAGGAGAAACAAAGACACGCATGAGATTTCTTAGAGGCATAGCATTCTAACCAGACTTCATCAATAAACACATCGATTTAGATCAGATCTACCTTCCCTTGAAAAAAGAACCAGAAATGACATCACCCACGTTAAGAAACCAAGACCTATAAAAGAGAAAGGCGGGACATACCACTAGTGCTTCACCAGAGACTCACTGATATTACCTAGTATGGTGATAAAACGTCTGAAAACAAACCTTCAAGCTCAGTGAGCTAACTTACAAACTTACCATCAACCGCAGCTAGAAATCTTCTAAAAAAAAATTGCTAACTAGTTGACTTCCGCACCAGAATATTACCACCAGATGTATTGAGGTACAACAGTTCATCTTGAACAGTAGCCTTTTCTCAAGGATTCAAAGTCATCTATCTTGCACCATTTCTCCAGTGATGTGTTAAATCAGTTTTATTCGATTCTTATTAGCATCTAATCTTTGCCGCATTTGTCCTCATGCAGCCATTTACTCCATCCATTTGACACAAATAGAAACAAAGTGCTGACTTAATCTAGTAAAATGGAGAAGTTAGAAATTCAGATCTGCAAATAAAATCACTTCCTTTTCAGGTTTCCCATAATATTATTTTAGATGCTGTGATATTGCCTGGGTGGAACGAGTATCCCTACAGACAGTGAGATTTTGAGAACTCAATATAGTTGGAAAAGTTAAAGCAACCTCAGTATGGTAGGCTGTTTCTGGTTAATTGACTGACCTGAAACTACACTATAATAATTTGGAAGCAGAACAAACTTCAAATCTGAAATTGATTTGCAGCCTTTTCCTGAATTTCATGTTTTTTGTTGAGAAAGAGAAAAAGCTCCAGCCACATGTCTGTTTTCAGAAATGGTTCTACTTCCATCTTATTTTTTTTAAAAACCGCACAGAAGCCACCCAAACGGGTACAGGATAAAGATTTTAGCTGAATGTCAATTTGCCCAATTTTCAAAAAAAAAAACAGGAAACAGGAACAAGTCTGATTCAGAAAGAGTACAGTAATAGGCTCCTGACATGTTCATGGGAACCTTTCTGACAACCTTTGGTTGTAGTTAAACCAACAGTGCTAGTCAATAAAAACATGCAACCATCACGCAGAGGAAAAAAAAAGACAATCCATGAGCAAAAGCACAGGCATGGTTAGAGTTGGCAAAAGTTACCAAATTATTATAGAAGGTCTTAAATATTTAGCTTCTGACAAATGCTGAGCATTTGTGTTAAACAAGGACTACAAAAAAAATCTCATGACCACAGGGCCCTTGAAAACTTTGTTACTTACAAAATTACATACTTAAAGCTTGCAGTCTCAGGAGATTAATTATACTTGAATTGAATTGAATTTATTGTTCACATGTACCGAGGCACAGTGAAAAGCTTTGTCCAGATTTTAAAATGTTAAACAATAAAAAAAAAAGACATTTCCCTAAAAAACATACCAGTTAAAAAGGCAGACACATGAATATTTGTGTACAAAACAAAAACTGAAAATATCATAAACGGATATAAAGTGGTTCAGCCTCTGACAGATCTTGAGTATTTCTGACATTTAGTGTCTGGTTTTCTCTCTCCAGATAGATGTTCCAGCACATACGCTCTTTCTCAATTCTTTAAATACAACTTATAATTTGAAATCAGACCAAACTTTAGCTACTTTTGAAAAGAATAAACTTACCTATTTCCAGGTGGTGCACATAACTCTGTGTAATATTTAACTTTTGGCTCTGTCCCACTAGTTCTCATGGTGGCTACACATCCATTCTTGAATGTGAAGGTGATCATTTGGCTGCTTGAACTAGTAGGAAGCACCTAAAACAGAGTCAAACAATTACTAGAAGTCTTTTGATGTTATTCCTTAGACTAAAATCAAAACTGCTAACTATGAATAACTTTTATTTTATATCTTTAATCATGCACTGTTGGTTTGCAACGCAAGCCCCAAAAGATCCTTCCACATCCAGCAGAGATTTTCCTGCATATCCAAAACAGCTCATCTACTGTGTCTGTCGCTCTTGATGTGGTCTCCTCTAAAATGGGGAGACAGGACACCAACTCTGGAATTTTTCAGAGAATGTCTCCAGGACACACACAAACACCACCATCATCACCCTGTGGTCGACCACTTCAACTCCCCCTCCCACTCTGCCAAGGACAAGACAAGCCTTGTCCATTGCCAAATCCTAGCCACCCAAAGCATGGATGAAGAATGACTCAAGTTTTGACTTGGGACCCTCCAACCACATGGCATCATGTCAATTTCACCCATCTCCCCTCCCTCACCTCATTCCAGATCCAACCATCCAACTCAGAGCCACCCTCTTCAACTGTTCCACCTGTCCATCTTCCTTCCCACCTATCTGTCCACCCTCCGCTCTAACCTATCACCATAACCAACCAGCTATATCTACCCACTGCCTTCCTAGCTACCTTTCCGCAATACCCCCCCGTGCCCCTCCCCCCAGCTATTTACCTCTCAGCCCCATTCCTGAATGAAAGAACCACAAACTGAACACGTGAAATTTAGCACTGTAGTAGGCTTTGTATTAAAAAACGATCACTGGTTCCCTCTGCTGCTGGTTCTGTGAATTTACAGAATGTCACTTACAGCCTTTTTATCTGGTTGGCTGCTATCATAGCCGGTGGTTAAATCTCGGATGTCAGAAACTGCAAATGACCCACAGGTTTTGGGGTATTGATTTGTTTCATTATAATTTCGCAAATTCTGGAATATCTGACTGATTATCTCAGGTTTATGGCAGATGAAGTATGAAGCCTTCGAAAGATGATAACCATATCTAATAAAAAAAAGAAAATTTTTATTCCACACAGACCAGTATCAAATTATACACACTGCTACATCTCAAAATTATTGAGATTTCCCTAATACATGTACAAAATAGGCAACACTTGTGCGTGGGCCTTGACTTCTGCCTGCAGTATTCATTACCTTTGCAACTTAACAGCAATGTCAGGCTTTACTGCAAGAGAATTTAAATACAAGAATAGTGAAGCTTTGCTTCAATTGTTTACAAGCTTGGTTAGACCACATTGGGAGTAATTGGTGCAGTTTTGGTCTGCTTATCTCAGGAAATATTACTGACTGGGAATTGCAACAAAGCTTCACCAGACTTGATCCTGGGATGGCTGAACTATTGTCTATTGTCTAACTCTCCCACAGAGAGAGATTCAGCAATCCGAGCCTATATTTGAAGATGATATGATTTTATTGAAATATACAAAATACTTAAAAAGGATAAATGAGGAAGATAAAAGTTTTTCCTGGTCAGGAAATCTAGAAATCGGGGGCACAATTTAAAAACATGGGACGTGTCATTTGGGTTGGAGATGAGAAGAAATTGTTTCTCTGAGAGTTGTGAACCTTTGGGGTTCCCTATCACAGAGGGCCACAGATGTTCAATCTCTGAGCATGTTAAAAGTAGAGATTGATAGATTTCTAAGCAGCAATGTTCCAATGCTGATTGCCATGGCATACAGCTCGTTACATCTTACCAACCAGAAAAAAAAAGTTTTGTTCATGCGTGCTGTTTCCCATTAGCTAGCCAGTCTTCTATTAATGTTACCTCCAACACCATGAGCTTGAAATTTCCACAATAAATCACTGATCTGGCATCTTATCATATGTCTTCTGTAAATCCATGTACAGTACACTTACTGACGACTCCTCATCCACTGCACATAACTTCCTCAAAGATTTCCAATAAATTGACTAAATATTCTTTATTTTTACAAAACTTCAGACTCTGCCGTATTTCCTTGACTTTTTCTAAATATTCTGCTTTAGTATCTTTAATAACAGCTCCCAAGATTTCCCTGTAACAGATATTAAGTAAAGCGCTCTACAATTTCCTGCTCCCACCCTTCTTTAAATGTTTGCCATTTTACAATTTAATGGAAGTCTCCTTAAATCTAGAGAATGACAAAATTAAACCAATTCATCAACTATCAAATTGTTTTGTGTGAAATCCTCAGATGAGAGAGGAATTATTCCTTCACTCAGCACGGAAAGATCACTGGGACCATTATGAGCATAGTGTGGCTTAACAGCACCAACCAGCTCTTACTGCAACTTCATCTCCTGGCAGCTGTCACATGGAGGTATAGTCAACAAAGAACAAAGAAGAATTCGGCCCTCCAAGCCTGCACCGGCACATTTTGCCCTTCCATGCCAAAATGGCATTCAGTTACAGGATCTGTATGCCTCTATTCCCTTCCTATTCATGTATTTGCCCAAGACTTCTTGAACACTGCTATTGTGTCTGCTTCCACCACCTTCTCTGGCAATTTGTTCCAGGCACTCATCACCTTGTATGTAAAAAATTTGCCTTGCACATCTCTTTTACACTTCCCCTCTTGCACTTTGAATCTATGTCGCTGAGTAATTGACCCTTCTACCCTGGGAAAAAGCCTCAAAACTTTCCACTCTATCCATGCTATTCACTATCTTATGACCTCTATTAGGGTGCCCATCATGATCTTGTGTAACCGTGAAAACAAACCCACTTGAGGGCCAGATCACCCAAGATGAATTATCTGCTGAATGTCCAAAATGTAAAAAGATAGATACCCATGAAACAGACTTTAGTTATTTTTTGTTTGTTCGTTAAAACTTGAAATCTTGTCAGGTAATTATTTGCCTTGGTCACTTGGAAATTCATCTCTTTCGAGGAGTTACCAGTTTCTATAGGGATTACAACACAAATGAACAATTAAAACAACCGACAGGAAAAGGATGATACACAAACATTCCCATCCTCAATGATCGAGCAACTCAGCATATCGGTACAAAAGACAGTACAGCTATTTTTCAGCCTGAAGCGCCAAGCAAATGATCTGTCTTGGCCTCTTCTTGAGGTCCCTGGCATTACAGGAGCCAGTCTTCGGCTGAGTTGATTTACTCCATGTAGTATAAAAGTGGGCTGAATGCATTGGTTGCATTGAGGCTCAAACAGACGTCGTTGCTGCACTAAAGACATGAGCTTCAGACGAAGCTGTCCCACCAGTGAAGCTGTTCCAGTAAGATACAACACTGGTATCTACCCAACAACATTGAAAATTACCAATGTTGGGTAGATTTCAAAGTGTGTCCTGCCTGCAAAAAGCAGGATCAATTCAAGGCTGCCAATTACTGCCACACATTAGTTTACATCTCGATCATCAGCTCAGTGTTGAAAGGTGATGTTGACTCTATAATCAAGCTGCATTATTCAGTAACACCCCCTTACAGTGATCCTTAAATTAGAAACATTATAATAAAATTTGGAAAGGCAAAACTGGTTAATGTAAAATGCAAAAAAAGGTCAAAATTAAAACAATATAATTCAATATTCATTTTACAATGAATAACATTATTCAAAGTAGGAAACAAATTAATTGCACTCTCCTATTCATGAATGCAGAAGTCAAGTTTACTGCGGATCTCAAAGTAAGATGAAGTGAAAAGATTTGAGAGACAATATCCCATTCCTACTTACTCTTCATAAATTGCTTTGAGCTGCTGAGTCAGATTGGTATTCTTGGTTGCCAAATAACTGGCCATTTCTGCAACAATGGCTGCAGCACTAACACCATCTTTATCCAGGACAAATTCAGTCGACATATATCCTACATTTAGCACACAAAAAGATAAATCTCTTAGAACACATTTCTTTCAAGTATACCCATTTGGGAAGCAAGATCAGATTCAAATATAAATGATTTTTATTAAAGTAAAGTCTGCCACTTTTCTAAGTTTGATTTCTAAATTTCTAAGTACAAATTCTGACAAAAGATAACATCTGAAATTTTAATTAAACTTTTCTCTGTGAAAAGTGAGTTGAATTGACAAGTTCACTCATTAGTACAAACAGAAATGTTTAAAGTACATCAACTGCAGACAAGGTCAACTAAAAAAACTCTCCAGAATAATCAGTGATGTGGTATCAACACAATTTATTTTAGTTTCAGGGTGGAAGGACATAATGGCCAACTCTTTTGCTTAATATTGACTACGCTGCCTGGACAATTTTCATGCACTGCATTATAAATGCTTTCATAGTAGCACTTCACTAAAACTGAATAAAAGAATTATCAGTCAACACAATAGAATTTAAAATGCATGTTTAGTAGACATAAACACAAGATCCCAAACAAATTATTAGAATCATTCAGGCAGAAACAAATTCCCAACAGCAGACACTCCAGAGTTACCTAAACCCTTGACATGCATTTTAAGATAATTTTGGTTCCATCCACCTCCCAAAGTTAGTCTTTTGTAAACAATTGAGCTTTTTCTGATGGAAAATATAGTTTTAAAGATCAAAATTTTGTTGATTGCATAGGAAAAACCTATATTAAGAAGAAAGCTGCAAGCAAACAAAATGGTTAATAACAATCTCACCAATTGCTTCTTCAAAGGCAAAAAGCACTGTATTGCCCTTATCTATAAGTTCTTTAGCTTTGTTTCCCATCCATTTAAAGCCAGTTAAAGTTTCCTAAAAGAAAGAAACCATCAGAATCTACCTTTCAAAATTACACCATTGCCTGTGGTAAATTAAAACTGTTTCTCTCATATTTGTTGTTTGCATTTTGGGGAGAGAGAGGAAGGGGGAAAAAGAACATTTCTCAGCATTCTATTTCAGTCATCTCAATCTTTAGGATGGAACTGGCCCAGATCACAAACATTTGTGAATTCAATCATTGCCACGCAGAATGTCTGATGGCTGAATGGGCACAGCAAAACTTCCCTTCAGTGATAATATACTAAGACTAAATAATTAAGATCGCTCTTATGAGAAAAAAAACAATTCAATTACCAATCAAACCTAAGATTTAAATACAGCAATGCAGTATCAGCACTGCAGCAACTATACATCACAACTAATTTCACTTCTAATAAATTAAACAGAAAATATGAAAGGAGAAAAGTAGCAGAACAGCTAATTACCAATATATGAACAGAGACAAAGTGGATTTTACACTAGCCGTTCAATTCATCACAGATCATGAAATGGTATATCTCACGACAGTTAGGGATGAACAATAAATGCAGGTATGGGCAGTGATACCTACAATTTTTTTTTAAGTGGGGTTTCAAGATTATCATAATATACTGAAGTTCAAACAGGTTTGCCAAGTTTATCTACTAGTCCTTCCTTTGGAGAATTGCAGATGTGTTTACAACTGCGAACAAGTATAGCTCTTCAACAAAAAATAAACAAAGTCACATTAAATAGCTTTGGAATTTAAAAATAAGTTCTGTTAGGTGAGATCAGAAAATTTGGTAAACAACGCAGGAGATCATGTGCAAGACTGACATTGTATGCAATGTGGTGACTGAATGACAATTTGAAGCAAATGACACGGAGCACCTGAATAGCCAAACTTTAGTTTTTATGCCTGGGTGAATTCTCCAAGTTGTCACCCTGATTGTTCAAAGAGGAGGAACAGGAAACCAGTACCAACTGTGATGTTCATTGGATACACTCCAACAATAAATTACCAGAATTTCAGAAGCTAGGTACAAAAAAAAATGTATGGGATACAGGGAGATTTGGCTGTCTGGATTCAGAATTGGTTGGCTGACAGAAGGCAGAGAGTGATTGTAGATGGAAAGTATTCAGCCTGGGAGGTCAGTGGTGAGTGGTGTCCAGTAGGGCTCTGTTCTTGGGCCTCTGCTCTGTAGTTTTTATAAATAACTTGAATGAGGAGGTTGAGGGGTGGGTTAGTAAATTTGCCGATGGCACAAAAGGTTGGAGGTGTCATCGATAGTATAGATAGGCTATTTCAGGCTGCAGCAGGACATAGACAGGATGCAGAGCTGGGCTGAGAAATGGCAGACGGAGTTCAACCTGGATAAATGCGAAGTGATGCATTTTGGAAGGTCAAACTTGAATGCTGAATATAAGATTAAAGACAGGATTCTAGGCAGTGTGGAAAAACAGAGGGACCTTGGTGTTCAAGTTCAAGTTCAAAGTTGCCATCTAAGTGGATTTGGTAGTCAAGAAAGCATATGGTGTTTTGGCTTTCATTAACAGGGGGAAATAGAGTTTAAAGAACGAGGTTTTGCTGCAGCTCTACAAGACTCGGGTGAGATCACACTTGGAATACTGTGTCCAGTTCTAGTCGCCCTATTATAGGGGAGATACGGAGGCTTTGGAGAGGGTGCAAAGAAGATTTACCAGGATGCTGCCTGGACTAGAGGGCTTGTCTTATGAGGAGAGGTTGACTAAGTTTGGATGTTTCTCTATGGAGAGGAGGAGGAAGAGAGGTGACCTGATTGAGGTATACAAGGTAATGAGGGGCATGGATAGATTCAATAGCCAGAGACTTTTCTCCAGGGCAGGATTGACTGGCACAAGGGGTCATCATTTTAAGATATTAGGAGGAAGGTGTAGAGGAGACCTCAGAGGTAGATTCTTTATGCAGAGAGTTGTGTATGCATGGAATGTGTTGCCAGCTGTGGTGGTGGAAGCAGAGTCATTAGGGACATTTAAGCAACTGCAGGACATTCACATGAACAGCAGTGAATTGGGGGTACATAAGTTAGGTTATTTTATTTTAGATTAGGAATAAACCTTAGCACAACTTTGTGGGCCGAAAGGCCTGTTCTGTGCTGTACTTCTCTACGTTCTATGAAAAGCATATTAATGCTTCATATCAATATTGCATCACAAGTCATCAACACCACCAAACCACTAGTGGGAAAGCTGAGATTTTCCAAAAGTACACAATTACGTGCTAAATGCTTAATTCACCAAATAAGATAGTTCTTCCCAACTTCCTTCTTCAGAGCAGAAATGTCAAATAACTTGTACAACTGAACAAAAAAATACTATGTTCATCTATTTACACTTTATCTCCACCAACTGCAAAATTAACATATCTGGAGGTAACCACATCTGCTAACTGCATCACATTGCATTGTGCAAAATCTGTGACTGCAACTCTGGGTAAGCCAATCTCTTTCATGGAAAACAGCATGATTTACGTGATTGCAATCCTTGCCAGGCCTTAAGCTCAATATAGTTTTGATTACTGAAACCCAGAAACCTCATGTGAAGATAAATATTCCCACCCCAATTCTGTGAAGATCACTCAACTGTTCAGAATGGTCCTCTTTTCTGTATCAGCCTCTTGATTCATGTTAGGGTGTCTCCATTCTGTCTAATTTCCTTTTAAATAGAATCCTTAATTTCTATTTAAAGAAAAGCAATAAGCCATAGCTCTCAGGAATTCACTTGTAGTTGTCTTAGTGTTTCCGTTGTTATCTGAAGCACAAGGCTGCTTGGGTCTCGACACCAGTATTCCATCAGGAGGTAACTGAATACTCAGTTCAAGCACAGGCTTCACTGCCTTCTTGCTAAATAGCCTACACCCCCTGGCAGCCTTCTCTCCCTCATATCAGTGTTACTACAGCTCCAAATGTAAGGTGACTATTTCAAAACTACTACAAACATGAACTCTCTGAAAAGACACACAGATTGCTTGACTGAAATCAAAGGACCACCTCCCTGAAAGCTATTTCATTTGCCAAATGGCATACCTGTGACGTTCTTCCTAGATGGAGTGTTAACTTGATTAATTTAAATTCCCAAATTTGTCCTTTGATCGTTTAAAGGATGCATGCCTACATATATTGAATGAGTAAACAAAAACTGTCCAATATCTTTAAGTAACTAAATAGTCACAAATTTTTTAAACATACAATATATTTAAAGACTAAATTTAATTGAATGATTACAACACCTCATTAATTTATATGAAGTATAAATGGCAAAAGTCTAGATTTTGGCTTGGGTAGTAACTGGTATCAATCCGAAACCTCCAAGTATCCCCCTATTCAAAAGGAGAAAATACAATATTTGAAAATATGCTTGTATAAAACTCCACAGCCAGATGACATATGTAGTAAAGGGAATCTGCCTTCAACAGTTTTTGGATACAATAAGCAGAACAGATTAATAGGAGCAAGATGTAAATGATAACACTTAAAGTTAACAAATAATGTTAAACTATGCGTAAGAGGACAATATCTGTAGACCTTTTCCTTCAATCCAGGGTCAGAACATCATGGGGCCCACCAACAGACTTGCTAGCAGGAGAGCCAGTAACCTTCACTTACCTGATCTGTCAGATCTTTTATGGGGATTGGGCCATGTCTGGATTGGCTTACCATCCTTGTACCACATGATGCCCTTAAAAAAAGGGACAAATTTTGCATCCAGGAGGAGGAAGCCAGGGTTTTTACTGGGGTGTGCATGCGCAATTGTAACAAAACAGCGTGGCAGATTTGGCTGCTTGGGCAGTGAGTGGGAAGGGCATCTACATTCCTGGCCTTCCTATCCTAATAACCAACCACACCAACAGATAGTTCCCTCCCCCTACCATCCCCGGGAACTCAAGTGCCACCCGTTTTAGCTTATTCCCACCCTTGCCCAGCCTCTTTTCCTGTCATGATAGCAAAGTGACCAGAAGGACATCTGTCCGTGCTCCAAGTTCTTCAAATCGGTGTACTGTCTGTAGACTCAGCAATGGTCACCATTCTCTATAATGTTGCTGGGGCTACAGAGCTACCAGTTAATCAGACTGGGTGATGCTCCCTTCAGAGTAAAGGGCAGAAGTCCCATCTCAATTAGGTCCCAATGGAACATTATATGGCTGAGGGATGGGCGGTACTGGCTGGAATACATTACTTTGTGGCTATTTTGGTGGTGAGGCAGGAAACCCTAACATTCAAAAGTTCTATACCAGGAGTTTGGGTGGCACATGCTGTGAACCAAATGGCAGAAAGGTCTTATAAAAATGCAAACAAATATGAAACAATAAGGAGGAATGTTTAATATAGTCAAAATTGATGTAATTGAATTAGCAGCAATGATAATCCATATTATTCAAAAGTGTTTCAGATAATGCAATTATAAATCAGTAATTGACTAGTTATAATGAGAATTATACCTCGAAATGAAATCCTTCCTTGAGTGCAATTGCCTGGAGGATTTTTGAAGAGACTGTACTGGACAGCATATAGGTTTTCTTCAGAGAACTGGGTTCTTTATTTTGCTTCTTCCAACAAGTAAAAATCCACCAACCCAACAAGGCACCTAACTCATTCCCTGAAAATACTTTCCATTCTCCTCTGGGAATAAAAGAATTTGAGAATTTAACATTTTATTTAATACTAAAAGCATAATGAAATCAATTATGGCTTTACATAAAAGTTTAAAACCTATCCATGAGAAATACCTCCAAGTACAACAGTATCGGTATGCACCCTAATAGAAGTGCAGGATTTGGGTACCTATACAAACAAACACAAACTCTAAAATAGACACTTCAAGAAAATATATCAGACACACACACAGTCAAATTATTAACTATAGAATCGACAGTCTCCAATACACCAAGCTCTTTAACAAAATTAAAAACAAGACTCCTTCTGTTGCAAATCTTCTAGAACTTCCACACTGTCTCGATTAATTGATCTTTCCCCTTTCAGCGGTTTCTTTTTGCTTCTAAATGCTCATGAGGCCAGTGTATACTGGTCAACACAGAGCAGTATAGGTTTTGTATATGAAAATAACTTCTATGGCCTGCTCTTTCCTGGGCTTGCATGAATATGTGCACAGCTCTACCTCAGAAATGCTACAATTTTTTCCAGATATTATAGATGCTAGGGTAATTAATTGCCCATTACAACACTCACAATAATCATTTTAAAATTAAAGACCTCTCCAAGGTTTGACAGCTGATGCCCTCTAGTGTCTGTAATTGACACGCATCATGATACTGTTAAGTAGTTAGAGACATCTTCTGTTTTTCTTTAAAATGCATTCCCTGAATGCAAACACGATAGTGCTACAGATAAAAACATCCAAGAAGGCAGAATGCACAAAGGTATGTGCTCAACCAATCCCACATGAGATTAACCATTTTTACCCAAGATATGAACAAACTAAGGAAATATATGATGGGAGAAATAAGTTTCATAGTACAATTATAATCAAGAAACTAAGTTTCATGGACTAAAAAAGGCCTCAGAATAATGACTATGCCTTTTTATTTAAATTACTCAAACATTACATTAAATCTGAGCATTCCAAAATAATTAAGCAGCTTTCAGAATTCTGTACAGATTCCTAATGATTATATTCAAACGGAACAATCTGTGGCCCTCATTTTATCACATGGGAGATTAACATATGAAACTTAATTACATTGAAATGGAATGCCTTCCTTAAATCATACTGTAATTTCAAAGTAGAGGTTCTACAGTACCAAACATACAAGTCTTCAGCTAAACAAACATAGAAAAATAGTACAGACCATTCAGCCCACACTAAAGTACATTAAGTATGTGATCTAAACTTGGCCGTAATACCAGTTTGCTCTCTGATCCACATATCTTTTGATTCTCTTGAAAATCTGTTTGATTCAATTTTGAATATGTCCAATGGCCCAGCTTCCACTGCTTTTTGTGGAGAAGAAAGAAGAGTAATGACATAGAAACAAAAAAAAACCTCCTCAGCTGTGTTTAAAATGGGAGACCGCTTGTTTTGAAACTGTGCCCCATAATTGAAGATACCTTTATGACAGGGAATATAGTCTCAATATCTCCCAAGTTAAACCCCCACAGACATGTTTATGTTTCAATAATCACCTTTCTTTTGGATGTAGGTTTGCTCGTTGAGCTGGGAGGTTCATTTCCAGATGTTTTGTCACCCTACTAGGTATCACCATCAGTTGGCTTCAGGCGAAGCAGTGTACACGATTCCTGCTTTCTATTTCTATGTTTATACAGCACATGCACAATAAAGAACAGACCTCTAACAGTGTGGAAAAAGACAGGCCATTCGGCCCAACAAGTCCACCCTCTGAAGAGTAACCCACTAGACCCATTCCCCTATTACTCTACATTTACCCCTGACTAATCCACCTAACCTACACATCCCTGAACACTCTGGGCATTTTAGCATGGCCAGTTCAATCTAAACTACACATCTTTTGATTGTGGGAGGGATCCAAAGCACACCCATGCTGACACGGGAAGAACGTGTTTGTGTGTGGAGTTTGCACAGTAACCAGAGGGTGGAATCGAACCCGGGTCCCTGGCGCTGTGAGGCAGCATGCTCGCCACTGAGCCATTGTGCTACCTGTTGTGCTGCATCAACTTGCCATGACTTCAGCAGGTTTAAAGTCAATGCTCTCAGCCACCTAGAAGGACAAGGAATTGCAATCGCAAAGCAATATTACTACTTCAAAAGTTCTTCTCCAAGTTCAACATGCTCCTTCACTGATGCTGTATCAAAATTCAAGAAGTTTGCAGCAGTCACAAAAAGCTCACTTCCACATTGCCAATTAGGAATGGACAGTGATGCTTACATCCCAGGAAAGAATTTAAAAAAAGACTAGCTCTGCTGGATTGTGCTTTTTTTTTATATACTGTCATTACTTTCATTGTAATAATTCCAATGACAGGTAGAGACTAACAGGTTCGTAGCAAAAAAATAACAAACTATCACAGTTTTCCGAAGCTCTGGACGTTTTCCAAAATCTAGACAATTTGGTAGGTTACAACCATTGCACTGCAGCCATTCTTTTAAGCATCTTAGATACAGATCTGAAAAGTGTGGTGCTGGAAAAGCGCACCAGGCCAGGCAGCACCCGAGGAGCAGGAGAATCAACGTTTCGGGCATAAGCCTGCTGTGCTTTTCTGGCATCACACTTTTCAACTCTGGTCTCCAGCATTTGCAGTCCTCACTTTCTCCTCTTAGATACAGGTCATCAAGTTCAGGGTACTGGTCAGCCTTTAATCCCATTAATTATCCTAGTGTTTTTTCTCTCGTGGTAGTTATTATTTTAAATTTACTAATCCTGAGATTATTTAGCATGTGTCTCTGTGAAGCTAACTACAAATTCTTGTTCAAAGACTTAGCCATTCCCCAGTGTCCCCATTATTAATTCCTCAATGGGACATCATTGGCTTTAGCTACTCTCTTCCTTTTTAAATCAGTTGCAGCGACAAAAATTCAAGCTAGACAAATAAATAACTAGAAAAGTTCAGATGTCAAAGACAGATATAATTACAACACTCATATTAGTGAGAAATTATGAAAGTTTCAATGCAGAAACCAATCTGAAACACAATGTCGTAGTATCTCCTTAAACTGTGATGGCTCAATTCATTAGATAGATGCAAATAACATTTTTGGTTAATTGCGTGCCTAATACATTCAGTAATTGGTTTTTTCAAATGTCATTAAAACAAGCCACTTAGAAAACAGTATAATTAACAGTTTCTGCTTGCCTTTAAATGAACAATTCTTATTAAAATACACCTTACTTAGTCAAAGTTAGAGAATTTAATCAATCCCTAATTACCAAGAAGGTAGTTAAGAGTCAACCACATTGACGTGGGTCAGGAGTTACACACAGACCATACCAGGTAAGGAGAGCAGTTTTCTACCCTTAAAGGCATTAGTGAATCAGATTGATTTTCCCAACAATTTACAACAGCTTCATGATCATCATTTGTCACCGAATTCAAATTAGACTCTCTGCCATGATAAGATTCAAAACCCAGATCGAGAGCATATCTGGGTCTTTGGTTTAATAATCTAGTCATAATACCACTAGGTCATCACCGCTCCTTAAAATTCAGTAAAGAATTGATGTACTTATTACTTACCTCTCTTGTTTTTCAGCTACAGCAAGCCGATCAGCATCTGGGTCATTTGCTAAAATGACTGTGGCTCCCTCCTTATCAGCCAGGGCAAACGATAAAGTCTGGAAAAAAATGAGAAATTTTACTTAGTGAGTATGGGAAGTGTAGCTAAACCAAAAATAGCCTATAGCTCAACTGGCCTGCTTCCTCAGTAATATGGATTACAGATTTGCCACAAAAAATCCCTAATTAGGTCAAAAACAAAAGCAAATTACTGTGGATGTTGGAATCTGAAACCAAAAAAAGAAAATGCTGTAAAATCTCTGCTGGTCTGACAGCATCTGTAAGGAGAGAAAAGAGCTGACATTGAGTCTGACTCTTTGTCAAAGCTCAGAAAAAGGGAGAAATAGGGAGGTATTTATTCTAGGCTGAGAGAAGGTGAGAGTCATGGCTCCAGAAGCAAAAGGTAGCAATAAAGAGGTGATAATATGTGGGGGGATGGGTGATGCAGAGGCAAAATTCTCTTGCTCCCCACTTTTTCCTCTCCTCTTCCCCCTTTGCTACCCTGTTTTGCATTTTGCCTCTGCTTCACCCATTTCCACCCCCCCCCCCCCCCCATATTTTATCACATAGCACTGGCTTCAGCCTTGGTCATTCACAGCTCCTAATCTCCCTATAATCTCTCATGCACTGGTCATTATCACCTCTTTATTGCTACTTTTGCTTCTGGAGCCATTACTCACCTTCTCAGCCTAGTATAAATACCTCCCTATTTCTCCCTAATTTGGTCACACTGGAAGATTAGGAAGGAAGGAAGGAAGGGGTGACTTGATTGAACTTTACAAGAATTATTATTATAGTAAAAAGAGATAAAACTATTCCCGGTAGCTTGGAAGTCTGTAAGGGCTGAATGGACTATCTCTGCTGCAAAGTGTCAAATTACTAGACTTAATTCTAAACATAATCTAAATATCACTGTCCAATTGTTCATTTAGAATTGTCCCACTGAGCTGCACGATAGAGGAAAGGTATTAATGTTTTTTGAGATATCAAGACAGGCATGGTGACTTGGTCATAGTCACTGATAATGTTATTTGGAACTTGATAACGTCAGGGTTAAACCTGGAATTAAGTCAAACAAGGGAGCTGAAAAGAGATGGGCAGATTTGGAATGATCAAAGACTTCAAGTGAGAGAAAATTCTTTGAGCTGTGGTGGTAGTTTACAAAGATAGAGGCTTTAGAGGCCAGTATTTAGAGGAGGAGGGTCAGAACAGCAGTTCTAGAAGAAGGGGTGCTGTTCCTGAGAAGAGAGAACAATATACAATAGCAGCTAGCACAAAGGTCTGGAAAATAAGCTGTGGTTAGCAATTTTGGAGGTGATGGGGACAGGGAACAATTAAACAAACCTTAAATTTCAGTGTGGTTGGCAGCGATGGGGGTGAGGGCAGGAAGATGAGAGATGGAGAAGAGAGAAAATACAAATAAATCATCGCCATCATAGGTGATAGAGAAGTCTATTCGCTCTTCACAACTCTGAAGAGTTGAAGAATAAAGAATAAGGGCTTTGTGGAGACAGTTGTGAGTGAAGAAAGGAAAACAGAGCTTAGCTTTGCATTGCAGAATGATCCTACATTAGGAAATCAGCAGGATCCAAGAGTGTTAAAATTGTTCAGCCACATTCTGTGAAGGATGCCTAAACCCCAAAATCTGCACAGTTTGGGAGGAAAGATGACCACATGTCAAGGAAAGTCACCAGAGTGGGAGATTCTAGCCAGGGACAGGGTATTAAAGGTGCAACATAGATTGTTATAAATACAGAATCAAGTCCAGGAACTTGGGACTTTGCAGCAGGGAAAGGCCATTCAGCCTTTATAGACAGTTCTGTTATACAATATGATCATGAATAATCCTCCAACTTGATTGTTTTCCCCATCCACTTCCAACACCTCTCAATTCCCTTGTGGTTCAAACACCTATCAACTTTCAATGATGAGCACCAGAGTAATATGTTCAAATCTGCAAATGATATAAAGCTGTATTGGGCAGTGTATCATGGTGCAGTGGTGCCCCTACCTCTGGGCCAGAAGGTCCAGTTCAAGTTCTATCTATCACAGATGAGTCACAGGATACCTGACTCAAAACTGGGTGTGAAAGCAAGCTGTAAAGAGGACATAAAAAGGCTGGATTCCTTTTCATTCCAGTGCTGGATCTGATTGTGGTGGGTGGGCTTTAAAAAGGGTGGGCTGGAGCAAATCTTGTGATTTCCTCCATCACTCCTACAACAAGTAATATTCAGCAGCATGCAATAAGAGTAGAATGATACCCTTCAAATGTTATCAAATAGATCCTATAGCCTAATGTGCTATTCTGAATTGTACAGTAGTGAATTCTGAAAGGGACAGGGTGAAAAGTGGCCAGAACATAGATTTAGTGTCTTGATTTTCAATGCAACTATCGTATGGCTGTTTGAAGGCTTGATGAATTTGAGTTTCTAGGTGTCTTCAAGTTTTTAATGTACTTACCTCCGGAAGGGTTGTTTGTGTAGTCGCTCACCAGAGTTAACATTCAAAATGCTTGGCTGAGTACCAAACCCACTAGCCGATTTAACATAACAGACGTTGACATTGTTAACAAGGAGAATGAGAGTTGGGTAAATTTAAAATTTTTAAGTTGCGTTGGGGATTACAATTTTTTGGTTTAAAGAGGATATGAAGTAATGTTTATTTAATCTAACTGATTTACGATCTGTTCAAGAAGAATAATGGTATATATCAAAATGTTATTGATATTGACAGATTTGAGTTTTTAAAGATTTTCCAATGCTTCAATATAGGTTGAAGTTCCATTTATACAAGATATTGGGTTGAGAAGTGTATGAGATTTAAAGGGAAGAGGATTCAGAGGTTTCATATTCATAGGAGTTGGAAAAATTCCTTCACTTAGCAGCCTCAAGGAGCACCTGTAGTCTTCTCCTGCTCTTTGTAGAGTGTCTTTTATCAGAGTTCCTGTGAGGAAGTTGAAACTATGAAGACATTGAAGTTTGAAGTCAAAACGTGAAAGGAATTAATGACTATTTATAAATGTTAAGTAACAAAATTTGCTAAAACAGTGCCACATACAAACAAATATATATTTTCATTTCAGCATTAGCTCATTTATTCTGAAATGAAGCAAATAAACTATAAAGTGAATACAAGTGTCAGCGTACTTGACATACTTATTCAGATACTGATCTCTTCACATATTTGCTGCATGAGCTCCACTTCTTTCAGCAAAAATACACATACCTTCAGTCTTGAAAGTGTCTTAAAGTGCTACATGTCCATGAAGGTAAAAATCATGCTGTCGACACAATTATTTGCTGTATTATGTTTTTTGTTCTGATTGACTTCAAAAAGAGAGAATCAAATAAACATTGAGCATTCAGTAGCTCATGAGGATGTCATGATCCCTCTTTAAAATAAGCTTACCATTCCTTCCAATCCTCAAAAGAGTCAGCGTTGAAGCTTATGTTCAATTAACTGCACGACTGGGTAATCAGGAGTGTTGTTACAAGTTTCGAGCGTAGCTGTCTATATGTGAATTTCAGACAATTATAGCTACTGCACCACTGAATATTGGTTTATAGTTCAATGGATAAAAACCCCGTACAAAACTGCAATGATGAAACTTTTCCCTTGGTTATGGCTGATGCTAATGACATCAGCACCTTGCAATTACTGACAGCCACAAGTGCTGAGTAAATGTATTAACTATGTTACAGTGGGCCACCAGTAGGGTTTCAACAAAATAATTTGGCTTATCAACACCAGGAAATAGTAAATCTTAGTTAGTTTCAGCTGAAGGAGACATAACAGGAATGAACAGAATAGATGTCAAAGCAGAACTGATGACAATGTTTTGTTATAACAACAAGCAACACTTTTTACCAGCACATCTTTTCCTTCTTCTGGATTTGGGTATTTGACAGTTGGAAATTCCGGATCAGGATCTTTCTGTTCTGGAACTGCAAGAAGATTGGTGAAGTTGAATGATGCAAGAGCAGCCTGTACAAACTCATGTCCAACTCCATGTACAGATGTGTGCACAAATTTAAGTTTAGTTTCCTTGTTTATATCCCTAGATAGAAAGGAAAACAAAGTCAGATCAGACGACGACGACAACAACATTGCCAAGCTCAGGAAATCGAAAGCAGTGAAGTTTCAGAACAAAACAAATTCTTAAAAAAAATTAAGTTAATATCAATATAAAACATAGCAAATGTTTATTCATAAATAATTTAGAAACTGGAGAATTAGCATGCCTTTGAAAGCTCATCTGCTCTGATATCAAAAAAGGTACATGGATATTCAAACTCTACAGCAACATGGAAAGATTCATAGCCACAATGCAACACATAGCAAGTATCAGATTCCAACTTTTTATGCTTGGAGTACAACAACAAGCTCAATTGACACAGCATCTTTAGATCTAGAAAAGCCTCCCAGAGGTTGAGATGAAGGATAAAATATTTGGTGAGTAATAAAATACATTGTTTGGAAGTTCTCAGGTGGAGAAACAGAAGGAGCTACAGAGGATTCTAGAATATGCAGCTTACTTGGCTGTCCATTGTCGTCATTTGTGCTTTCAAAGGGGAAAGATAATGCACAAAGGGACAGAATCAGGAGTCAGGGTTTGGAAAGCAGGATGTCAATTGTAGGGCCACAGACTATGAAGATCGGCAGGGCAAAAGCTATGAATGGATTTGAAGACATGAATAAGATTTTTAATCTGAGGCACAATAGAATTGTGAGCCTATGAAATTTAAGAACAGGGGGATAAGAAAGCTGGAGTTGAGGCAGGCAAAGATGAGTCAGATAAGCTGAAGCTTACAGACATAAAAACACAGGTGGTCAGCTCAGAGAGAATTAGAAGTGTTGAAACTGGATGTGAAATATACAAGAACAGGTGTTTCAGCATCAGATTCATTGAAACAGGGATGGAGGCTGGTGATATTGCACAGAATCAGAACAAAGGATTCCTTATTTGTGGCAGGTGTGAACAACCTGAGTAAGTCTATTCATTAATGTATAACAGCAAGAAATCATTGCTCAAAAGATCCTGGAAAAGAAAAAGAGCTAGTAGACAAGAAATAAAAATAGATATTGTGGAAACCGACTCCTTATCGTCAGATATTTTGTTAAGGTGCAGAGAATAGACAAACAAAGCAAGCAAAAGATAACTCGTGAGCGCTCTTTGGGAACCCTAATGTTGTGGGAACAAGAAACATTTGTAGGTGGTGCTCAAACCATAAATGGGTAGTAGGAAGGAGCCCAGTAAGAGACAGTTTGCAAGAGCAAAGGAGCTAAGGGTAGGGCTTTTGAGGAGATGTTTGTGAAGATGAAGGGATAGGAATGGAAGTTAGGCAGTCAGCAGTTCAGTAGGAATGGAGTGGAAGGAGCAGGAGGTAGTCTAACAAACAGGATAACCTTAGCAGGATGGTGAATAAAGTCAAAATGAGACTTTTCCTTGGTAAGTTCAAAGCTGACATACAGACACACCACCACAAATCTTTAGTATTTGATTGGTGGAGTGGAGCGTTTGGCAGTTAGCAGGTGGGAATACAAGGAGAGAGAAAGAGCAAGTAAATTAGTTCACTTCCTGACTTGGCTGCATTGCAGTTTAATTCACCAAGCAATAATTAAACACCATATGTGGATTCAGGACAAAGGTGAAACAGAGGCCTTGGCTATTTATATTGCAGCAATGAAACCATTAGATTGTAATTGTTAAACCCAACAGTTGAATTTCCTGGAAAATAGCTACTGGAACCAATTTATTTTATTGCTGTTGCACCGTTGAACCCTAAAGAATCAATTTTCCTTTCAGAAATAAGATTTTGCTGGGATATGACAACAGGATGGATAAGAAAGAATGTTAATTCCGTATTTAAACCTTTCGCATATAAAAAAATCACTTGCTCAAATCACATGTTAGCTAAATAAAAGGTAGATTGGAACATAAAACAATAATACTCAACAAGGTCAACAGCATCTGTGGAGATAGAAATAAGAGCTAACACCTGAAAAAGATTCTCAGTAGCCACTGATGCTGTTGTTATGTATTACCAACATTTTGTATTGCCGATTTCCAGAATACATAGTATATTGGCACTATAAAGGTACAGTAGGGGTCCAGATAAATTCAAGGTTGAGAAAAAAAGCTTGGAACAGCTTTTGGTGACAAGATCAATTACATGAAATGAAATTAGAGAAAGGTTACATTAAATCAGTTTACTATAGAAGTCACTTTTCATTTATTCACAGAAATGTGGATGTCGTTAGCAGGGTAACATTTATTGCACATTACGATTTGCCCAGAGGGCAATTCTGAGTTAACCACATTGTTAAATGTGACGAATCTGTTCCTTTAACATGTTAACATTGTAAATGACAGTGTGCGCACGCGTGTGCATGAAGAGCTGCTGGACCCGCTCTCTCTCTGACTTCATTCCTAAGAACCTGTGTTTCATTTTGCCTTTTGTGCCAAGGGGTGTCTATGGGAATCGTTGCAAGTATTTTGGAACAGCATCATTAAGTTGGGATAGTCTGTTGGGTTTTCGGATGGATTAAGCTATTCGGTATTCTGTTTTCTGTTCTTTGCGCTTTATTAAGCACTCTTGGAAATAAATTCTGTTTTGTTAAAAAAAGCAGTTTGACCAGCTGATTGTACACTTGCTTCAAATCAAATAGCAAAGTTAGGGTCTGGGCTACCTTCTTG
This sequence comes from Chiloscyllium punctatum, assembly GCF_047496795.1. Classification (NCBI taxonomy): domain Eukaryota; kingdom Metazoa; phylum Chordata; class Chondrichthyes; order Orectolobiformes; family Hemiscylliidae; genus Chiloscyllium; species Chiloscyllium punctatum. The sequence goes on along the minus strand of NC_092739.1, from coordinate 65,624,724 downwards.
AAAGGCTTTGAGAGGTGCAGCCTGGTCCATATGAATATGGAGTCAAACCAGTTGTGGATGGCAAATTTTCTTTCTGACAGGATATTAATCAATAAGATATTTATGACATCAACAATGGTTTCACGGTCACCACTAGGCAAGCTTCTAATTCTCGATTTTTTTCAAACTCAATTCAAGGTTCATTGGCCATGGTAGGATTTGAATCAAAGTCTCTAAACATTAAACAAACAAAGCAGAGAGAAAGCAGAGTCAACGCTTCATTAGAACTTCAGAAGATAATGTTCTGAGTCCAGTGACTTAACTCTTGTTTTTCTCTCCACAGATATTGCCAGATCTGCTGAGTTTCGCCAGCACATACTGTTTTTGTTTCAATCCCCGCAACCTGCGATTCTTTGTTTTATTCCTTTGATTATTAGTCTAGAATTCAAAGTTACTAGTCCAGTGAAATGACCATTATTCCATTACCTCCCCAATACATCTGATCACTGACCTGTTAAAGCAATGCTTCTGCAGGCACTCAAGATATTTACTTTTCATATCTTCATAAGGATCTTTAATGAGGGAACTGTTGTCAACAAGCTTGTCATTCCACGATTCTGACCACGGCTCCAAATTCTCTTCAATGGCTTTTGCAATTTCTTTATCATGAGGGGAAATAATCTGAGCTCCATTAGACCAGTAAACCTAAATATTACCAAACAAGCAACAGTCGTTACAACATCAACTGATAAAAAGTTAATGACTGATCACTCACAAGATTATTCATCTGCATATAACCTAAAAATAAAAATTTTAGAATACTTCAAGCAAGGATGAATGAAGTCAATTGGAACAAACACTGAAACAAGCTTGGAAAAATGTTATCAATTCTGGATGGCCAGCTCCTTTCCTGAAGTACCTGGAATCACCAACATGTTTAGTTTAAAAGTAAATCGCCTATTTAATTCAAGTTAAATTATACAAGAAAATAAACTCTGAAAAAAAAACACATTACTCCCATTTTCGGAAGAATTGATCTTACATAGATAATTAATTTATTGAACTAGCCGTTAGCCTGCCATCTTGAACTGCTGCTTAAAGAGTTTAAGTGAAGATGGAATTTTCTATGCATGGACAAATTAGCATGCAAATAAAGTTAAAGTTAAGCTGAATGTTCTTCTACTTCTGCATTACAAGGAAATTGGCAAGACCATAAAAACAATGCTCCTTTTCTGGAAAATTGCATAATCAGATGGCAACATTATGCACAATTTAAACTTAACAAGAAATCATAAGCATTGTCCATTTTAACATTCCAAGGAAATGATGATTGATGACATTTTTTTTAAACATGGTTATTTAGTGAAGCTATGTAGCACTTTTATTTAAAAAGAACCCTTTTTTTATATTTGACCCCATTATGATCATTGTTTGTCAACATTTTTTAATTTTATAAATATGAAGGAGTTAAAATAGTGATGACAGGTGTACTTGGTACCAAGTCAGTTCAGCTTCTAAACAAGGTGGGACAAATGCAAATTATTCAAAGGCATTAACTTCTGGAATAGAATAGCCAGAGAGTACAGTGAACCAAATGCTATTCGAGCAACAAAATAATTAGTAGATGCAAGTTTGGTGCTGAGTGCACTGTCTTAAGCGATCATTAAAAAAAACAAGAAAAAAGGTAAAATAAGACAATAACTTTGTGAATGTGAACTGAATTGACAGCAACCTTAAGATACTTTTACTTTGAAAAAGACTCATGCATGCACAATTGGATTCCAAAACAAGCTTTCCACAATAAATTCAACAGTCTGGAAAACACGAGTTTAGCAATTTTTACTCCAGACTTCTCAGCATTGTTTCAGACTCATGCGTTTTGCAAAATGTTAAAGCAACTCAGGAAAATAGAAGTTAAAATGAACAAACCTGCAAAATGTTCAAAAGAGAAGAATGATAGCAGAAGAGAAACAGACAGTTAGGGAGAACATCTGGAATTTGAATAAGAGGTTGCACATGATTTAATTTTAAATGGCATTCTCATACAGAAGTCAGTCTAAAAAAAATTGAACTTATTTCACTCTTTGTGGAAAGAATAAACTAGACAATTTAGGGGCTATAACAACAATGACACACCAGAATCTTTTAAATGTTATGGTACATCCTGAAAAGTATTTTCTAAATCTTTCCTTGAAATAATGCATTTCAAAAAAATCAATCCCAGGTCTGCACAAATGTAGAATGTAAAGGTAGGGACTTAGAAATTAAATAGCTGATGACATCAGTTTGAAAACATTCACAGTTCAAACAATTGCTAGGTATTTTCAGGCACTGATATTAAGTGCTATATGGTTAAACAGATGATTTTGTTGGACCATATTTTGTAATTAATATTTAGCCTGAATTTCCAAAACAGTCGATCAGGAAATCAGAACCAATTTCAGTTCAAGCACTGAATCACTTGGAAGAACAAAATACAGTAATGCAATTCATTCATCTCTAAGAAACTGCACAATATTTAGATGTGAATTGATTACTTTTGAAGTGGTCAACATATAAATGCAGTATGAATTGAAATCCATCAATTTTCCACAGAAAGCAGTGTGTGGTCAGTGAAACTTTTTAATTGACCAAGTAATTCCCTGTGCTTATTGGAACAGCAAAGATCTACCCGAATGAAACAGCATTCGCAAGAAGATAGAGGATTTAAAACCACAAATTATAGTAGTGCTACAGCACAGAAGGAGACCATTCAGCCTACTGCAGCTGCATTGGCTCATCAAATTAGCTATACTACCTCGTGCCAATCTCCTGCTTTTCCCCATACCTTTGCTCATTATTTTTAACAAGTGAACATCCAATGCCCTTTTGAATGTCTCAATTAAAACAGTCTCCACCACACTTCCAGATAGTTAAGTTACAGAATGAATCGAGTGAAACAAAAGTCATTTCACCCATGCTTCTTTTACAGATCATTTTAAGTTTATGCCTCTTGTTCCTTTTATGAGTTACAGTAGTGGTAAATGGTTATGCTATAATTGCCATTACAGAAATATGACTGCATGATGGCCAGAACTGGGAACTGAATATTCAAGGATATTTAATATTTGAAAGCTAAGACAGGGAGGAAAGGAGGTGAAGTTGTGCTGATAATACAAGATGGGATCAATACACAATACATAAGGGAGGATCTCCGATCAGCACAGCAACGTGTGGAATTTGTTTTGGTGGAACTAAGAAACAGCAAGGGACAGTGGACATTGCATGGATTTATTTAAAAATATAGGCTAGTAAATAGTTGCGGTAGAATAGGGCACGATACAAATCGGGAAATAAGAGAAGGAAGGTTGCAGCATGTGCAACACAGTACCTATGGGCGACTTCAATTTGCATATAGCCTGGGTCAACCAAATGAGCACTAAAGCCATGAAGGAGGAGTTTCTGGAGTGTCTTTGGGATGCTTTTCTAGAACAGCATGTTGAGACGACAAGAAGAGAAAGTACCAAATAGTAATCTTATTGTAAAACAACCATTAGGATAAGTGACCTGATAGAATTTCACATTACGTTTGCAAGGGAGGTAGTTCAGTATGCAAACTAGGGTGTTAAATTTGAATGAGGGAAATTGTGAGACTATGAGGCACAACTTGGCTGAGCTGGATTGAAGAAAACACATTAAAAGACATACGTACACATAGGGGAGGACAGCTTTTTAAAAACTGTTAGATGACTTACAGCAACTTAAAGGAGCACAAACTCAGGGGTCCTTTACTCATAGCCGACAAAAGTATGTTAAGGATTGTATAAGATTAAAAATAACAATATTATAAAGTGTGAAGAAATAGTATTAAATCTGAGGACTGGGAATTTTAAGAATACAGGACAAGAGGAGCAAGAAAAAGAAAAAGAAAAAACGTGAGTGCAATCTAGCAAATAAAGGCCATATTTCCTCCTTATTAAATAAGGATGTGCTTGGCCAAGCTAACTATGGATCTATTAACAGTAGCTAGTCAGGAGATTTAATAATGTGGGAATACAGAAATGGTAGAGAAACTAAAAGATTATTTTATGCCAGTTTTCATTGAGGAAGACAAAAAAACTTCCAAAATAATTGACTGAGCAAAATGAGGAGTTGAAGGAAATTACTATTGTTGAGAGAATACTGGAGAACTTAATGGGGCTGAAGGCTGATACATTCAAAAGATCTGATAGCTAAATTGCAGAGTGCTAAAGGAGTGGCTATAGAGATAGCTGATGCACCTGTAAATCATCTTTCAAAATTCCATAGATTCTGGTATGATTCTTGTAGATTGGATGCTTGCAAATGCCAATCCATTATTTAAAAAGGAGTAAGGGTAATACAGGGAACTAGAGACCCATCAGCTTTATATCAAAGCAAGGAAAACGTTAGAATCTAAGATCACTCGATAAAGTGATCCAATTATGCTTTATTAGTATGCACTTTAGATGGAAAAATCATGCAAACATGTTGGGGAGTTTTTTTTGAGGATGTTGCTAACAAAATTGAGATTTTCAGAAAACCTTTGATAAGATCCTCCAAAGAAGTCGGTTTAGTAAAATTAAAGCACATGGCACAGGTGGTAATATACTGGCATGGTAAAGAATTGGCTAACAAGCAGGAAGTAGTGCAGGAATAAATTGATCATTCTCAGTTGACAGTCTGTGACTAGTCAGGTATAGGAACAAAAAGTACCTTGGCACCAGCTGTTCACAATATATATCAATGATCTGGATGTTGGGACCAACTGTAACATCTGCAAGTTTGGAAATTTTACAAAGCAAAACAGGAACGTGCATTGAGAAAGATGCATTTAAGTGGATTTTGACAGGCTTAGTGCTTAAGCAGGAACATGGCAGTGGAATATTACGTGGAAAGATAAAGGTTATTCACTACAGACATGTAGAGTATTTCTTAAATGGTGATGGGGTTGGAAAATGCAGCTGTGCAAAGGGATGTGGGTGTCCTTCTGAAAAAGCCACTGAAGGCTTAAATGCAAGTGCAGCAAGCTATTATAGACAATAGACAATAGACAATAGATGCAGGAGTAGGCCATTCTGCCCTTCGAGCCTGCACCGCCATTCAATATGATCATGGCTGATCATTCCTAATTAGTATCCTGTTCCAGCCTTATCTCCATACCCCTTGACTCCACTATCTTTAAGAGCTCTATCCAATTCTTTCTTAAAAGAATCCAGAGACTGGGCCTCCACTGCCCTCTGGGGCAGAGCATTCCACACAGCCACCACTCTCTGTGTGAAGTAGTTTCTCCTCATCTCTGTCCTAAATGGTCTACCCCGTATTTTTAAGTTGTGTCCTCTGGTTCGGCACTCCCCATCAACGGAAATATGTTCCCTCCTGCCAGAGTGTCCAATCCTTTCATAAGCCTATACGTTTCAATCAGATCCCCTCTCAGTCTTCTAAACTCAAGGGTATACAAGCCCAGTCGCTTCAGTCTTTCCGTGTAAGGCAATCCTGCCATTCCAGGAATTGACCTCGTGAACCTACGCTGCACTCCCTCAATAGCCAGAATGTCTTTCCTCAAATTTGGAGACCAGAACTGTACACAGTACTCCAGGTGTGGTCTCACCAGGGCCCTGTACAGCTGCAGAAGCACCTCTTTGCTTCTATACTCAATCCCTCTTGTTACGAAGGCCAGCATGCTATTAGCCTTCTTCACGACCTGCTGTACCTGCATGCTTGCCTTCATTGACTGGTGTACAAGAACACCCAGATCTCTCTGAACAGCCCCTTTACCTAATTTGATACCATTGAGGTAGTAATCTGCCTTCCTGTTCTTGCCACCAAAGTGGATAACCAGACATTTATCCACATTAAACTGCATCTGCCATGCATCTGCCCACTCACCTAACTTGTCCAGGTCACCCTGTAATCCCCTAACATCCTCATCACATTTCACCCTACCACCTAGCTTTGTGTCATCAGCAAATTTGCTAATGTTATTGCTGATACCATCTTCTATATCATTTACATATATTGTAAAAAGCTGCGGTCCCAGCACGGATCCCTGCGGTACCCCACTGGTCACTGCCTGCCATTTCGAAATGGAGCCGTTAATCACTACCCTTTGTTTCCTATTAGCCAACCAATTCTCTATCCAATCTAGTACTTTGCCCCCAATCCCGTGCGCCCTAATTTTACTCACTAACCTCTTGTGTGGGACTTTATCAAAAGCTTTCTGAAAGTCCAGGTACACTACATCCACTGGATCTCCCTCGTCCATCTTCCGAGTTACATCCTCAAAAAATTCAAGAAGATTAGTCAAGCATGATTTCCCCTTCATAAATCCATGCTGACTCTGTCCTATCCTGTTACTATTATCCAGATGTGCCGTAATTTCATCCTTTATAATAGACTCCAGCATCTTTCCCACCACTGAGGTCAGACTAACTGGTCTATAATTTCCTGCTTTCTCCCGCCCACCCTTCTTAAAAAGTGGCACAACATTAGCCGCCCTCCAATCCTCAGGAACCAACCCCGATTCTATTGAACTCTGGAAAATAATCACCAGCGCATCCACGATTTCCCGAGCCACCTCCTTCAGTACCCTGGGATGCAGGCCATCAGGTCCCGGAGACTTATCAACCTTCAGACCTAACAGTCTCTCCAACACCAAATCCTGGCAAATAGAAATTCCCTTAAGTTCAGGTCCTTCAGCCACTGTTACCTCAGGGAGATTGCTTGTGTCTTCCCCAGTGAACACAGATCTGAAGTACCCATTTAATTCCTCTGCCATTTCTTCGTTCCCAGTAATATATTCCCCTGCTTCTGTCTTCAAGGGCCCAATTTTTGTCCTAACCATTTTTTTGCCTTGGACATACCTAAAAAAGCTTTTACTATCCTCCTTTATATTCTTGGCCAGTTTACCTTCGTACCTCATTTTTTCTCTGCGTATTTCCTTCTTACTAATCCTCTGTTGTTCTTTAAAAGCTTCCCAGTCCTCCGTTTTCCCGCTTATCTTCGCTAAGTTATACTTTTTCTCTTTTAACCTTATATGTTTCTTTACTTCCCTTGTCAGCCACGGCCGCCCATGTCTCCTCCTGGGATCTTTCTTCCTTTTAGGAATGAACTGATCCTGCATCTTCTGCATTATACACAGAAATATCTGCCATTGTTCCTCCACGGTCTTCCCTGTTAAGGTATTAAACCATTGAACTTTGGCCAGTTGCTCCCTCATAGCTCCATATTTCCCTTTATTCAACTGAAATATTGTCACTTCAGATTGTACCCACTCCCTCTCAAATTGCAGATTGAAGCTTATTGTATTATGGTCATTACTTCCCAATGGCTCCTTCACTTCGAGGTCACTGACCAATTCTGGTTCGTTACACAATACCAGATCCAGAATCGCCTTATCCCTGGTCGGCTCCAGCACCAGCTGCACTAAAAATCCATCTCTGAGGCACTCCACAAAGTCTCTTTCTTGAGGCCCGATACCATCCTGATTCTCCCAGTCTACCTGCATGTTAAAATCCCCCATAACAACTGTAGTAACATCTTTGCGACAAGCCAATTTCAGCTCCTGATTCAACTTACCTCCAACATCCAGACTACTGTTTGGGGGCCTGTAGATGACTCCCATGAGGGTCTTTTTACCCTTAGTGTTTCGAAGCTCTATCCACACTGACTCTACATCCCCTGACTCTAGGTCCGCCCGCGCAAGGGACTGAATATCCTCCCTTACCAACAAGGCCACCCCACCCCCTCTGCCCGTCAGTCTATCCTTACGATAACACATGTAGCCTTGAATATTCATTTCCCAGGCCCTGTCCCCATGAAGCCACGTCTCAGTTATCCCCACAATATCGTATCTGCCAATTTCCAAAAGAGCCTCAAGCTCATCCACCTTGTGTCTAATGCTTCGTGCATTCATATATAGAATTTTTAATTTGTTACTGCTCTCACCCTTCCCCTCAACCCTTATTTCACTCAACTTTACAGCATGATGCCTTTTCCAGTTTTCTGCCTCCTTGATACAGTTGTCTTTCTTGACTTCTCTTGTTCTAACTTGTTATAAAGACTATTCGATGTTAGCTTCTTTCACAAACAAGTTTTGAGCATAGAATAGTGACTTCTTACTTACATTGTACAGGAGATAGGTTAAACCACACCTGAAGGACTGTGCGCAGTTTTGGTTTCCCAACTCGGAAAATATTATTGTTTTAGTGGGAATGAATGAAGGATCACCAGTTTTGTTACGGGGATAGTGGTACTGTTCTACAAAGAGAGATTGGGCAAACTGGACTTGTACTATCTAGAGTTTTAAGAATAAAACATGATCTCACTGAAACTTACAAAATACAAGGTAGAGATTGACAGTATAGATGCAGATGTGTACCTGGTTGGGGAGTCTAGAACCAGGAACCAACTTAAGCAAAAAAAAAGGATGGCATTTTGGAACAAATGAGGAGAATGCTTGTACTCAGAGGAACTCTTTATCATAGAGAGCGGTGGAAGAACCGTGTGTATATTTAAAATAGAGGTTGATGAATTTTTGATTATCAGTGACATTAAGGATAATGGGACAGTGTATGTTATAGGCATCAAAGTGTTAGATCAGACATCATCATATTCAATGGCAGAGCAGATTCAATGGGCTGAATGGCCTACTCCTTTCCTAAAGTGGCAATTCCATATTTGAATGCTATGTTGCCAGATTATAATGTCTTGCTAAAACATTGAGCTGATCTCAGTGTGAGAGATAAGTTTATTTCACTGTCATAGTACATAAGACATGAGGAATTAAGCAAGCAATAAAACATGCAACTAGATTTAATTATTGAACACATATCCCACAAATTTCCACCCCAATAAACAACTACAGCAATCCCTTATTATAATTCATGATGTCAGGACTTCCCAGATTTTTCTCCACTGTGACCTCATTTTGGGAAGTGAGAGTAGGATTGTTTGGGGTCGGGGTGGCGAGGTGGTGGATGGTAGTTTCCTGAGTGAAGGGGTCAGGGCAAAAAAATCTATGACAATAAGAGGAGGAACAGGACGGAGTAATGGCAAAGTGTCTATCAACATGGTTACCATTGCTGTCAGCTCACAAAACCAAATTATCAGCTTACAACCCCAATTTGGGTCCTGACTATCTGTTGGGGAAATCTTGTACTAGGGCTTTACAATCTACTTAACACTGTTGCAAGCTAATCAGTGAATAGTTGATCTAAATGTTTAAAATATACAAAAGAAGAAGAAAGAAAATTAAGTTGGTTTGTCAATTAACATTATGACAGTCATCAATGCTGCATAAAGAATTATAAGATTACCTTATAACCGTTGTCTTGTTTGGGATTGTGAGATGCTGTTACCATGATCCCTGCACACAGTTTCAGTTGGGACACAGTAAATGGCTACAAAACACAAAATAATTGAATAGAAAAAGAGGTACATTAAAAAATTAAACTTGTGTGCTTGATAAGTTATCAACTGCAAATTGGAGAAGTACAGGCAGTCCCCACATTGCAAGTGGACTCTATGTTGAGTCTATTCACAAGTTGATTTGTATGCAAGTCAAAGCACAATGCTAGATCACAAAGTAGCTGTTCATAAGTACAGAAAATGTTGATATGTCACAAATTTATGTCCAAATTTGGGATTAGTTTTGCAAGTACAAGCATTCTTAAGTTGGATGTTTATAAATCAGGAATTCTCTGTATTTAATGCAATTAAATAACTAAAAATGAATCCACTGACTTGGTTCTTAAGAATCATAGCACATGGAGATTGGTATAAAAGTTCAGTGACTCAGTACAGCTCATCACATGACAACTCTGGATATTCAAAGCATGACCACAAAAGCTAAAATAACTACGGATATCAACACAAGAAGTCAACAGTTGACACTGAGTTTTGACAGAATATGCAAATATTGGCTGGGATATAGCAGAGAACAGTGAATCTAATTGTCATTTGTGGAATTGTTTTGTAGCTAAATTGGCTACTGCATTACAATAGCAACTACACTTCAAAAATACCTCAGAGTAGGTAGAATTTTGAACATTTCAAGCTTGTGAAAAACACTGGTCGAATGCAAATTCCTTCCTGGCAAGACACCTAATTTTAACAAGTGAGTGATTATTTTCTAACCTACACTTTAATTATTTGTGTTCATTTATGGGATGTTGCTATCACTGGCCAGACCAACATTTATTACTATTCCTAATTTTCCTGCAGCGCTGCCTTGAATTGCTGCAGTTCTAGAGCTGTAGGGAATATCTTCAGTGCTATTTAGAAGGGAGTTCCACGATTTTGATTCAGCAAAAGGTGAAGAAACTTTAAGTTAGTTCTAAGTCAGGACTGTGTGGGGCTTGGAGGACAAATTGCAGGATTTTGAGTTCCCATGCACTGGCTGCCCTTATCCTGTAGGTGACAGAAGCCACATATTTGGAAGGTGATGTTTTGGGATGAATTACTGGTGGGGCACAGTGCTGCTTGTTGGTGTTACTTGGGAAGAGAGTGGCGAATGTTGAAAGTGTTGGACGATATGCTAATTGAACAAAATGCTTAGCCCTGGAGGATGTTGAGCACCTTGAGTGCTACTGGAGCCGCACTTACCTTGTAGATAATACACAACATTACGGAGGCAGGAGGTGAATTACATACCACAAAATACCTAGCCTATGACCTGCTTTTATAGTCACCATATTTATATGGCGAGTTCCATTTAATTTCTGGTTAATGGTAACCCCAAATACATTGAAATCGGGGATTCAGCAATGGTAATGCCATTGAACAGCAAACCACAATGGTTTAATTCTTACCTGAAGTTAGCAAACAGCTTTAAATTGTTAAACATTGGTCTTTAGTTGAATAATAATGCATCTTGGTACATCCACTTTTCAGGCAGCTGCATCTGACTGCCCGAAGACTGAACCTTTATGAATTTTAAACAAACAGAGGCCAACTGACAAACTGCATTATACTTGATTTGTACGTAAAGTCATCAAGTTGCCCTAGTCTTACCAAACGAGAGGGCTGCTCTCTCATTAGCAAGGTGGCTGTTGGTGGTTTCACCCGAGGGTCACAAGGTCTCAAGCAAAGAGAGATTTAGAAGGAGGAGAGTCCTTTCTGGTGACCTAGCCAATGTGGGAATTGAACCCTGGCTGCTGGCATCACTGTGCATCACAAACCAGCTGTCGAGCCAACTCTAATACAATTAAGGTCAGATCAAAGGCAGACAATTGAAATCAACATCCAGTGCTGCTTCAAGCTATTTCCTTGAGTGGGAAAATAAATGTTATGGTGGCCTTCACATTAAAACATAACAGAATAGGAGCATAAATAGACCTTTCATCCATTCTAAAACTTGCCACTGCTCAATCAGGTATTGTACTGTACATTGATATTCTCCAAGGAGAAGGACATAGATGATCAGAAGTTTAGTGAGGGGCTTGTTGATATTCCATGGCATGTCAAATTAAGGTGGTGGCGGTGTTGGGTGTATTGAAAAATATTAAAAGGTAAACAAGGTCCTAGGGCCTGATGGGATCTATCCCACGCAACTGAAGGAGAGAAAGGAGGAGATTGCTGCGGCTTTGACCGACAGCTTTTTATCATCTGTAGCCACAGGAGAGGTCTCAGAAGACTGGAGAACAGCCAATGTTGTTTCTTTGTTCAAGGGCAACAGGGATAATACAGGAAATTATAAACTGGTGAGCCCTACATCAATGATAGGGAAATGATTGAAGAATGGACTTATTAGGGATTGTCAGCATGGCCTTGTGCAGGGTAGATCTTGTCTCACAAACTTGATTCAAAACTATTTGGAGGTAGGTGACAAAGATGACTGACGCAGGTAAGGCAGTGTGTTATCTACATGGATTTTATTAAAACATTTGACAAGGTCCCTCATGGTAGGCTGGTCCAGAAGATCAAATCGCATTGAATCCATGGTGATTTGGCAAGTTAGATACAAAATTAGTTTGGTCATAGAAGACAGAGGGTAGCTGCAGAGGGGTGTTTATCTGCATATGAATTAGATGAGTATCAGTTTGAGAGACTGGTACTGAAAATTGTGCAATTATCAGCAAACATTCCACATCTGACCCGACTGAGGGAAGATCATCGATGAAGGAGTGCAAGATATTTGGGCTTCCTGCAATAACGTCTAGAGACTGAAAATGATTGACCTGTAACAGCTGCAACTATTTTCCCTTTAAGCTAGTTATGGTTCCAGAAAGTGTGCTTCAGGTACATAATTTCTTCCATTTGCGAGACCAAGTCCATGTGCACTGTGAAATGTCTCTGTCAAAAAAAAAGTGTTCAGAGTGCCATTTTATATCTCCTTCATTACCTCCACTCAGAGATACAAGAAGGATGGCAGAGCGAACACTTGATTAGTGCATCACAGTTCAACTCAGCATTTTTTAAAAACTTGATGACAACAATGCCGGTACAAAGCGACAGCTATTTCAGTTTTTCTCATAGCTCATTAGCCCTTGCACCTAGGATTATTCTCACAATAACTTGCATCATCATGGTTTTTAACAGATCAAACCTTTCCAAGATGCTGCACAGTAATGTTATATGGAATTTGGCACCAATCTACATGCATGGATATTGGGACAGGTAAGCAAAGCTTCATCACATGTCTCAGTTTTACATTGTCTCCTTTTAAGATACTTTCAGGGATACAAGCCCAAAACACAGGTTTAGACAGTTGAAAGAATAACCAATAAAGGTAGGGTAATGGAAATTTTGGTTGCACAATAGGCAAGAGTGGACAGATCTGAGCAACAAAATATCACAGCAACAGAGAACCAAGGGCTTCGAGGATCTTCATGAAAAAGATAAAAGAATTTTAAATGTGATGCATTTCCAGAGCAGAAGCCAATGTAAATCAGCAAGTGGAAGGATGACACGTGAACAGGACTTGTTGAATCCTAAGTGTGAATAGCTTGGATGAGCTGAAGTTTAGGAAGGGTGAAAGCTAGGAAGGCAGTTGGTGTTAAATGCATATCAGGTAACTGACATCTATGGAGTTTTCAGATAATATTGCTGAAGGCTATCATGTGCATATCAAGAATAGATCCATGAGGAGGCTCCAGAAGTAACAAAAACAAAAGGGAGGAAGAGAGAAGCCACTGCAGGAGATTCTCTGGCCACATGTGGGCAATCAAAATGGAGCTAATAACAGTCTCACTAATCTGGCTGGCAGAGGAGCGACAGTGAAGGAGGAGAACCATTCCCTCTATGCAATCTAATCCAAGTACCTTTTGAAGTTTGGCAATTGGCATTGAGCAAGTACTCAACTGATTTCTCTACCTGATATGATAATGTAACTGCTAAAATTAAATCCTGTATTTGTCAAGAAATATCTAACTTCTCCAAACAAAGCACTGTAATTGAAGTCTGACATGAAATGCATGAAAAATTAAAATGGTGAGGACTGGTCATAGTCACAAGTCAATCAAGAGGATTCACATGAGGTGAAATATGGAGTAGCACAAGTACTCATTCTCTGAATCTAACAACAAAATTAAATCTATGGAATTTCTGCAAATTCAAATACTACTGTACCCTTTACATCAAGAAAGTTAGATATCTGTTCACCTTGAGACCTTTTATCCAGAAAAATATATAATTGCTGCTAGTGAGGTCATGATGCTTTTTATTTGATTCTATTTACTACTGTGTACAAAGCCTTGATCTGAATATGTCAACATTTATAAGGCAAGGACAATAGGAGACTTCCTTTGCTCGTGGAATGTGGACTAAACTAGTAAGTATTTACTTCCTATCTTGCTTTTGGGGAGGTTTTGTGAGCCACCTTCTTGAACCATTGTTTGGTGCGGTGAGACCCAGCAGTGGTTAGGTCAGGAGGTCCAGGCCTTTACTTTAAGGACATGGAGGAATTATAGCTTAAGCATTGCTGAAAAGTAACCACAGTTAGTTGAAGCCTTCATCATCAAAACAATGCACAGAAAATACTAGCCAAAAAGGAAAACACATACTATATGAGAGAAAAGTATTGATTGGTTGGTGAGTGGACTTTGATGGTCAGAAGTGCCGTGGAGTGTGCACCAGTTAGACAGAGATTGGTAACTCCCAAGCTTTGTTTAACATCCCGAACCAGGCAGGTTAACTCCGATTGGCCAAGACATTTGAAATGAAACAGAGAACCTTTAACACTTATTTTCCCTGTAGTGTTAATGGAAAGATGTTTACATTAGATTTAAACATATTGTACACATTTAAGATCATTAGCTTTGCTCTCAGTTTAGAACAGTTCAGAAGTTCAGCCAGGGTTGAGGTCAAAATACAGTACAAAATACATGCAAAGGGTAACACTTACCACAAGTGGGGTTGGTGTAATCCGAGAGAAGAGATATATAGGGATTCCTTGGCTCGCTAGGACAGTAGCAGCTAATCGAGCAAACCTGTAACTCACGGAAACAGGTTAAGTGAAAAATGTATTTATGTAGCAGAAAACCATACATTTTTGATTAATGTAAATCTTTAATTAGAACTAATGTTAAATCTGTTTTAAATGCAAACCTGCTACTTTGCACCAACATACAAGATCCTTTCAACAATCCATTAAAAATAATTTTACGCAGCACAGATGTGTTTTCTGGCAAACAGTTCAAAAGTGAATCAGAATGCACAACGTACAGACACCAGCACGTTATGCCGATACATGTTTACTGCATCCAAACCATACTTCTTTCAGTCCCATTATGAGACCTACAAAACGGAATCAGTTTAAACTGACTTAACCAGCCAGAAGACAACTGTCATTTAAAAGATGCTTTTCTCAACAGTCAAATAAGAGAAAACCAAATTTGAATGCGATAGTAATCACTAAATAATTTGAGAAATATTGAAGATCTATGTAAAAATATACTGGTTGAGTTTTGATTTTGGACAGAATTAGAAAAGCAAAATCAAATTGTGAAATGAAGTTATTGGCCAAGTGTCAGCTGAAACACATTAGCATAATCACACACAGGATTTCATTGGCAAGCGCATCGAGGCTGTATTTTAACAATTGTTCGTTCTCTCTTCTTCTTTGGTGCACAGGAAGCCATTTGAAAGATTGGAAACCCGAGACAGCTTTATTACGCCAGCTGGAAATGGCTTGATTATTAGAAAATGTCTAGTTTATCACCTATCATCCTACTTTTTTTTAAAAAAAGAAAATGAAGATGGCTAAAAATCAAGGAACCATTTGTTTAGTTAATTGTAGTGTATAAATAATTTTAAAATTGAAAACTTTGACAAAAGCATCTGCTAGTGTCAATGCCTGTTACAATTTGGCCAGTTTCAGGCAAGCCATGTGAAATGGTACCCCATAAACGTCCAGACCAAAAAAAAACATGTGCATGCTGAGAATGCAGTCCAACCAGATAGTGACGAGATCAACCCCTGCACTTTAACCTAGTACAACAAACATTTCAGGCTGCTAGAAATTGAGAAGTGATTTTTTGTAAACTTGGATATGAAAACAAATGAATGAAGTAATTATAACTGGCAGCAAGACAATATTTGCTAATTTTAATCTTGGTAATAGACTTTATACAGAATGAGTAGATTTACAATTTAGCTTCAATAGTTTTGTTAGTAAATTAAACATCTTTCACTGGTGTATAACTTAAACAGCATAAAGTGCTTTGTGATACTGTTTTCAGTGTAGTCACAGTTCCATTAAGATCTAAATATTCAGTTTCTTTTTAGTTTCCTTTTCCCCAGATCAAAACAAACTCCACCTTTTGCTGCTGCTTCCGCTGGGAGGGTGAGCACGTGCATCAAACCCAATCACCACACCTCTGTCTTTTATATCTGAAAACGATTTTTCCAAGCACCTACACAAACCCTGAAGAAGCAAAGAATAATTCAAATTAAATCCAAGTCCTTTTAATTTTTTTTTTAAAAAGTAACGAGTTTAGAGATCATTTAAATTATTGGAATGGAGTTCATATGGGTACAGGTATGGGTGATTTGTTCCAATAAGTCTTCTGTTATTAAACCTTAAATTTTTGCTTTCTAATGATGCAGGTTAGTGTAAACTCCCTGGTGAGAAGCTAATTAACAGTAAATGCAATTCAAAAGGATCTTTGACCATTTCAGCACATTACTATACAAAATCAATACCATGGTGGCTCAGTGGTTAGCACTGCTGCCTCACAGCAGCAGGGGCCCAGATTCGATTCCAGCCTCAGGTGACTGTGTGGGGTTTACACAATCTCCCCGTGTCTGCATGGGTTTTCTCTGGGTGCCCCGGTTTCCTCCCACAGTCCAAAGATGTGCAGGTCAGGTGAATTGGCCATGCTAAACTGCCCGTAGGTTTAGGTCAGAGGGAAATGGGTCTAGGTGGGTTACTCTTTGGAGAGTTGGTGTGGGCTTGTTGGGCCAAAGGGCCTGTTTCCACACTGTAGGGAATCTAATCTAAATCTCCCAGTTCCCTCCTTAAGCTTTGAAATACTTTCAGCTGGATCTAGTGGAGGGAAGAGTGTAGACAGGGATATGTTGCCAAATAAGCCTGTTAGGGTGGGAGAGTTCAAAACTAGAGGGCATAATTTTAAGGTGAGACAGGTAACATTTCGAAGTGACTGGAGGGGCAACGTTTTCATAGGATGGTTTGTAAATGAAATGAACTGTCAGAGGAAATAGTCAATGCAGGTACTGTTACAGCATTTAAAAAGACATTTGGATAGGTATATGAATAAGAAGCATTTAAGAGGTTATGGGCCAAATACAGACAAGTGGGACTAGCTTAGCTTGAGAAATGTGGTTCAACAGATGACAAAACGGTTTGTTTCCATGCTATATGACTCTAAGAGGAGGTCTTAGAATGCATAAAAGGTAGATAAATCCCCAGTATCTGATCAAGTGTATCCCAGGACATTGTAGGAAGCAAGGAAACAAATTGCAGAACCACTAGGAGATATTTGTATCGTTGACAGCCACGAGTGAGGTGTCAGAGGACTGGACAGTGGCTAATGCTGTGCCATATTTAAGAAAGGCTGCAAGGAAAAGCCAAGGGTGGGTAAGTTGTTGGAGGGAATTCTGACAGAAAGGACCTACATACATGTGGGAAGGCAATGACCAACTGGGGATAGTCAGCATAGCTTTGTGTGTAGGAAATAGTGCCTCACAAATCTGACTGAAGAGGTGACCCGCATGGTAGACTGCTTAGTATGACTAATTCACATGGGGTCCAGGGAAAGCTTGCCAATTGGATACAAAATTGGCTTGACAGTAGAAGGCAGAGGGTGGAGGTAAAGGATTGTTGTTCAGACTGGTGGTCTGTGAACAGTAGTGTATCACAAGGACCAATATTGGGTCCACTTATATTTAGTCATTTATATAAATGATTTGGATGAGAATATCAGAGGCATGGTTAGCAAGGTTGCAAATGACACCAAAGTTGGTGGTATAGTGGACAGTGAAGAAAGTTATCTTAAAGTACAATGGGACCTTGATCACATGAGTCAATGGGCTGAGGAGTGGCAGATACACTTTAATCAGATAAATGCGAGGTGTTGCATTTTGGCAAGACAAATCAGAGCAGGACTTATACACTTAGTGCTAGGACTCTAGAGAGTGTTGTCAAACAGAAACACCTTCCAGTTCCTTGGAAGTGGTGTCACAGGTAGACAGCATGGTGAAGGTGGTGTTTGGCATATTTGTCTTCAGAGCATTAGGCAGAGCACAGTACAGGAGCTGGGATGTCATGTTACAGTTGCACAAGACATTGGTAAGGCCCCATTTAGAGTACTGTGTACAATTCTGGTCACCTTGCTATAGGAAGGATGTTATTAAACTGGAAAGAGTGCAAAAACAGATATTACTAAGTCTGGAAGGTTTGAGTTATAAGGAGAGGCTGGAACCTTATTCCCTGGAGCATAGGAGGCCGAGGGGTGACCTTAAAGAGGTTTATAAAATCATGACAGGCATGGATAAGGTGATTAGCAAAAACCTTTTCCCAGGGTAGTAGAGTCCAAAACTAAAATGTATAGGTTTAAGAGGAGAGGGGAAAGATTTAAAAAGGGACCAGAGGGGCAACATTTTTACACAGAGGGTGGTGAATATGTGGAATAAGCTGCCAGAGGAAGTGGTAGAGGCAGATACAACTACAACATTTAAGAGACTTGGACAGGTAGGGTTTAGGGATATAGGCCAACTGCAGGCAAATGGGACTTGTTCAGTTGAGGAAACCTGGTTGGCATGGATGAGTTGGGCTGAAGGGCTTGCTTTCGTGCTGCACAACTCTGACTCTATAACCAGCCCTCAAGATGAGAATGTACTACTGAGAAATCTGACACTTCGCCAACAATAGCAAACACTCAAAACAAGTGTATCACACCCTGACTGCACAATTATTCAATTAACTCCAAGAACGTAATATTTTTTTCTTAAACATAGCTTCTAGCAATTATATTTTCCACAAAGTATCTGTGGCGAAAGCAGAATTGCTATCTTGTGGAAAATTCTGAAATTTGATTTAACTTGGCCAATTTTTAGCTGTTTGGTTAAAGAAGAGGGGATGTAAAAAAAAGAACAAAAAAAGGGCACTAATATAAAATCCGATTACCTCCATAATTTGTTCTAAAGCATGTACTTCCAAGAATTTACTTTGTGAAATGCAGCCACTGCCCACCAATAGCTAGACAATACAATCCAAGAGACAACAAATGTGACAACTTAATTGTTTTTGTTGGTAGGCTGAAGGATGAATGTTGGCCAGGAGATTAATATGATTCTGCAAGAGAATCAAAGATTATCAGGAATATATGGGAATGTGGAATTTAGAACACAAAGATCAGCCAATGATTTTATTGAATGGAGGGGCAGGCTTGAGGGGCAAAGTGGTTTATTTGTACTAAGTTGTACGTTTGTCTGAATGTTGGGAATCCTTCACATTCACAGGCAGAAAAGATCCAAGTTTTAATTTTTTATCCAAATGGCTAATGAAGTATTAAATCAAGCATTGTAAATATTAATTCCCACAAAGAACGATTAATCATCTGCATAGTTTCTCAGGAGTTAAATTCATGCATCAGAACAGTTTAAAGTGAATGTGCAGGTCCATTAGAATGTCATCTACAGAAAAGTAGGCTGGTGAACCCCAATTCCTCAGGTACAGTGCTGTCTACCCATCACTGAAAGTGTGCTGTCTGTCATCTTGCCAAGAACCAAGATTATTTCAAACATGAACAGTTTCACCTGTATCAAAGAGGAATATCCCAGTTGCAGTCTTTTTTTGCCCTAGAAACTGAAAGATATACTGCTAATAAAATGGCATTCATGAAAACATGCAATTGCATTTTCTGAATCATGTTCACACATCAGCTTACCTGTGTTGTCTGAATAATTGTAAGATCATTTATGCGGGAAAATCCTGGTCCCATGGTTGATCGCATCCCTGCTGTTCCAAACCTCATCCTCGACCCAAAACATTCTCGCAGCTGATCAATGTCTCCATCACAATTCAACCGCCTGACTTCTGCTAGTGTCTGAGGATTCTAGAAAAGCAAAATTCATTCAAACTTTAAAAACTTGAGGCAAAAAAAAACATCAACCTACCCTTTCCTATTCATTATAAACTGACTGTCACATTCCTGCTGTGAATTGTAATTGAACATATAACACTGTTGATTCTTAATAAATTGTGAACATTCCTTACAAATCTTGTTTTCCAAAGCAAGAACTGAAGGATTGGCTTCTGCATAATGTGCAATGTGATAGGCTGATAAGGACAGAATTATAAAGAGGTTACAGTTCGGGAGCTACCACTTGGCCCATCAAGTCCAGGCCAGCTGCAAGAGCAATTTAATTTGTTGCACTACCCTGTTCTTTACAAAAGATTAGAACCACTCACTAAAAATAATTTTTCATGTAACGTTTTGTTCTTTTGCATCACATTAAATCTTTGACCTCTGTTTTCAATCTTTCCAACAGTAGAAGAGGAGAAACTGTTCCCAATCTGGTTAGTCCCCTTATGACTTTGAATCAATTTCTTTTCAATCTTCTCTTTTGCAGGGGAAAACAACCTGAGCATTTCCAATCATCATTTACATAGTTTCAGTCCTTGGCTCATTCATCTGTGGTCTGAACCTTCACATCGACTTGATTTCTTTGCAATTTTTGTCAGTGCTAGTTTGCCATTGTCTTCTACCTTTCAGGTATGGCAAGTAGACAACTCCCAAATCTGCCTCAGCCACGATGGCAAGAGCACACACTTTGTTAGCATTACCTTCAATCATGTTAGCCATCTAGCTAACTGAGCCTTCTAAGCTTACCCTGTAAGTTTCTGATCCCTGGAAACATTTCACTGATAATTTTCTGTACTCATTACTGAGTTACAGCAAGTTTTTAAATCTAATTTTTCCTGAGTAACTCTTAGCTTAACTGAAGCTCAGCCCTTTTAAATTCTCTAACTTTGATGGGTTATTTCAGAGGGTTCTTCACTCAGGGAAATTACCCATGAGTTTTTTCAGTTTCCGGAGCAGTTTATTTACAGTCAGTTGTATCGGAGATGCTGCACATTCTTTATGTAGAAGTTTAATCTATGCTGCTCCAACAACCATTTGGTCATCAGAATATCTGAGCCAATACTCCAGTTGCAGTTCACCCAACATTTTATACAGGTTCGATGTAATTTTTGTTTTTGAACCCTATGCCTTCTTTCTCTATTTTTTAAACCTGGGGGTCCTGTCATCTTCACTGATTTGTACATTTATAATCCAAAAGGTCCCTCTGTTCCTGTACAACCTTCAGTTTATATTGCGCCTTTCCCTTCACATTTCTCTACATTAAATTTCATTGAATGGGTCTGCCATTCGATGTCCATCATTCACAATACGAAGTTTTACATCATCTGAAAACTTGGAAATTATGCCTTGTGCATACAAATTGAGGAGTGTCACTCTTCAACTTGTTATTTAATCTTCCATCATTTATGACAGCACTGCAAAGCTTTAATCTGATCTGTTAGCTGTGTGGTCATTTTGCTTGTTGTATGCTACTTCTGCTGTTCAGCATGCATGTACTCCACTGCTGTAGTTTCACCAGGTTGACACTTCATTTTTAGTTATGCCTGATGCTCCACTAGGCACACTCACCTGGAATCTTCATGGAACCATAGCTGATTCCCCGGATAGGGGGTAACGGTAGACTGGGGATACGTTGGTCAGGAGATACAGATCTGCTGCTCCTAATGATCCACAGTAGCTCATTGGTGTCCACTTCTGAGCTGCTAAATCTTTTCAAAATCTATGTTAAAATGGTGATATATCATAACACAGTGGTAGTGCCACAACCAAGTCAGTTGCTCCAAGGACAAGATTATCTTTAAACCCATTCCAGGGAATCCTGCCACCTGCAAGTTCCTATCAATGCCACTCACTATCCTGACCTAGATTATATAATCGTTCCATCAGCGTTGTTGGGTCAAAATTCTGGGAATCCCTCCTTCAATGTTTTGTGGGTGTACCTATGCCCACATCCTGTTACTGAATTTTAAAAATACAATTCACTCAACGATTGTGCACAGAAGGAACCTGGACAAAGAAGCCTAAAATTATGCTCCATCAGGCTCTCGTCTTACCTCCCTGCCCCATGACAGAATTATGTGGTTGCTTTAGGTACCACAAAGCTCAGGAAGACTTCTACCAAAGGCACCTTAGTTCCATCATGAGAATTCAATGGCAGGACAAGGACCTTCATCATGTTGGGCTAGACAACATGGAGACTACCATCCAGAAAATTCAACATAGATCAGCAGGCCATACCTGCCATATGGGTGTTTACAGAATCCCAAGCAGATACCCTTTGGAGAAGGTTAGTACAAATGAAATAAGGACAATTTTTTTTTTGTAAAGTGTTTTACAATTCTTGCCCTGCACACCACCTCTCTTACTAAAACACTGCAACAGACCAGTCAATGTAGGGTTTAGCACAAACTTAGTTCAGGATTGCTCAAGGACTATCTTTGCCAAATTTGAAATATTGAAGATGCCCAGAAGTTGAGAGGTGGCACTTCTGCAGAAGTTTACCCAAGTACCAAGGACAACTTGGAATGTCAGTGCTGTGGACACACTTGCTGATGCCACTTCCCTCTTCAGTCATGAGGTGCTGAAAGCGAAGACATCATTTTCAACTTTGACAAACTCAAGCAACAAGCATTTTACTAGTTAGAAAATTGGTTACTTCTACATCTGGATGGGTATATGAATAGGAAGGGTTCGGAGGGATATAGGGCAGCTGCTGATAGGTGGTTGGCATGGACGGGTTGTACCGAAGGGTCTGTTTCTGTGCTGTACATCTCTATGACTATGGTTCACTGTCTTGTAGAGAATGGTAATTCAACAGAAAGAACTACTTTGACATCTTTGTGACATTATTTGCAAGTTATCTAGTCTAGCCAGTCATCACAATTATAGAAAATACTTTTTCTATTCAGATTATTTCCAGTCACCTGCTCTAACATAACTAAAAGGTGGATAAATCCCTGGGTTCTGATCAAGTGTACCCTAGAACTCTGTGGGAAGCTAAGGAAGTGATTGCTGGGCTCCTTGCTAAGATTTTTCATCACCAGTCACAGGTGAGGTGCCAGAATACTGGAGGTTGGCTAATGTGGTGCCATCATTTAGGCAAGGTGGTTAGGAAAAGCCAGGGAAAAACAGACCGGTAACCCTGACATCAGTGGTGGGTAAGTTGTTGGAGGTAATACTGAGGGACAGGATTTACATTTATTTGGAAAGGCAAGGACTAATTAGGGATAGTCAACATGGTTTTGTGCACGGGAAAAACATGTCTCACAAAATTTGATTAAGTTTTTTGAAAAAGTAACAATTAATAAGGGCAGAGCAGTGGACATTATTTGTCTGGATTTCACTAAGTTGTTTGACAAAATTCCACATGGTAGACTGGTTAGCAAGGTTAGATCTCATTGAATCAGGGAGAACTAGTCATTTGGATACCGAACTGGCTCGAAGGCAGGTGGTGATGGAAGGTTGCTTTTCAGATTGGAGGCCTGTGACCAGTGATGTGCCACAAGGATCGGTGCTGGGTCCATTGCTTTTTGTCATTTATATAAATGATTTGGATGTGAACATAGAAGATACGGTTAGTAAGTTTACAGATGATACCAAAGTTGGAGGTGCATTGGACAATGAAGGTTACCTTTCTATTTATGTCTGGGTTTCTTTAGGTTGGTGATGTCATTTCCTACTGTGATATCAATTCTTGTTCTTTTTCTCAGGGGGTGGTAGATGGGGTCTAACTTGACATGTTTGTTGATAGAGTTCTGGTTGGAATGCCATGCTTCTAGGAATTCTTGTGCGTGTCTTTGTTTGGTTTGTCCTAGGATGGATGTGTTGTCCCAGTCGAAGTAGTGTCCTTCCTTGTCTGTATGTAAGGATACTAGTGAGAGAGGGGCCCCCCACCCCATCTCACTAGTATCCTCACATATAGACCAGAACTCTATCAACAAACATATCAAGTTAGACCCCATCTACCACCCCCTGAGAAAAAGAACAAGAATTGATATCACCGTAGGAAATGACATCGCCAACCCAAAGAAACCAAAACATTAATAGAAAGCAGGAATTACCAGCAGTGCCTCGCCTGGAGGCCAACTGAAGATGTTACCTAGTAGGGTGAGGAAATGTCTGGAAATGAACCTTCCAATTCAGCGAGCAAACCTACATCCATTAATTTTGAATATCTGGTCAGCATGGACGAGTTGGAAAGAAGGGTCTGTTACTGTGCTGAACAACTATGTGACCCTAATTCACCATTATCATGTATGCTTACCGAATGCTAAAAAAGTGTGGAAAAATCCAAACTGTACACAGTCTAAACACAATCCCTCAATTTTGTACTTGTAATCAAAAAATCACATTAGATCTTCCTACAACTATTTCTACTCTTTCGATAAGAGATCAACTGTAATCCTCAGCTCGAGCTGATAATTGCCATCAAATATGTTTGCACATAGCTGAAGCTTTCAAACTTCAAATGCTTGACTTTAATGGGGATGCTTTTCACACAGTCAAATTTTATTAACCTGCCTGTAAGCATGCAACCTATCTGTAGAACCCAAATTACTAAGTTTACATTTCTTTTCTAATGAATGCAGGGATAGTTTCATGAATCTAACTAACTTAAAATAGCAATGATAAATGCTAAAAAGAACATTGTGGATCTTAATTTGTGACATGCTCCAATTCATAAAGACTGTACTCTATGATTTTGACCAATTATCTAATCAGCACGATAAATGTCTTGTGATCACATGACTGTTTAATCCAGTATAATGGGGGTGTTCTGGTAGTGCCCAAAACCTCGGGGGGGGGGGGGCGGGATGTGCAGGTTCAAGTTCCTCCTGCTCCAGGGATGTACAATAGTATGTCTGAATATGTTGATGTTCATATGGTATACAAATAGAAAATGTTTAGCAGGCCAGGCACCTTTGCAGTACTTGATTGTGTGCCTCTATTCCCCAAAAATGCACAAAACAGATCCACCATTTACCACAACATTTGAGAATTTTTTCAAAAGAACTCAGTGAAATTAAGGACATTCTTGTCAGCATAAGATCAGATGTGGAGACATTCACTGATGCATAGTATTTAGCACCATTCATGATCTTTAGACATTGAAGCATCCATGGCCAGATACAGCAACACTTTAGGCTTGGGGTCATAACTGACAAGTAGTATTTAAGCCACACATAAAAGTTAGCAATAAACCACCACATTTTACTGCTCCTCAGATGCTGCCCGAACTGCTGTGCTCTTCCAGCACCGATAATCCAAAACCAAAGAGAAAGAGTCTAACCATCATGACTTGACATTCAATGGCATTACCATCACAGAATATCCCAGTATCAATACCCCAGATTACAATTGACCAGAAATGGAATTCAACTAGTCATAGTTCTGTGGCTACAAGAGGCCGGAAAAACTTTGAGTAACTCACTGACTGACTCCCCAATGTCCGTCCACCATTTACCGTGTAGTTCAGGCACGTGACATTACTCTTCACTTGCCTAGATGACTGCAGTCCAACGAATATTCCAGAAGGTCAACAACTTCCAGGACAGCTTCCGTTCGGTTCCCTCCACCACAAATGTACAGTGCTAGCAGTGGATACATTCTACAAGATGCCCTGTAGCAACTCACTAGCATTCCTTTGACAACACCTTTTAAATCTGTAATCTCTATCAACTAGAAGGACAAGGTCAGCAAACGCATGGGAACATCACCGCTAAGAAGTTCCATTTCAAGCAATACAACATTTTGACTTGTAACTATACCACAGTTCCCTCAGACTGGGTCACACATCTGAAGTTGTCCTTCTAGTTGATAGTGATTACAGATTTACAAGCTACATAGCAGAACATTTTAGTGTGGATGCAGTGATTCAAATTGACAAATCACCTTCAACCCAAGGACAACTAAGAAGGATTACAAATGCTGACCGAGCCATTAATAAATCAACAACATGACTGATTAAGTTTTCTGAAACAAACTTGAAAATCTCCAACCTTGATTAATCTTCTGAAAAACCTGCAAGATTGCAATGATGAAAAACTTTATCCCAGTGGCTTACAGAATCACAGAATTATTATAATACTAAAGAAGTCAATCAGCCCATTTTATAAGTTGACAGATGGCACAATGGTTAGTACTGTTGCCTCGGGTGACTGTTGATGTAGAGTATGCACATTTTCCCTATAACTATGCAGGTTTCCTTCCACAGTCTGAAGATGTGCAGGTTAGTGGACTGGCAATGCTAATTTACCAGTGGTGTCCAGGGATGTGCAGGCTGAGTGGATTAGCCATGGGAAAATTCAGCATTACAGGGATTGGATGGGATGGGATGGGATGGGATGCTCTTCAGAGGACCAGTGTGGACTCGATGGGCTGAATGGCCTTCTTCCATTCTATATGGATTCTATAACCTGACGGGATCTATAACCTGATGGGATCTATCGCAGAATGTTGAAGGAGGCAGATGAGGAAAATTGCCAGGGCTTTGTATGAAATCTTGGGGCGGCATGGTGGCCCAGTGGTTAGCACTGTTGCCTCACAGATTTAGGGACCCATGTTCAATTCCAGCCTTGGGCAACTGTCTGTGTAGAGTTTGCACATTCTCCCAGTGTCTGCGTGGGTTTCATCCGGGTGCTTCAGTTTCCTCCCAAATCCAAAGATGTGCCGGTTAGGTAAATTGGCCATGCTAAATTGCCCATAATGTTCAGGGATAAATGGGGAAATCGGTTTGGGTGAGATACTCTTCCGTGTGGACTTGTTGGGCTGAAGGGCCTGTTTCCACACTATAGGGATTCCATTCTCTTCTATATCTGCATCAGCAGCATGATGAACATGCCTCTTTGTCAGGATTACAGGGAGATGCAGACAAATGACATTCTGTTCATTTTTAAAAAACAGTTAAAATGTTTCTCTTCATATTGCCTTTTTCTTTTGCCAAGTTCCTGAAACGTGTACCCTCTTTTTGCTTATCTTTGCAAGTGGAAACAGTTTCTCTGCCTGCAACCATCAAACTCACAGGCCTTCCATTCATAATACAATTACTGAGCATTGAGAAATATACGGACTCCAAAGCAAAGCCAGCAGGGTTGACTTGAACACAAGTAATCTTCAGAATGACTTTAAAGCAGATTGAGCTGTGACGCATGAGCAATTCAAGAAACATGAGAGAAGGTTACACAACATCATGGAACTTGGTTAACATACAAGAATGTCAGTTCAGGGAAGGAAGTGGTTGAATTTGAAAATTATAGAGGTTTACAAAATTATGAGGGGCATGGATAGGCTAAATAGGCAAAGTTTTTTCCCTGGGGTCAGGGAATCCAGAACTAGAGGGCAGAGGTTTAGGGTGAAGAGGGGAAAGATATAAAAGAGACCTACAGGGCAACTTTTTCACACAGAAGGTGGTACATGTATGGAATGAGCTGCCAGAGGAAGTGCTGGAGGCTGGTACAATTGCAACATTTAAGAGGCATTTGGATGGGTATATGAATAGGAAGGTTTTGGAGGGATATGGGCCAGGAGCTGGCAGGTCAGACTAGATTGGGTCGAGATATCTGGTCAGCATGGACGGTTGGACCAAAGGGTCTGTTTCCATGCTGTACATCTCTATGTCTCTAATGGAAATGTTTTATTCAAGGAATCTATAAATTATTATTTTTTGTTTATCATTCATAAATAGTGAGTTGCTCTTCAACAGAAGAACTATAACATCCAAGTTTATTAATGCCTAAATATGAGCTTTGGAAAACAGGCTATAAAGGATTTCAAAAATCCCAGGACAAGTTATAATAATGAGTTATACCAAAAGCAGATGCAATTCCGTAAGAGTTAAAGTAATGAAACAGCCTATCACTGCGTATGG
This sequence comes from Chiloscyllium punctatum, assembly GCF_047496795.1. Lineage (NCBI taxonomy): Eukaryota > Metazoa > Chordata > Chondrichthyes > Orectolobiformes > Hemiscylliidae > Chiloscyllium > Chiloscyllium punctatum. The sequence continues at coordinate 65,597,334 of NC_092739.1, read as the reverse complement.
CACGCCCTAGAAAACATTTGATCTTGGGTAATAGATAGTGAGTCACATTCACACTGCACAAGTTCCAGGGAATCCTTGAGGGGTACTGGGGAAGTCACAACTGATCAGGAAGTTAACTGGACCAGTCACAGTATACACTATACTTACATCAGTTAGATCCTGGATCACGGACACAAACAGAACATTAGAAACCGGGCTCCTCACTTACCGCCCGCAGGCCCGCACTCATACCCGGAGAAGCTCACCTTGTCCCATTCCAACCACTGCACAATCGCCCGGTCCAAGTCAACAGACTCCGCCATTACAACCCAACAACCTAGCCTATCCTGTTGTATCGTATTATGTTGAGTTGTGTCCTCCTCCCTCCCGAAGGACACCGGCTCGTACATCCGTTCCGACCAATCACTGGCCAGGCTGAACAACTGACCAATCACAACGCAAAGCAAACCACAGTTTCTCAACGGCAAGGTTCTCGCAACTGGCCAATCACAGCTCTGGCATGGCAGCTGACCAATCACAACCGGGACTGTGGAACTGACCAATCACAGCCCGCGGTACGGAACTACCCAATCACAGAATGCGCTGTGAATCTGATCAATCAGAGCCAGGACATCGTCATTGACCCATCAGGGCGGCCTCCACCACTGACCAATCAGTGCCAAGACTTCACGACCAACCAATCAAAGCTAGGACTGTACCACTGACCAATCAGATCTAGGACTGCACCACCAATATGTGCTCTCTCTGCATTGGAAAGGGCGACTGTTTTTCTCCAGTAGTGAGAACAAAGGAGCTATTGAATGAGAAGAGAGTAGAGCAAAATTAGAATGACGGCGATGTATAGCATGGAAACAGACCCTTCAGCCCAACTCGTTCATGCCAACCAGATATCCCAAACCAATCTAGTCCCACCTGTCAGGACCCATTCCATATATCTCCAAACCCTTACTATTCATGTACCCATCCGAATATCTTCTAAATGTTGCAATTGTACCAGCCTCCACGACTTCCTCTGGCTGCTCATTCCACACACATACCATGCTCTGCGTGAAAAAGTTGCCCCTTAGGTCTCTTTTATGTATTTTCTGTCTCACTCTAAACCTATGCCCTCTAGTTCAGCAGTCAGATCCAGCTACAGATTACCTCCCCAAAACCAATTTTGGAGAGCACATCCCTCATGTAGGTATGCAATATTCTCTCAAAGGCCTTCTCTTGGTCCAGGCTATTGAGAGGCAGGTATCTAATTGCTTGCCCTGCACAAATGTGATAGTATCCCTGGGGAGTGCAAGATTCTTAAAGTACAGCAGAGTTTTGGTGTGGGTGAATCACTAATCCCCGAACAGACCTGACCCAGGTGGCGATGGCCTTACACAGGATTTTTTAATTTGCATTCAGTGGCTACTAATTTCTAATTTCTACCCTTTCCCCCTTCTGCTCGTAGATGGGGGTGATAATAGATTTACTCATGGATTTCCACTGGCTTCTGGCCAGTCACATACTGTTGTACCCCTCCAGCAAATGCTGGCCAATCAAATTCCACAGAGCTGAATACAACTCAACTAGTAAGCGGGAGTTACATTCTTTTCAAAGGACTTCAGGGCCTTGGTATGTCATCAAAGGATAAGAGCTGGTCCAGCCCCTCCTGTGTGCTGTTGTCTAAGACATCCATGACAGAGGATATGAATGCCTGCAAGACTACTGTTTTGGGGGTTCATGTTATACAGTCTGGCCTAAAAGGACTGGCTGATCCCAGGACATCTGATTGAGATTATTCCTTCAGGCTGCTGAGCTCTGAGCTCCCCCTACAGAGTGGGGCAGCACTGCCACCTCACAACGCCAGGGACCTGGGTTCGATTCCCAGCTTAGGTGATTGTTGGTGTGGAGTTTGCACATTCTTCTCTGGGTGCTCTGGTTTCCTCCCAAAATCCAAGATGTGCAGGTCAGGTGAATTGGCTATGCTAAATTGCCCATAGTGTTAGGTGCATTAGTCAGGGGTAAATATGGGGTAGGGGAATGGGACAAGGTGGATTAGTCTTCAGAGGGTTGGTGTGGACTTATTGGGCTGTTCCCATACTGTAGGGAATCAAATCTATAAACCTTCAGGAAGAAGAAACATGAGCTGGCTTCATTTTGCACCATGCTGCAGATCCTGGACTCAAAGATTATTGAAGGTCTCTGAGGCAAAGAGTGAGGCTTGCCAGCTGGTCACCTCCTAGGTATCCTCTATGACCTTGACCCCCATTGTCTGCAGCAGGAGCAGGTTCTGCATGCTTTTCAGGAGTTTGGACAATTGTATCCATCTCTCTTTCTCTCTCTCTCACTTTCTGAGGATCTTTGAGGATAAAAAAAATCCTCTTGACATTCCCCTCGACCATTTCTAATTAATCCAATGGAAATTCAAAGAAGAGTTTCCCGGTTCTACAACCTTTTGAGTTCCTCAATGTTCTTTAGGATCAAAAATTTCACCATCAGATTCCATGTTCCCTTGTCAGTCGGCTGATCATCCAGTAGGTGACAACTGGCCAGCAGTAGGCAGTGGTCAGAGAATAACACCAGCTTGATGTCAGTGGATCTGATGTTCAGGATGCAAACAGGAAATCTATTCTTGAGTGGACAGACCTACCCAGCTATGACTAAGTGTTTCTCTGCTGCACTCTGTTTGCAGGTGTGCTGAAGACACCGTGCAGCTTGGCAACTTTAACTGTTTCCAAAGGAATCGAATGTGGTGTGCAGTCTGCTGTCTGCCCCTCTGGATTGTCCAGCAACATTGATGAGGCATTTGAATTCGCCGTCCTTAGTTAATCTCAGGTGAGCATTTCTGTCCAATACACCTGCTATGGTGTAATCTGTTGACCATTCCCTGAACCTCAGAGATGCTTAAGGTTGCTACATTGCAGCAAAATACACAGGCTGATGCAATCATTACACCCCCACCATATCAAAAGCCCGTGGACTCACAAGTTTGACCATTTCCTGTAGCTACTGAAGTGTTGTATCCCACAATTCTGCAGAGACAGCAGGTCCACTTTGACATTGGCCAGGTAAGCCAATGTAGAAGCACATCGCTAGTGGCATTAATGCTTTGCATGCTTAGGCTGGCAATTTTCAAACCCATGTTGAGATTTTTCTCGATCACCATAATGTCCAATAAAAATTTAAATTGATCCTGTTGCTCGGTGAGCTCCTGCATCTCGTGGTATGGGTGAACTTGCTGCAGTAGCTGCGTACTTAAGGCCATAAGACCATAAGACATAGGAATGGAAGTAAGGCCATTCGGCCCATCGAGTCCACTACGCCATTCAATCTTGGCTGATGGGCATTTCAATGCCAGTTACCTGCACTCTCCCCGTAGCTCTTAATTCATTGCGAGATTAAGAATTTATCAATCTCTGCCTTGAAGACATTTAACGTCCCGGCCTCCACTATGCTCCATGGCAATGAATTCCACAGGACCACTACTCTCTGGCTGAAGAAATGTCTCCTCATTTCCGTTCTAAATTGACCCTCTCTAATTGTAAGGCTGTGTCCACGAGTCCTAATATCCCCGCCTGACTGAAACAATTTCCCAGCGTCCATCCTTTCTAAGCCATGCTTTACCTTGTAAGTTTTTGTTAGATCTCCCCTCAACCTTCTAAACTCTAATGAATATGATCCCTGGATCCTCAGCCGTTCATCATATGTTAGGCCTACCATTCCAGCGATCATCCGTGCAACTCTCCACAGGACACGCTCCAGCGCCAGTATGTCCTTCCTGAGGTGTGGGGCCCAGAACTGGACACAGTATTCTAAATGGGGCCTAATCAGAGCTTTATAAAATCTCAATAGCACATCATTGCTTTTACGTTCCAACCCTCTTGAGATAAATGACAACATTACTTTTGCTTTCTTAATTACAGACTTAACCTGCAAGTCAACCTTTAGAGAATCTTGTACTAGTACTCCCAGATCCCTTTGTAGTTTGGCCTTATGAATTTTCTCACTGTTTATAAAATAATTATTTTTTCCAAAGTGCAAGACCTCGCATTTGCTCACATTGAATTTCATCAGCCATTTCTTGGACCATTCTCCTAAACTGTCTAAATCTTTCTGCAGCCTCCCCACCACTTCAGAACAACCTGCCTGTCCACCTAACTTTGTATCATCGGCGAACTTCGCCAGAATGGCCCCAGTCTCTTCATCCAGATCATTGACATATAAAGTGAACATCTGTGGTCCTGACACTGAATCCTGCAGAGCACCACTTGTCACCAGCTGCCATTTCGAAAAAGAACCTTTTATCCCAACTCTCTGCCTTCTGTCAGACAGCCAATCCTCAATCCATGCCAGTAGCTCACCGTTAACACCATGGGCCCTCACCTGACTCAGCAGCCTCCCATGAGGCACCTTATCAAAGGCCTTTTGGAAGTCATGGTAGATAACATCCACTGGGTTTCCCTTCTCTAACCTACTTGTTACCTCTTTAAAGAATTCTAACAGGTTTGTCAGGCATGCCCTCCTCTTACTAAATCCTTGCTGACTTGTTCTAATTCAACCCTGCACTTTCAAGAATTTAGAAATCTCATCCTTAACGATGGATTCTAGAATTTTACCTACAACCAAGGTTAGGCTAACCGGCCTATAATTTTCCACCTTTTGTCTTGATGCTTTCTTGAACAAGGGGGTTACAACAGCAATTTTCCAACCATCTGGGACTTCCCTGACTCCACTGATTTTTGAAAGATTATAACCAGTGCCTCCTCTATTTCTTCGGCCGCCTCCCTCAAAACTTTAGCCCATCCAGACCAGGAGATTTATCAATTTTTAGACCTTTTAGCTTTTCAAGTACTTTCTCCTTTGTAATGGCCACCATACTCAACTCTACCCCTTGGCACTCCTTAATTGTTGGGATATTACTCATGTCTTCCACTGTGAAGACTGACAGAAGGTATTTATTAAGTTATTCGGCTATTTCCTTATCTACCATCACTAGCCTCCCTGCATCAATTTGGAATGGCCCTATCTCTACTTTTCCCTCTCGTTTGTTTCTTATGTAATGAAAGGAACTTTTACTATAATTTCTAATGTTACTGGCTAGCTTACCTTTATATTTGATCCCCATCTTCTTTATTTCTCTCTTTGTTATCCTGTGTTTGTTTTTATAGTCTTCCCAAACTTCTGATTTCCCAGTGCTCTTAGCCACTTTATAGGCTCTCTCTTTTTCAGTGATACATTTCTTTTGTCGGCCATGGTTGTCTAATCACCCCCCACCCCCACCCCACCCCAGGTAATCTTTCTTTTCTTTGGAATGTACCTCAGTGCTGTGTCCTCAATTACACCCAGAAACTCCTGCCATTGTTGCTCTACTGTCTCCCCTACTAGGCTGTGCTTCCAGTCGATTTTCGTCAGTACCTCTCTCATGCCCCTGTAATTATTTAACTGTAACACCATTACATTCGATTTTGCCTTCTCTCTTTTGAACTGCAGATTGAACTCTACCATATTATAATCGGTAATTCCTGAAGAAGGGCTTATGCCCGAAACGTCGATTCTCCTGCTGATTCCTGAAGAAAGGCTCATGCCCGAAATGTCGATTCTCCTGCTCCTTGGATGCTGCCTGACCTGCTGTGCTTTTCCAGCAACACATTTTCAGCATATTATAATCGCTGGCTACTAAGTGTTCCCTGACTTTAAGGTCTTTTATAAAGTCTGGCTTGTTACATAGCACTAAGTCCAGAATAGCCTGCTCCCTTGTGAGCTCCATCACAAGCTGTTCCAAAAAGGTTGTAAGCATTCCACGAATTCCCTTTCTTTGGATCCACCAGCAACATAATTCATCCAGTTCACTTGCATATTGAAGTCCCCCATGATCACTGTGACCTTACCTTTCTGATATGCTCTATCTATTTTCTGGTACATGCCCTGGTACATTCTGACATGCCCTATCTATTTCCTTTGCATGCTTAGGCTGACAATTTTCAACCCATGTTGAAACCCAGACACAGGTTAAACAGACAGTGCAAGATAGCAGACGATGACAAATCCCTCCCAGATTGTCTCAATGCCTTCTATGCTCACTTTGAGCAGAATTTCGGCGGAGAGGTAACACCTATTCCAACAAATCCTGAAGAACCTATCTCAACAGTCACTGCATCAGAGGTCAGATCAGTTTTCCTTCGTGTGAATCCAAGGAAAGCAATGGGACCAGATGGAGTACCAGGCTGTGTACTCAGAGCATGTGCAGATCAACTGGCAAAGATCTTCTTGGACATCTTCAACCTCTCCCTGCAGCAGGTCACTGTCCCTGCCTGTTTCAAGAGGGCCAACATCATCACTGTACCTAAGAAAGCTCATGCAGCGTGTCTCAATGACTACCGCCCGGTGGCCCTAACTTCGGTGGTCATGGAGTGCTTTGAAAGTCTGGTCATGGCATTAATCAACTCCAGCCTCCCCACTACTCTTGACCAACTCCAATTTGCCTATTGGACCAACAGATCCATGTCATATACCAGATAACGCTGACCTGAATGGCAGCCTCAGATGAGGCTGCCACAGTCTGGTGTTGTGACCTTCTCTGTTTTTCTCCAAGAAGAGGAACCTTGGCTTTTGCACCATTTCCTCAATCAGAATCTCCTGGTCTCTGTTGGAAAATCATGTGCCAGCTTCCCCTTCTCCAAATCTTTTGGAAATATCCTTGACTAAGCAAGGCAGCTTTAGAATGACAGTGTATGTCTATGTGCACTTTTTAATGATCCATGTGCAAGGGATGCTTGTCTTTAATTTATAGCTGTTGTGTGACAAATTGTTCCAAAAATAGCACGTGGTAAGTTAGAGCTGTAATCAGATGTGATGGTGCCATAAAAAAGTGAGATGGTTGTGAAAGAAACAAGTTTGATAAGAACAGCAAGAAAACTGTTGAAAAACACTTTTAAAAAAACTCATTGTATCCTGGACTATGCCAAAAAAAAGATAAGATTCATCTCATGTTATAAGAATTTTAGTGCGAGTCTGATGCCAGATATATATGCCAAAGGACTAGCATATCCCTTTGGCTGTTTGCAGTTACTGACCAGACCCAACCAGACCCCATTTGCAAAATGCATTACAGTGTCTAACATTAGATGTGATTTGGCATTTGGAAAAAATCTTACGTTTGTGACAAAAATTGCTGACGAAAAGTTTAGCATAGCTACAAAAACAGAAATTGCAGGAGAAATCAGTAGGTCTGACAACATCTGTCAGATCTACTGAGTTTCTTTAGCAATTTTGTTTTCATTTCAGATTTCAAGCATTCTTTATTTTATTATTGTCAGTCGGGCTTGCAGTGTGATGCATGTGTGTGTACTGCAAGATTTATATTCATACACAGGGTCCTGCTGTTTGCAGATAGAATGAACAAGTGTACACACAGTGCAACACAACAGGCAACAGCCATTTGCTGATTCATTTCTCAGAGTAATACTTCGACCAAACAGAGTTAACCTACCTGCTTTAAAATATAAACAAGGCCTGGTAGTTAAATATAAAACAGCATTAATAGTGCATTCTTTAAGGCAAAGCCATAAGCATTCAGAGTCCATCTGCTAACCAATCAGGATTCTCCTCTCATACACTATAAATGTTGTTTTCCCCTTAATTTGTTATTTTTGCAAATACTCCTAAAGAATGCAGGACAAAAGGTTTTGAATAGTCTTTAATCAGCAATTCTGAAGATTTGTGCTGTCAATGGTAGTATGTGATGTGTGTCGAACTAATGGAAACTAAGGCATTCAGCCCTGAAGTTTGTTCTTCAGTTTCATTATATCATGGTTACTCCGTACTTCTTTTAAATGCCTTTGAAAATATTTCTGACATAATTTAATATTAAAATATTACCTCAATGATAGCTCAATAAGAGTTGATCAAGCTGATGGGCTTGAAATATCCAATTTGTTTTTCAAATCAGCCTTTTAGGGGATTGAGTTTTAGGTTGGTGAGCAGTCTTGCCAGTAGTATTTTCCAGTTGTTTATGAAGTGAGACAATTGATCAATATTGATATTTAAATGCGTACCAATAGCTTGGAATAGTCAAATGTAGTAATGAGCACTTCTCCAAAACATGTTGGGAAAAATAGTAGTATTTTCATTCTTATGAGAACCTAGCTAATAATGTAAGGATGAGTAACTTCGTTAACGTGACAAAAAAGCAGATGGGGTAGAATGATAAAACTTAATTGATAATGTTTCACAGGATTAACGTGAAAGGAGCGCCTCTATGGCTGGTATAACTTTGTTTATTGATGAGGTAATGTGATATAAGGGCTCAAATATTCAATGACAAGTGATCTATAAGATACTTTAACTATGTTTTCTTACTTACTGTGTTTCAAAACCAGACCTTGATGATTTTCACCAAGGGTGTCATCTGTGTTCCTTGAAATTAAACATATAAGATTGAAAGCAGTAAGATTGAACAGTCTTTTATTGCTCTATTTCCCTTTTATTGCTCTTTAAAGTATCAAACTTACAGGAACTCTTCAAAGGCTAAGTATTCAAAGTAACTATAAATCCATTGATTTTGGGTGTTCTACTTTTATTTTATTTGGTCTGAGAACAGTAACTATCATCTGAGACTCCTGACCACATTCAAACTTGGAACATCAACCAGTTGTACTAAAAATGCTCTTTGTAGTAAATGTTCAACATTTAGTTTTTAGGAGACACATATCTTAACATGTTTTCTGTTAATTATTAAGAGAGAAAAGTGCAATCATTGTTGGCCAAGATTTTTTTGGGAAAACTATACATGACGTGTACACATTAATCACAAGTGATAAGACTAAAATTTTCCATGATACTTCAGAAGTGATATTAACTGCCCAGTAGTAATTTAGATAAAAGTATATTGAACTGTCACCTTGAGAAATGAAAATGAGCTTTCTGCCATTTATTTGAACGTAAAGTAGAGATAGAAATATTTAATAGAAGATTAAATAAGCCTTATTTCCCAATAAAAGAAGAAAGATGTTTCCTATACATATTTAAAGAAAAAAAAATCTCTTTTAACAGTTTCTAGCTTTTATAATTCTTGATCCATCCATGTTATCTAGAATGGTAAGTAAATGTATGTTGTTCCTGGCAACAATATGAAGTCTTAAAATAAATGTTTGTCTAATCATAAATTTGGAATAATCAAAGGTGGCCCATAATAAACATTTGACAAGACAACACTGTAACTGTGAAATGGAAAGTTACGGTTAGCTAAATATTAAGGTAGAGACAACTTGTAGTGAGGATGGCAATTCTGCTAAGTTCACTTTTTAACAATTTGTAATTTGATATAATTAATAATATATAAATTTCAACCAGGTATAATAAAGACCAACATAACTATAAATTACAATATGATTTTGTATTTTATATTGTAAGAGACAAATTAACTGTGTAAATTAACTTCTGTGTTTCCCTACATTATAGCAGTTACTATACTTCAAAATTAAATAATTGGTTGTAAAGTGCTTTTGGACTTCCTCAGGTTCTGAAAGGGACTTATTATGACCACAATAGAAGGAATAGAATGGATTCCTGTTTACAATCTTTGTTTGATTACAAAGATTCTTTTAAAATGTACTTGCCAGTTCAAGAGTGTCCTTTACATTCATTCATAGGATGTGGCCATAGCTGGCTACACCAGCATTTATTGCTCTTTCCTTAGTTGCCCTTGAAAAGGTAGAGGTGAGCTGCTTTTTTGAACCATGCAATTCATTTGGTATAGGTATCCATGCCTATTAAGAAGGGAATTCCAGGACTTTGATCCAATGACAGTGAAAGAATGGCAATTTATTGCCAACTCAGGTTGGTGAATGCCTTGGAGAAGAACGTGCAGGTGGTGATATTCCTATATACTGTATTTACTACACAAGGTTTTCTTTCAGACGGTAGTGTTTATGAGTTTAGAAGATGCTGTCCAATGAGTCTTGATGAATTTCTGCAGTACATCTTGTAGGTAGTACAACCTGCTGCAATTGAGCGCTGGTGCTTGAGTGGATGTGGTGCCAAAAAAGTGGAGTGCTTTGGATACTTGGATAGTATCAAGCTTCTTGAGTGTTCCTGGAGCTGCACTATATGGAATATATTCCACCATCCTTTGACTTGTGCCTTGTAGATAGTGGACAAGCTTTAAGGCGTCAGAGCGTAAGATACCTGCTGCAGGATTCCTAATCTTGGACCTGCAGTTGTAGCCACAGTATTCATTTGGCCTGTTTAGTTTCTCGTCTGTGCTAGCCTCTAGGAAGCTGATAATGGGTATTCAGCATTGGCAATGCCATTGAATAACAAGGGTTGATGGTGGGGATCGCTCTCATTTGAAATGCTTATGGCCTGACATTTGTGTAGCATGAATGTTATTCGTCACTTGTCAGTACCATAGTCCTGATCTTGCTGTATTTGGGCATAGACTGCTTCAGTAGTTGAGGAGTCATGAATAGTGCTGAATATTATGCAATAATCAGTACAATCCCACTTCTGACTTTATGCTGTCAGGAAAGTCATTGCTGAAGCAACTAAAGAGATAATAAGACTATTTATATTTATTTTCTGGATGATCTGAAACAGATAGCCCTCAAACTTGCAGGGTGAATAGATAATGAAAGAGAGAGATAATATCAACCCAGGTTCCTCCTTCTCAAGTGCTTTTCTTCTTCTTACCTTGGACTGGAGAAATGCAGTTCATTAAAACAGAAAATAGGTTTACTTGCTCATCAAATGATCCCCCCTCACAAACTAAACATTATCCAAGCTGATTCCAGGTTCATGATTTAGACATAATTCAAATATTCCCTCTTAAACCTGATTTGCTGCATACCCATATGAATATATTAGTGATCATCTGGATATTTTATCAATGGAAATTGAGGCATTTGTAATCCACTAAGGTAATTATCTCTGATTGGTTCTTCAAGGCAGCGTGAGCTGTTTTAATAGCTTTGAAATTGCAGGGCACAGTTATGTTTCTTTGTGGCCAATTAATAGCTGCTGTTGTTTTTAAGCACTAAAATGCTGTTATTTAGTCTTTTAGAACTGAACCAAAAGTTTCAGCACAATAAATTAAATAGTCATTTTTGATCCGAAGTATGGCTTTAACAGACATCAATATAAATGCAAGTTGTTCCTACTTAAATCTACATAGACTTTTCAATATCTCAATTCTCCTAATTTTATATCCTCTGTATTGATTAACTCATGCAACATGTGTCATTACTGATAATTCCATATTGAAAATAGTAACCTCCATGGAGTAGAAACTGTCTTATGTGACCTTAATGTGGTTTTTTTGGGCCACAAATCACAAAGATAATGCAACATCTTAGATTGCACAAGTGCAAGATGGTAATTTCTATTGTTTTACATGCAATGCTGCCTTTCTTTAGTGATATGGGGGTGTGGAAGGACAAAGTATCAGTAATCATACAGCACTTGCAATCTCTTGCCATTTGCATGACATGCTGCATGCATCAGAATAAAGTCACAATGCCAAAGATCCATGTACAGGCATTCCATTGCTCTCCTTGTTGGAGTGTTCCATGTACCACTGTGTGAGTACTATGTGAGCACTATACTATTATTTATGAGTCAAACAAATGCTGACTACTCACTTTACTGAAGATCAGTTCCATTTCTTATACAAGTTCATTGTGAGTGTTAACAATGGATTCAGTATCAGCAGGATTCATAGTCAGCGCTGCTGCAATGTAATGAAGTTGCAGAGAAATGGAAGGGAAAGAGATGCAGCAGCAAGCCCAGGATCAGCAGCAACCTCCAGAACCTCTGAACAGCCTCCATGTGAACAGGTCACAGCTGAAGATCTTGTCAGGATACACAGCAGGTACAGGAGGCAAGAGTCTATTGTCCTCACTGCCATTTCCTAAATGAGCAAAGTGCAGTATTGGTGTAGACGGTGGATGTCCTGGCACATTGTCACAGAACTATACCAATTGTTTGAGTGGAATCTGAGATCTACGGGGGTGAGTGGCCATCCTAGAATGGTGGCTATCAAGGTAACACCTGCACTAAAGTCTTATACTCCTGGACATCTCCAAGGATCCTTTTGGCACTTATTTGGGATTTCACAATCCTCAACCCACAAATGTTTCAAGGCTATTATTGATGCAATTTTTGTCAGATCACACCACTTCATTTCATTTCCTGTGACAAGGTCAATATTGCAGCCTGGGAAGTAGGCTTTGCCAACATAGCTGGCTTCCTCTTAGTGCAGGCCACTATACACGTTGAATGGAGAGCATCATATCATAATGCAGCAGCCTTCATGAACAGAAAAGGATTCCACTCCACTCTACATATCTGTGATTATTGGTTCCACATCTTTAGAATTCTATGCCTGGGAGATTCCATGATGTCTATATCCTTGAGAGCTCTGAGGTTCTTGATTTTTTTTTTAAAGGCCAGATGTCTGATAGAATGGTTGCTAGGAGAGCAAGAGCTACTCTCCAAAACCATCGGCGAATATTCCATAACATAACACTCTGATGGAGGCTGAGTATAACTTGAATTTCAATTAGCTTTAATATCACGTATATAATCAAATATGTACAGTGAAATGTTTACAAGTCACCACTTAACGGCGCCATCTTAGATATGTAGGTACAGTTTTCTCAGTTTTTTCAGAAAAAAATTAGAAAAATAAAGAAAGAAGTCCAGCATTCCAGGTTGTCGGAATAAATGAGAAAAGGGAAAATTAGAAAGTACAGAACAATGGTCCTTTCAACCCAGTCCATACCTAGCCTCCTGACTGCACCAGGCCTTGACTCCATATTGCGTTGGACTTCACCTCAAAGGTTCCTGATGCCTGGAGACTGTTCTGGAATAATCTTGAGGCTGTATGTCCATGCTGAGGCCACGGTGGGCTGAGAGTTGACCACTAGTTCTGCCAAAAGACCATGCCAGGCCAAGAGACCACCACACTGGGCTGCCAAGATTCTGCTGAGAGATGGGAGACTGTCAGGCTGGGAGACCATCATAAGAGGCTGACAGATCATCATGCCAGGCTTCAAACATCTCATCAGGCAAATGCTGAGGCCGGGAGTCCGAGGCTGAGAAACAAGGAGAAGAGAAAGAAACACAAAAGAGAAAAATAAACAAAAAGAAAACAAAACTAACAGAGTGGATGAGCTCTGGCTGAAACATTGTACTCTGCTGCCATCTTGGTATAGAGTAGAGAAACAATGCTGCCCATTTTCCGATCAGGCAATCATGGATCACACAATAGGTTTGCTGAAGTTGAGATTCCAAACTGCCTGGGGATTATCATAGAATGCCATATAATTCTGGCATTCTGTGTTCTGCACAACAGGAGCAGATAAAGAGCAGATGCAAGTACAATGGGAGACCAGCAGTAGTCTTTTGAGGAAGATTTTGCTTTTGTTGAATACAAGTGAATATTTTCAAGCATCTTAAGTCTTTACAAGTGATGATCCCATAGTGAACCATGAGATGATATGTGGCTACCCTAGGTGTTAGGGGAAGAGTAGCACACCCGTAGAACATAGGACCTAGAGCAGACGGAGGCAATTTAGCTCCTCAAACCTGCTCTGCAAATTGATACAATCATGGTTGACCTCATAACAACCTCAACTCTATTTTCATGCTCACTCTCCATAAGCTTTTAACTTAAACTGTCTATCTTCTCCATAAATTTACTCAATATCCAGCATTCACTGCACTCCGGGGTAGTAAATTCCTCATATTCACAGACCTTTGAGAGAAGTAATTTCTCGTCAACCCTGTATGACAGGGTTAGTAAGGATGGGTAATCTGTATGACTTGATACATCAAACACAATTTATGTACTTCAAAAATGTCTCTTATATTTGGAATGAAGTGTCAGCCACGTCAGCTACGTGCTGTAAGAAGTGTCTGTTTTGGTCTGCATCCCATTGCATGCATGGCGAAGGACAGTTTATGACTAACAGTGACCTTGACTTTGAGATGCATTGCAGCTCTTTGGAATTGGTGCTTGTTCTACCAAAGAGAAAAGCATTAATTGTCTAGTGAGTCTCTGATAGATGAGCAGACAAACTGGTGGTGTGCCTTTGTGTGACATGGAAACGATGCAGATGAGATTAAAGGGAACAGCGAAAGTTGAGAAATCCTAAAAGCAAATAGACCACTAGTGGTGCTGTGTGGACTGAGAAGCAGTGGCATAGAACATAGAACAATACAGTGCAGAACAGCCTCTTCGGCCCTTGATGTTGCGCGAACTGTGAATCAATCTAAGCCCATACCCCTACACTGTACCATCATCATCCATGTGCATATGTAAGGATTGTTTAAATCTCACTAATGTGGCTGAGTTAACTACATTGGCATGCAGGGCATTCCACACCCTTACCACACTCTGAGTAAAGAATCTGCCTCTGATATCTGTCTTAAATCTATCACCCTTCAATTTTTAGCTATGCCTCATCATACAAACATCATCATTCTAGGAAAAAGACTTTCACTGTCTACCCTATCTACTCCTCTGATCGTCTTGTATGTCTCTATCAAATCCCCTCTTAGCCTTGTTCTTTCCAAAGAGAACAGACCAAAGTCTCTCATCCTTTCCTCGTAAGACCTTCCATCCAGACCAGGCAACAGCCTGGTAAATCTCCACTGCACCTTTTCCAATGCTTCCACAAGCTTCCGACAATGGGATGACCAGAACTGTACACAATATTCCAAGTGCGGCTGCATTAGTGTTTTGTATAGTTACAGCATGATATTATGGCTCCGGAACTCAATCCTTCTACCAATACTAAACCTAACACACTGTATTCCTTCTTAACAGCACTATCAAACTGGGTGGCAACTTTCAGGGATCTATGTACATGGTCTCCAAGATCCCTCTGCACATCTACACTACCAAGAATCTTTCCATTGACCCAGTATTCTGCCTTCCTGTTATTCTTCCCAAAGTTAATCACCTCAAATTTATCTGCATTGAACTCCATTTGCCACCTCTTAGTCCATTTCTGCAGTTTATCCAAGTCTCCCTGAACCTGCAATGTTCTTCCACACTGTCCACTACTCCACTGACTTCAGTGTCATATGCAAACTTACTAACCCATCCAGCTATGCCTGCGTCTAAGTCATTTATAAAAATGAAAATAGCAGTGGTCCACAGCACACCACTAATAACCGGACTCCAGGCTGAATATTTTCCATCAACCACCATCACTGCCTTCTTACAGAAAGAGTTTCTAATTCAAACTGCCACATCACCCTTAATGCCATGCCTCTGCATTTTCTCCAATAGCCTACCATGTGGAACCTTACCAAAGGCCTTACTGAAGTCTATGTACACCATATCAACTGCCCTAATCTCATCCACATGCTTGGTCACCTTCTCAAAAAACCCAAAGAGGTTTGTGAGATCATGAGCTGCCCTGGACAAATCCATGTTGACTATCTGCAATCAAATTGTTGCTTGCAAGATGATTATTAATCCTATCTCTCATAATCCTTTCCAAAACTTTTCTTACAATAGACGTAAGGCTCACTGGTCTATAATTACCTAGGTCATCTCTACTGCCCTTCTTGAACAAGGGCACAACATTTGTAATCGTCCAGTCCTCTGGTACTAAACCAGTAGACAAAGACAACTCAAAGGTCAAAACCAAAGGCTCCAATACCTCCTCCCTAGCTTCTTAGAGAATCTTTGGATAAATCCTATTGCCCCAGGGAACTTGTCTACTTTCACTTCTTCTAGAATTGATAACACCTCTTCCTTACTAACCTCGATCCTTTTCAGTCTAATACCTCGTATCTCATTCTTCTCCTTGACAATATTCTCCTTTTCCTGCGTGAAAACCTATGAGAAATATTCATTTAGCACCTCTCTGATTTTCACAGGGTCCACACACAACTTCCCACTTCTGTCTTTGACTGGCCCTATCCCTACCCTAGTCATCTTTTTATTCCTCAAATACCGATAGAAGGTTTTAGGGTTGTCCTTTATTCTATCTGCTAAAGACTGCTCATGTCCTCTCTTTGCTCTTCTTAACTCTATCTTTAAATCCTTCCTAGCTGATCTGTAACTTTCCATTGCCTCATCTGAACCATCTCGTCTCATCGTCACATAAGCCTCCTCCTTCCACTTAACAAGAAATGCAATTTCTTTAGTAAAACACGGTTCCCTTACCTCATCACTTCCTCCCTGCCTGATAGGGACATAGCTATCACGGACATGCAATATCTGTTTCTTAAACCAGTTCCACATTTTGATTGTCCCCAACCCCTGCATTTTACTACCCCATTATATGCATTCTTAAGTCTTGCCTAATCGCATTGTAATTGCCATGCCTGTGAGGCAGTGAGGTTGAAAGGAGCATCAAGAGCAAAGAAGTCTGCATGATGTGGGAAATCTCAATGCTTCTATCTGTCTGATGACCATGTGTGCAAGTGGTATCTCAGAGTGGAGCAACTCAAGCTCTGGGTTTTGGAGCTTGAATGGCAGCTACGGGCACTAACGATAGTGTGGTCTACCCAACCAACCTAGCCTATATTCCCACCACTAAAAATACCAGGCAGGGGCACTTAAAATACAACCCCAATGATTTTGAAAGATTTTGTGCAGCTTTATTATTTTTGCATTCAGTGCCCTAATCAACAAGTCAAATATCCAAAGCACTGTGCTTTATGCAAACCTCAAACTTGTCCTGCCATCTTTGAAAATTCTGTTGAATTTGGCAGAACATTTTTGTGACTACCCCTTTGTTGAATCTGAAGTTCTTCTGGTATTGCTGCTGGGTGAGATGGAAGTTGGTGAAATTTTATGCTTCCTGAAAAGAACTTCCTCTCTCTGCAGGCTCTGCTCTGTTTCTCTGTCATATTGTTGATCAAGAACTGTTGCAACTACAGCCTCTGTACCTATTGCTGCTTTTCTTTCAACAAATGACAACATTTTCAATGTGCTCCAACATGCAGCATCACTTCTTTCTAAATCCAATGACTCACCATAGCAAATCCAAAAGCAATCCACAGAAGTTCCACAAACATTTTACTATGGCAGAAGTATGTCAAAGGTATTTCATCTAGTTGGTTGTTGGCACTGTTATTAGCAAAGATGTTCACTGGTTCTTACATAGGGAACATTTCCAGAATGTATAACAAATCAAGCTAACATCTACTCCTGATACTTGTGGTAACTGCACATCAAGCACAGGCTCGCACTCACAGAGTTATAGAAATGTACAGCACAGAAACACACTCTTCGGTCCAATTCGTCCAATGCCGAACAGATATCCTAACCTAATATAGTCCCTTTTGCCAGCACTTGGCCCATATCACTCTAAACCCTACCTATTCACATACTCATCCAGATGCCTTTTAAATGCTGTAATTGTACCAGCCTCCACCACTTCCTCCGGCAACGCATTCCCTACATGCACCACTATCTGTATGAAAACGTTGCCCCTTAGGTCCCTTTTAAATTTTTCCTTCTCAGCCTAATCCAATGGATTCTGGGTAATCCAAGATGGAGGACGGGAAAAATTTCTGGCTATAAGAGCTGCTCCTTTTTTTGAGGTACTTTAGGTGTTGGAGATGATTTCCTCGAATTCCAGGAGCAGCAATTACTGTTTTATATGCTGTTGCATTGTTTTGGAACTTTGGATAAAAAAAAGTCAAAACAACAGCAGTTTAAAAGGAAGAAGAGCAGACAAAGGAAGCACATGGTGAGGACAGTGCAGGAAAGAGACAGAGAACCTGCACAGTTACTGCCTTTGCTGTTTGAATTCGTGCATCACTGGACATCGGAGTGCATCTGGGAAAATTAACAACCAGTGAAATTCACAACTAATCTTGGAGGAACTGTTGGGTGAAGTTCACAGCACAGAATCAAATAAGTTAATTGTTGTTTTAAGTCTGTCCAAGAGAAAGGCTGCAGTAGTGAGTATATTGGATTCTTTCTTGATTATATGTTTTTGGAGATAAGTCTCTTGATTAAACTTAAAATATAAGCCATAGCTATTAATTTAACCTGGGGCAGTGTTTGTAGAGGAATAAGACGGTGTTATTTCCTGGGTCTATAGATTGTGAAGGAGCAAAAATGGCCTTTGCAGTGATATGTACTTCTTGTCAGATGTGGGAGTTTAAAGAGAGTTTAACGGTTACTGCGGATTATATCTGCCATAAATGCTGTTGGATGTGAATCTTATCAGATCGAGTGGATCGGTTGGAGAGACAGATAGAAGCGATGAGGAATTTGCAACAGCAACAGTATGTGATGGATGGCAGTTATAGGAAGATACAGTCACATAAATGGGTTAACTCCAGAAAGGGAAAGAGAGGTAGGCAGCTAGTGCAGGAGTCTTTTGTGGATATACTCATTTCAAACAGATATGCTGTTTTGGAAAATGTAGGGGGTGATGGATTCTCAGGGGAACGTAGCACGAAAAGCCAAGTTTCTGGTATTGAGACTGGATCTAATGCAACAAGGGGTACGTTGGCTTCCATGAGATCAATTGTGTTAGGGGATTCTGTAGTCAGAGGTACAGACAGACATTTCTGTGGCCAGTAGAGAAAAAGCAGAACGGTGTGTTGTTTCCCTGGTGCCAGGATCTAGGATGTCTCAGAGAGGGTGCAGAATGTTCTCATGGGGGAGAGGGGCCAGCAGAAGGTCATTGTCCACATTGGAGCCAATGATATAGGAAGGGAAAAGGTTGAGATTCTGAAGGGAGATTACAGAGAGTTAAGCAGAAATTTAAAAAGGAGGTCCTCAAGGGTAGTAATATCTGGATTAATCCCAGTGCTACGAGCTAGTGAGGGCAGGAATAGGAGGATAGAGCAGATGAATGCATGGCTGAGGAGCTGGTGTATAGGAGAAGGTTTCATATTTTTGGATCATTGGAATCTCTTTTGGGGTAGAAGTGACCTGTACAAGAAGGATGGACTGCACCTAAATTAGAAGGGGACTAATATACTGGCAGGGAAAATTTGCTAGAATTGCTTTGGAGGATTTAAACTAGTAAGGTAGGGGGTGGGACCCAGGGAGATAATGAGGAAAGAGATCGATCTGAGACGGGTACAGCTAAGAACAGAAGGGAGTCAAAAAGTCAGGGCAGGCATGGACAAGGTAGGACTAATAAATTAAACTGCATTTATTTCAATGCAAGGGGCCTGACAGGGGAGGCAGATGAACTCAGGGCATGGTTAGGAACATGGGACTGGGATATCATAGCAATTACGGAAACATGGCTCAGGGATGGGCAGGACTGGCAGCTTCATGTTCCAGGATACAAATGCTACAGGAAGGATAGAAAGGGAGGCAAGAGAGGAGGGGGAGTGGCATTTTTGATAAGGGATAGCATTACAGCTGTGTTGAGGGAGGATATTCCCGGAAATACATCCAGGGAAGTTATTTGGGTGGAACTGAGAAATAAGAAAGGGATGATCACCTTATTGGGATTGTATTATAGACACCCCAGTAGTCAGAGGGAAATTAAGAAACAAACTTGTAAGGAGATCTCAGCTATATGTAAGAATAATAGGGTAGTTATGGTAGGGGATTTTAACTTTCCAAACATCGACTGGGACTGCCATAGTGTTAAAGTTTTAGATAGAGAGGAATTTCTTAAGTGCATACAAGACAATTTTCTGATTCAGTATGTGGATGTACCTACCAGAGAAGGTGCAAAACCAGACCTACTCTTGGGAAATAAGGCAGGGCAGGTGACTGAGGTGTCAGTGGGGGAGCACTTTGGGGCCAGCGACCATAATTCTATTCATTTTAAAATAGTGATGGAAAAGGGTAGACCAGATCTAAAAGTTGAAGTTCTAAATTGGAGAAAGACCAATTTTGATGGTATTAGTCAAGAACTTTCGAAAGCTGATTGGAGGCAGATGTTCGCAGGTAAAGGGACAGCTGGAAAATGAGATAACAAGAATCCAGAGAAAGTATATTCCTGTCAGGGTGAAAGGGAAGGCTGTTAGGTACAGGGACTGCTGGATGACTAAAGAAATTGAGGGTTTGGTTAAGAAAAAGAAGGAAGCATATGCCAGGTATAGACAGAATAGATCGAGTGAATCCTTAGAAGAGTATAAAGGAAGTAGGAGTATACTTAAGAGGGAAATCAGGAGGGCAAAACAGGGACATGAGATAGCTTTGGCAAACAGAATTAAGGAGAATCCAAAGGGTCTTTACAAATATATTAAGGACAAAAGGGTAACTAGGGAGAGAATAGGGCCCCTCAAAGATCAGCAAGGCAGCCTTTGTGTGGAGCCACAGAAAATGGGGGAGATACTAAATGAATATTTTGCATCAGTATTTACTGTGGAAAAGGATATGGAAGATATAGACTGCAGGGAAATAGATGGTGAAATCTTGCAAAATGGCCAGATTTGAGAGGAGGAAGTGCTGGATGTCTTGAAACACATAAAGGTGGATAAATCACCAGGACCTGATCAGGTATACCTGAGAACTCTGTGTGAAGCTAGAGAAGTGATTGCTGGGCCTCTTGCTGAGATATTTGTATCATCGATAGTCACAGGTGAGGTGCCGGAAGACTGGAAGTTGGGAAACGTGGTGCCACTGTTTAAGAAGGGCGGTAAAGACAAGTCAGGGAACTATAGACTGGTGAGCCTGACCTCAGTGGTGGGCACGTTGTTGGAGGGAATCCTGACGGACAGGGTGTACATGTATTTGGAAAGGCAAGGACTGATTGGGGATAGTCAACATGGCTTTGCGTGGGAAATCATGTCTTACAAACTTGATTGAGTTTTTTGAAGAAGTAACAAAGAAAATTGATGAGGGCAGAGCAGTAGATGTGATCTATATGGACTTCAGTAAGGCGTTCAACAAGGTTCCCCATCGGAGACAGATTAGCAAGGTTAGATCTCATGGAATACAGGGAGAACTAGCCATTTGGATACAGAACTGGATCAAAGGTAGAAGACAGAGGGTAGTGGTGGGGAGTTGTTTTTCAGTCTGGAGGCCTGTGACTAGTGGAGTGCCACAAGGATTGGTGCTGGGCCCTCTGCTTTTTATCATTTACATAAATGGTTTGGATGTGAGTATAAGAGGTACAGTTAGTTTGCAGATGACACCAAAATTGGAGGTGTACTGGACAGCGAAGAGGGTTACCTCAGATTACAACAGGATCTGGACCAGATGGGCCAATGGGCTGAGAAGTGGCAGATGGAGTTTAATTCAGATAACTGCGAGGCGCTGCATTTTGGGAAAGCAAATCTTAGCAAGACTTATACACTTAATGGTAAGGTCCTAGAGAGTGTTGCTAATAAAGAGACCTTGGAGTGCAGGTTCATAGCTACTTGAAAGTGGAGTCACAGGTAGATAGGATTGAATAAGGCATTTGGTATGCTTTCCTTTATTGGTCAGAGTATTGAGTTGGGAGGTCATGTTGCGGCTGTACAGGACATTGGTTAGTCCACTGTTGGAATATTGCATGCAATTCTGGTCTCCTTCCTATCGGAAAGATGTTGTGAAACTTGAAAGGGTTCAGAAAAGATTTACAAGGATGTTGCCAGGGTTGGAGGATCTGAGCTACAGGGAGAGGCTGAACAGGCTGGGGCTGTTTTCCCTGGAGCGTCAGAGGCTGAGGGGTGACCTTATAGAGGTTTACAAAATTATGAGGGACATAGATACGATAAATAGACAAAGTATTTTCCCTTGGGTTGGGGAGTCCAGAACTAGAGGGCATAGGTTTAGGGTGAGAGGGGCAACTTTTTCATGCAGAGGGTGGTGCGTGTATGGAATGAGCTGCCAGAGGATGTGGTGGAGGCTGGTACAATTGCAACATTTAAGAGGCATTTGGATGGGTATATGAATAGGAAGGGTTTGGAGGAATATGGCCAGGTGTTGGCAGGTGGGACTAGATTGGGTTGGAATATCTGGTCGGCATGGAAGGGTTGGACTGAAGGTTCTGTTTCCATGCTGTACATCTCTATGACTCTAAGCCCTCTCATTCTGGATTCCCATAACCAGAGAAAAGACCTTATCTATTTACTTTATACACTCCAGGGAAAACAGCCCTACCCTATTCAACCTCTCCCTGTAGCTCAAATCCTGCAACCCTGGCAACATCCTTGTAAATCTTTTCTGAACCCCTTCAAGTTTCATAACATCCTTCTGATAGGAGGGAGACCAGAATTGCACACAATATTCCATAAGTGGCCGAGCTAATGTCCTGTACAGCCGCAACATGACCTCCCAACTCCTGTTCTCAATATTCTGACCAATAAAGGAAAGCATATCAAACGCCTTCTTCACTATCCTATCTAATTGTGACTCAATTTTCAAGAAACTGTGCACTCCAAGGTCTCTTTGTTCAGCAACACTCCCCACGACCTTCCCATTAAGTGCATAAGTTCTGCTGTGATTTGCCTTTCCTCACATTTATCTAAATTGAACTCGGTGTGCCACTCCTCAGCCCATTGGCCCACCTGATCAA
This sequence comes from Chiloscyllium punctatum, assembly GCF_047496795.1. Taxonomy (NCBI): domain Eukaryota; kingdom Metazoa; phylum Chordata; class Chondrichthyes; order Orectolobiformes; family Hemiscylliidae; genus Chiloscyllium; species Chiloscyllium punctatum. Next base: position 65,574,913 of record NC_092739.1, on the reverse strand, counting down.
GATCCCATTGTACTATGAGGTAATCTTCTTCACTGTCCACTACACCTCCAATTTTTTGTCATCTGCATCTTACTAACTATACCTCCTTTGTTCACATCCAAATCATATAAATGATGAAAAGCAGTTGATTCAGTATCGATCCTTGTGGCATACCACTGGTCACAGGCCTCTCCTCAGAGAAAGGGGAACCATGCTTAAAGTGTTTGTGTGTCATTTTCTTATGTTCACTTGTCTTCTGCAGTTTCCCATTGATGGTATAGAATCCAATTCTGAAACCTGAGAATTGTTCCATCCAATAGTTATCCTTCAATGAATATCACCTAAAATGCATAAACTGTCAATTGTTTTCATTGTAAATGGAGCTCATTGTCAAATAAAAGTGATATTTCAAAAGTACAGAGTGACTATGAAGTCCAATGGGAAGTCCTGAGAATGTGAGAAATATGGTATAAATACATTTATTTTTACTTATTGCGTAATGTATCTAATATTGGAGCAATGTTGAGGAACAGTAGATGAAAGCCATTTTGCTTTGCTGTCACAGTCAATGTCACAGAGGAAACAGCAACAATTGCTTTTTAATGACTAGAAATGTTACATCTCAGCACAAATATTATTAATAAGTACTAAATATTTGTATTGCAGGCAATCAAACCTGTGATAATTAAATAACTTTAAAAAACATTTGATTTAAAAGGTAATGGTGTTTCCATCTTCCTGATAATGATGCTAAAAACAGAATTGTCTGTATTACAAGCAAGTCATAAATCAGGTTAGGCAGTCACTGCTGACTCTTCAGTTGGAAAATAACTTTAAGATGGATCAATCTGATGGGTTAATTGTTCACTAGTTGCCCGGAATTCCCCATAAAATGTTGCAAGATCTTGCCAAGGAAACTTAACACGATAAGGTATAATAAAATACTCACCACTAATGGAGAGAGAAAAGCAGAGTTAATCTTTAATCAGAACTGAACATTATTGCCTTTCTGTGTTTCCTTAACCCCCTCCAGTTGGCCCCTCTTGATAGTCAAACGACTTTGACTTAACAGGCTCCATTTATTAAATTATTTTAAAAATGTTCAGAATTTGCTGCAAATTTGAAATGATAATCTTGAACCATTCCAAAATAGAACACTGGTATTAGGTTTATCACACTGGTTGACTGTATTCCTGGATGTTTCCTCACATGACCCACCCCAAGATCCTGTCATTAGTTACCCTGTATGACTGTCTCTGCAGAGAACTATCTTCCCAATGGAAAGTTCCCATTGAAAAATAATTGGAAAAGAAAAATACCTTTCATTATCTAAATGTTTGAAAAATTTTTTTCAATCTCCAATATCTTTATCATGAATAAACAGAAACAGTTTATTTATGAACCCATAATTTATCTTCAAGATTGTCCTGAGAGTTCTGTTTCTGATTCTGGGATCCATCATTAACTCAGAATCACAGAAATCGTATACTGCCATTGGAGGCTTTTCACCCCATTATGACTGCACTACCTCTTCAAATGATCATATGAGATTAATGCCAGTCATCTTCTTTCTTCCCATACTCTTGCATGTTATTTTTAGCTAAATAATTGTCCAACGGCCTCTTGCATGCCTCAATCAAATTCCAGATGGTGCACTGACTACTCTCTGTGTGAAAACGTGTTTTCCTCATATCACCCTTGTTTCTTTTGCAAATCACTTTAAATCTATGGCCTCGTGTTCTTGTTACTTTTATGAGCAGGAACAGTTTCTCATTGTCTACTTTGTCTAGCCCTGTTCATGATTTTAAAAACCGTTATCAAATTTCTTCTCAGCCTTCTCTCCGAGGAGAGCAATCCTAACCGCTTCACTCTTTTCTCATAACCAAAGTTCCTCATCCGTGGAACCATTCTTGTAAACCACTTCTGCAGTCTCTTCAATGCTTTCATATCATTCCTATGTGGCGCTCACAACTATACGGTATTATACAAGATCAACATCACTCCTTTACTTTTGTATTCTATTTGCCTGTTAATAAAGCCTAGGACACTACAACACTACATTGCTTTATTCACTGCTCTTTCCACCTGTTGTGCCATCTTCAATGATCTGTGCACAATACATCTATGACCCTCTGCTCCAGTGCTCCTTTTGACTTATACCACCTATTTTGTGTAGTCTTCCAATGTTCTTTTGCCCAAAATGCATCACCTCACACCTCTCTGCATTGAAATTTATCTGCCACTTGTCTGCCCACTCCACAAACTTAACTATGTCCTTTTGAAGTTCTGTACATCTTCCTTACAGATATCAATTCATCAAAGTTTTGTGTCATCTGCAAACTTTGAAATTATCCCCTGCACACCAAAATCTAGATCATTAATTTTTACTAGGAAAAGCAAGGATCCTAATACCAACTCCTAGAAAAATCCACGATAAATCATTCTCCAACCTGAAAAATATCTAGTGACTGCCACTATTTCCTATCAGGGTAAAAACAATGACTGCAGATGCTGAAATCCAAATACTGGATTAGTGGTGCTGGAAGAGCACAGCAGTTCAGGCAGCATCCAAGGAGCAGCGAAATCGACGTTTCGGGCAAAAGCCCTTCATCAGGAATAAAGGCAGTGAGCCTGAAGCATGGAGAGATAAGCGAGAGGAGGGTGGGGGTGGGGAGAGAGTAGCATAGAGTACAATGGGTGAGTGGGGGAGGAGATGAAGGTGATAGGTCAAGGAGGAGAGGGTGGAGTGGATAGGTGGAAAAGGAGATAGGCAGGTCGGACAAGTCAAGGAGACAGTAACTGAGCTGGAAGTTTGAAACTAGGATGAGGTGGGGGAAGGGGAAATGAGGAAGCTGTTGAAGTCCACATTGATGCCCTGGGGTTGAAGTGTTCCGAGGCGGAAGATGAGGCGTTCTTCCTCCAGGCGTCTGGTGGTGAGGGAGCGGCGGTGAAGGAGGCCCAGGACCTCCATGTCCTCGGCAGAGTGGGAGGGGGAGTTGAAATGTTGGGCCACGGGGCGGTTTGGTTGATTGGTGCGGGTGTCTCGGAGATGTTCCCTAAAGCGCTCTGCTAGGAGGCGCCCAGTCTCCCCAATGTAGAGGAGACCACATCGGGAGCAACGGATACAGTAAATGATATTAGTCGATGTGCAGGTAAAACTTTGATGGATGTGGAAGGCTCCTTTAGGGCCTTGGATAGAGGTGAGGGAGGAGGTGTGGGCACAGGTTTTACAGTTCCTGCGGTGGCAGGGGAAAGTGCCAGAATGGGAGGGTGGGTTGTAGGGGGGTGTGGACCTGACCAGGTAGTCACGGAGGGAACGGTCTTTGCGGAAGGCGGAAAGGGGTGGGGAGGGAAATATATCCCTGGTGGTGGGGTCTTTTTGGAGGTGGCGGAAATGTCGGTGGATGATTTGGTTGATGCGAAGGTTTGTAGGGTGGAAGGTGAGCACCAGGGGCGTTCTGTCCTTGTTACGGTTGGAGGGGTGGGGTCTGAGGGCGGAGGTGCGGGATGTAAACCTGTGCCCACACCTCCTCCCTCACCTCTATCCAAGGCCCTAAAGGAGCCTTCCACATCCATCAAAATTTCACCTGCACATCCACCAATATCATTTATTGTATCCGTTGCTCCCGATGTGGTCTCCTCTACATTGGGGAGACTGGGCGCCTCCTAGCAGAGCGCTTTAGGGAACATCTCCGAGACACCCGCACCAATCAACCAAACCGCCCCGTGGCCCAACATTTCAACTCCCCCTCCCACTCTGCCGAGGACATGGTGGTCCTGGGCCTCCTTCACCGCCGCTCCCTCACCACCAGACGCCTGGAGGAAGAACTCCTCATCTTCCGCCTCGGAACACTTCAACCCCAGGGCATCAATGTGGACTTCAACAGCTTCCTCATTTCCCCTTCCCCCACCTCATCCTAGTTTCAAACTTCCAGCTCAGTTACTGTCTCCTTGACTTGTCCGACCTGCCTATCTCCTTTTCCACCTATCCACTCCACCCTCTCCTCCTTGACCTATCACCTTCATCTCCTCCCCCACTCACCCATTGTACTCTATGCTACTCTCTCCCCACCCCCACCCTCCTCTAGCTTATCTCTCCATGCTTCAGGCTTTATTCCTTTATTCCTGATGAAGGGCTTTTGCCCGAAACGTCGATTTCGCTGCTCGTTGGATGCTGCCTGAACTGCTGTGCTCTTCCAGCACCACTAATCCACTATTTCCTATCAGTCAGCCAGTTTTGTGTCCGTTTTGCTACCAACCTTTTTTATATCATGACCTATAAATTTTCTCACAAGGTTATTGTGTGTGCCACTGTACCAACTGTTTTCTTGAAATCCATGTACACCACATCAAAGTGTTACCCTCATGGAGCCTTACTGTTATCTCTTCAAAACTTTATCAAGCCAGTTAAACGCAGTTTACTCTTCAGAAATGCATGCTGACTGTTCCAAATCAATCCACCTTTTTCTTGTAACTGTGAATTCTATCCCAAATAATTGTTCCAGAATCTTTCTCACACCTGAAGTTAAATTGAAATAAACACAGAAAATGCTGTAGAAACTCAACAGATCTGGGAGCATCTGTGGTGAGAGAAACAGAGTTAACATTTTGAGTCCAGTATAACTTTTCTGATGAAGAATCATACAGGGCTTGAAACATAAACAATGTTTTTCCAGAAATACTGTCAGTTTGAGTTTCTCCAGCATTTTCTGTGTTTGCTTCAGATTTCCAGCACCTGCAGTATTTACCTTTACTGAAGTTAAGCTAACTGGTGTATAATTGCTAGGCTTAATCTTACGACCTTTCTCAAACAGGACCACAATATTTGCAATTTTCCAGTCTTCTTGCAACATCTCCCACCTCCAAGTCCAGGGAAAATAGAAGGTTTGTGGTCAGTGTCCCTGCAATTTCAATTCTCACTTTCTTCAAAATTCTCGAATGCATTTTATCTAGTCCAGATGTCTTTGTAACGCTAAGTAGTAACAATCTATCCAGCACTTCTTCCATATTAAGTTTGAACCCTTCCAGAGACTCATGTCACCAGTGTCTTGGATCACAGAGTACATCAGATTCTCAGATTCAGTTAAATGTAGTTAAGAGTAGGCTCAACAACAGCAATTTGCTTAAATATGAACATTCAAAGGATTCTGGGTAATCCAAGATGGAGGATGCTCCTTTTTGGGGGTATTTTAGGTGCTGGAGCTAATTTCCTCGAATTCCTGGAGCAGCAATTATTGTTTTATATGCTGTTGTATTGTTTTGGAACTTTGGAGAAAAAAAAAGGTTAAAAAAGCAGCAGTTTTAAAAGGGAGAGGTACAGACAAAGGAAGCACTTAGTGAGATTAGTGCAGGAGAGAGAGAAAGAAAGAAACTGACACCACAGTGAACCTGCACAGCTACTGCCTTTGCTGTTTGAATTCCTATATCGCTGGACATCGGAGTCTGTCTGGGAAAATTAACAAACAGTGAAATTCACAACTGATCTTGGAGGAATCTGTTTGGGTGAGGTCACAGCACAGAAAGAGATAAGTGAATAGTTTTAAATGTGGCCTACAGGAAGTCTGCAGTAGTGACTGGAGTGGGTTCTTTCTTGATTATTATGTTTTTTGAGATATGTCCCTTCATTAAACTTAAAATATAAGCCATAAGTATTAATAAACCTGGAGCAGTGTTTTGTAGAAGAATAAGACAGTACTATTTTCTGGGTCTGTAGATTGTGAAGGAGCAAAAATGGCCTTTAGTAGAGTGATATACTCTTCGTGTCGGATGTGGGAGTTTAAGAAGAGTTTATGGCTTAATGCATAAATGCCATTGGTTGCGAATCCTATCAGATCAAATGGATCGGTTGGAGAGACAGTTAGAGGCAATGAGAAATTTGCAACAGCAAGAGGATGCGATGGATGGCAGTTAAAGGAAGGGGGAAAGGTTGCAGACACAGTCATATAGATGGGTTAACTCCAGGAAAGGTAAGAGAGGTAGATAGTTAGAGCAGGAGTCTTCTGTGGCTATCCCCATTCAAACAAGTATGCTGTTTTGGAAAATGTAGGGGGTGATAGATTCTCAGGGGAACATAGTACGAACAGCCAAGTTTCTAGTATTGAGACTGGCTTTAATGCAATAACCTAACTTTAAAGTCCACAGGTTATTGACTCAGTGTTCTTGTTTTTGGAGACAGTGTACAGTCATGGCAGCGCAGGCGGTGGAGTGTTCCTCCTGCAGGATGTTTGAGGTAGGGGTGACCACCGATACTCCTGCCGACTTCGTGTGCAGGAAATGCAGTCAGATCCTGATCCTCACCGAACGAGTTAGGGAACTGGAACTGGAGCTGGATGAGCTGAGGATTATTCGAGAGGCTGAGAGGGTGATCGATAGAAGCTACAGGGACATAGTTACGCCAGAGAACAGAGGTAGCTGGGTAACAGTTAGAGATGGGAAGGGGAAGAAACAGGCAGTGCAGGGTTCCCCTGTGCTCGTTCCCCTAAAAAATAAGTATGCAGCTTTGGAAACTGTTGGGGGGGACAGCCTTGCAGGTGTAAGCTGCAGTGAAGGGGTCTGTGGCTCTGAGATTCAGAAGGGAAAGGGGGAGAAGAGGAGAGCGCTAGTTATAGGGGACTCTCTAGTTAGAGGGACGGACAGGCGGTTCTGTGGACATGGGCGAGACTCTCGGATGGTTTGTTGCCTCCCAGGTGCTAGGGTCCGAGACGTCTCGGACCGTGTCTTCAGAATCCTTAAGGGGGAGGGTGTGCAGCCAGAAGTCGTGGTACACATTGGCACCAACGACATAGGTAGGAAGAGGGGTGGGGAGGTCATTCAAGAGCTCAAGGAGTTAGGCTGGAAGCTAAAAGCTAGGACAGACAGAGTCGTCATCTCTGGGTTGTTGCCGGTGCCACGTGACAGAGAGGCAAAGAATAGGGAGAGAGTGCAGTTGAACACGTGGCTGCAAGGATGGTGTAGGAGGGAGGGCTTCAGATATTTGGACAATTGGACTGCATTCTGGGGAAGGTGGGACCTGTATAAACAGGACGGGTTGCACCTGAACCAGAAGGGCACCAATATCCTGGGGGGTAGGTTTGCTAGCACTCTTCGGGGGGGTTTAAACTAATTTGGCAGGGGGATGGGATCCGGACTTGTAGTCCAGCAAGTAAGCTAGCTGTGTGTCAGGATGTCCAAGACTGTAGGGAGGCTGTGGAGAAGGTAGCACTGACAGGGACTACTTGCGGACACAGAGATGGGCTCAAGTGCGTATACTTCAATGCAAGGAGTATCAGAAATAAGGTGGGTGAACTTAAGGCGTGGATCGGTACCTGGGACTACGATGTTGTGGCCATCACGGAAACATGGATAGATGAGGGACAGGAATGGCTGTTGGAGGTTCCCGGTTACAGATGTTTCAGTAAGATTAGGGAGGGTGGTAAAAAAGGAGGGGGGGGTGGCATTGCTAATTAGAAATGGTATAATGGCTGCAGAAAGGAAGTTTGAGGGGGATCTGCCTCTGGAGGTAGTATGGGCTGAAGTCAGAAATAGGAAAGGTGCAGTCACCTTGTTGGGTGTTTATTATAGGCCCCCCAATAGCAGCAGAGATGTGGAGAAACAGATTGGGAAACAGATTTTGGAAAGGTGCAGAAGCCACAGGGTCGTAGTCATGGGCGACTTCAACTTCCCAAATATTGATTGGAAGCTCTTTAGATCAAGTAGATTAGATGGGGCGGTGTTTGTGCAGTGTGTCCAGGAAGCTTTTCTAACGCAGTATGTAGATTGTCCAACCAGAGGGGAGGCCATATTGGATTTGGTACTCGGTAATGAACCGGGACAAGTGGTGGGCTTGTTAGTGGGTGAACATTTTGGTGATGGTGACCACAATTCTGTGACTTTCACCTTGGTTATGGAGAGAGATAGGTGCGCACAACAAGGTAGATTTTACAATTGGGGGAAGGGAAATTACGATGCTGTAAGACAGGATTTGAGGAGCATACGTTGGGAGCATAGGCTGTCAGGGAAGGATGTGGTGGAAATGTGGGACTTTTTCAAGGAGCAGATACGACGTGTCCTTGATATGTATGTACCGATCAGGCAGGAAAGAAATGGTCGTGTGAGGGAGCCTTGGTTGACGAGGGAGGTTGAATGTCTAGTAAAGAGGAAGAAGGAGGCTTACATAAGGTTGAGGAAACAAGGTTCAGACAGAGCAGTGGAAGGATACAGGATAGCCAGAAGGGACCTGAAGAAAGGGATTAGGAGAGCTAAGAGAGGGCATGAAAAATCCCTGGCGGATAGGATCAAGGATAACCCCAAGGCATTCTATGCGTATGTGAGAAACCTGAGAATGACGAGAACGAGGGTAGGTCCGATCAAGGACAGTGGTGGGAGACTGTGTATTGAGTCGGAAGAGATAGGAGAGGTCTTGAACAAGTACTTCTCTTCAGTATTTACGAACGAGAGGGACCGTATTGTTGAAGAGGAGAGTGTGAAACGGACTGATAAGCTAGAAGAGATACCTGTTAGGAAGGAAGATGTGTTGGACATTTTGAACAACTTGAGGATAGACAAGTCCCCCGGGCCTGACGGGATATATCCTAGGATTATGTGGGAAGCAAGAGAGGAAATTGCAGTACCATTGGCAATGATCTTCTCGTCTTCACTGGCAACTGGGGTGGTACCAGGGGACTGGAGAGTAGCGAATGTTGTGCCCCTGTTCAAAAAAGGGAATAGGGATAACCCCGGGAATTACAGGCCAGTTAGTCTTACTTCTGTGGTAGGCAAAGTAATGGAAAGGGTACTGAGGGATAGGATTTACTAGTATCTGGAAAGACACTGTTTGATTAGGGACAGCCAGCACGGATTTGTGAAGGGTAGGTCGTGCCTTACAAGTCTTATTGAATTCTTCGAGGAGGTGACCAAGCATGTGGATGAGGGTAGAGCAGTGGATGTAGTGTACATGGATTTTAGTAAGGCATTTGATAAGGTTCCCCATGATAGGCTTATGCGGAAAGTCAGGAGGCATGGGATAGAGGGAAATTTGGCCAATTGGATAGAAAACTGGCTAACCGGTCGAAGTCAGAGAGTGGTGTAGATGGTAAATATTCAGCATGGAGTTCAGTTACAAGTGGAGTTCCGCAGGGATCAGTTCTGGGTCCTCTGCTGTTTGTAATTTTTATTAATGACTTAGATGAGGGAGTCGAAGGGTGGGTCAGTAAATTTGCAGATGATACAAAGATAGGTGGAGTTGTGGACAGTGAGGAGGGCTGTTGTCAGCTGCAGAGGGACTTAGATATGATGCAGAGCTGGGCTGAGGAGTGGCAGATGGAGTTCAACCCTGCCAAGTGTGAGGTTGTCCATTTTGGAAGAACAAATAAGAATGCGGAATACAGGGTTAATGGTAGGGTTCTTGGTCAGGTGGAGGAACAGAGGGATCTTGGGGTCTATGTACATAGATCTTTGAAGGTTGCCACTCAGGTGGATAGAGTTTGTAAGAAGGCCTATGGAGTATTATCGTTCATTAGCAGAGGGATTGAATTCAAGAGTCGTGAGGTGATGTTGCAGCTGTACAGGACTTTGGTTAGGCCACATTTGGAGTACTGTGTGCAGTTCTGGTCGCCTCACTTTAGGAAAGATGTGGAAGCTTTGGAGAGGGTGCAGAGAAGATTTACCAGGATGTTGCCTGGAATGGAGCGTAGGTCGTACGAGGATAGGTTGAGAGTTCTCGGCCTTTTCTCGTTGGAACGGCGAAGGATGAGGGGTGACTTGATAGAGGTTTATAAGATGATCAGAGGAATAGATAGAGTAGACAGTCAGAAACTTTTTCCCCGGGTACAACAGAGTGTTACAAGGGGACATAAATTTAAGGTGAAGGGTGGAAGGTATAGGGGAGATGTCAGGGGTGGGTTCTTTACCCAGAGAGTGGTGGGGGCATGGAATGCGCTGCCCGAGGGAGTGGTAGAGTCAGATTCATTGGCGACCTTTAAGCGGCATTTGGATAGGTACATGGATGGGTGCTTAATCTAGGATAGAAGTTCGGCACAACATCGTGGGCTGAAGGGCCTGTTCTGTGCTGTATTGTTCTATGTTCTATGTTCTATGTTCTATGTTGGGTTCCAATAGATCAATTGTGTTGGGTACTCTCTAGCCGGCAGAACGGCCGGGTCAAATCCGGCTGAGCTAGCCAGCTTGGAAGTGTCAAAGTCGGGATGAGCAGTCACATTCACTCCCATCCCAATTTGGACCACTTCCCATGATGGCAAATCAATGAAATTCGGCCTGAACGCGGGGGACATTCCGCCCTCGAAGGCGAGACAGTCGGCAGGACCACCGGGTCAAATCCGGCTGAGCTACCCAGCCCCAAAGTGTCAAAGTTGGTATGAGCAGTCACATTCATTCCGATCCCCATTTGGACCTCTTCCCACAGTGGGAAATGGATGAAACACGGCCTGAACATGGGGGACAGGCCGCCCTCGAAGGCAAGCCAGTCATGAGAACCGCCGGGTCAAATCTGGCTGAGTTACCCGGCCCCGAATTCCCATAGTTGGTATGAGCAGTCACACTCACTCCCATCCCCACTTGGACCACTTTCCACACTTGGAAATGGATGAAACCCGTCCTGACCATGGGGCATGGTCCGCCCTCGAAGGCGAGACAGTCGGAAGAACCGCCGGGTCAAATCCGGCTGAGCTACCCGGCCCCAAAGTCTCAAAGTCGGTATGAGCCGTCACATTCACTCCCATCCCCATTTGGAGCCCTTCCCACCCTTGTAAATCGTTGAGACTCGGATAGAACACCGATGACACTCCGCCCTCGAAGCCAAGACCATCGGCAGAACCGCCCGATCCAATCCAGCGGAGCTACCCTGACTGGAAGTCTCAAAGTCCCTCTGAAGCCGTGGATTCGCCTCCTTGGAAAATGCACCTCAAACATTACCAAAACGGGAACCCTAACACTAAACCTAAGCCTAACCCTTTCCCTATCCCTAACCAGGAACTGGACACTCTCCCTAAGCCTGACCCCACCGCCGGTGGCACTCCAGACAAACACACCCTTCAAAACCAAACCCATCCAGCAATGCAACTCAAAAAGGACCCAAATTCAGAAACATCCCCTTCAAAAGGCGCTCCTTTCTCGGCCACACTACCAGGGCATGCTCCCCAGGCGATAATTAAGCCCCCAGGACTAATTGAAGCCAACATCAGCCGCAACTTGAACTGAAAACTCAGTAAGCAGTTCAAAAATGCACTTGCTTACTGACTTCTACTGACTCGGAAAAATTCTAAGTGCCGCTGGCTACTGATTTCTACTGAGTCAAAAAAATTCTAAATGTGGCTGGTTCCTGATTTGTACTGACTGAAAAAAATTCGAAGTGTCTGGGTAACTCAGTAACTTACCTCTTCAAAAAGCGAAGAGGAGGGGAAAAATAAAAAGTCCCCTGCCGCTTGCCGTGTACCCATAGCCAGTGGGTAACATGACCCACACTCCGCACACCGGTCTGACGGCATCGCGTAACTGCTCCTGGCCAGGGAGCAGCACGAATGACCGCCAGGCGCTGGCATGCCGAGGTGGTGCGGCAAGAAGAGCGTAGGAAGAACACCGACCGACCAACTCACCGACCTCTCCATCCCCCCTACGCACACGCAGAGCTGCCGCCCTCGACTCAGCACATCCCACTTTGACCGTGGCCTGACTGCCGTTGCCGCCACCCCCGGGCAGGCGCACGCACGAACACCCCCGGGGAGAGGTGGTCGCCTGTGGGCGTGAAACGGTCGGCAGGGTGTCGGGTTCGATGTGGGGCCCGAGCAAAAGCCGAGGTAACGGACGGGTGCGTACGAATGTGCGTGGGAGTAAATTCTCGTGCATCGGTTACCGACAAAAGGTTGGCACGAGGGATGACTTCCAATAGATCGCAGCGAGGTAGCTGCTCTGCTACTTACGAAACCCTGAGCCTGAATCAGGTCGTCTACAAATGATTTAGCACCAGGTTCCCCATGAACATGAGGTGCAAGTAAAGGAGAGAGGCAGCGCCCATACGGTCGCACTCCAGACCAGAATCGAATGGTGATACGCACCGACTGGAGTCGGTTATCCTCGACCAACAAGTGATCCATGGCGCTAGGGTATCATTACATTTAGGCAGGATTCTGACTTAGAGGCGTTCAGTCATAATCCCACAGATGGTAGCTTCACACCATTGGCTCCTCGCCAAGCACATACACCAAATGTCTGAATCTGTAGTTCCTCTCGTACTGAGCAGGATTACTATTGCAACAACACAACATCAGTAGGGTAAAACTAACCTGTCTTACGACGGTCTAAACCCAGCTCACGTTCCCTATTAGTGGGTGAACAATCCAACGCTTGGTGAATTCTGCTTCACAATGATAGGAAGAGCCGACATCGAAGGATCAAAAAGTGACGTCGCTATGAACGCTTGGCCACCACAAGCCAGTTATCCCTGTGGTAACTTTTATGACACCTCCTGCTTAAAACCCAAAAGGTCAGATGGATCGTGAGGCCCCGCTTTCACGGTCTGTACTCGTACTGAAAATCAAGATCAAGTGAGCTTTTGCCCTTCTGTTCAACGGGAGGTTTCTGTCTCCCTGAGCTCGCCTTAGGACACCTGCGTTACGGTGTGACAGGTGTACCGCCCCAGTCAAACTCCCCACCTGCCACTGTCCCCGGAGCGGGTTGCGCCCGGCCGCCCGGGCGCTTCCGACCAGAAGCGAGAGCCCCTCAGGGCTCGCCTCCCCGCCTCACCGGGTAAGTGAAAAAACGATAAGAGTAGTGGTATTTCACCGGCGGCCGAAGCCTCCCACTTATTCTACACCTCTCATGTCTCTTCACAGTGCCAGATTAGAGTCAAGCTCAAAAGGGTCTTCTTTCCCCGCTAATTCTGCCAAGCCCCGTTCCCTTGGCTGTGGTTTCGCTAGATAATAGGTAGGGAAAGTGGGAATCTCGTTCATCCATTCATGTGCATCACTAATTAGATGACGAGGCATTTGGCTAATTTTATGCACTCGCCATACGCAATGGATCGTGTCCTTTTCGAGATTTTAACGTCGCTTGTCGACGCGTGAATACCCCTATCCAGCGAACCCCCCAGCCAGATGATCTTAAGGGGACGATAAAAGATATTGTGAGTCAGAATCTCAGCGAGGCAAGGGATGAGCTGGGCTTATCAACCGTTAGACTAGGTAACCGCTCATCACTTGTTGTGTGAAATGTGCACTTTAATTATTAACATCCCAATCTACCCACCACCTTTGAACTAAGTGATCTAAAACTATATACTTTTATTAATAAAACCATTAAAAACTATTAAAATGATTAATTAAAACTATTAAAATACCTAAAACTTATTAAAACCTCATTAAATAACGTGAATAGGAGAAATTAAGGGTCCATAAAAATCTGTAAAAGTTCGAGAGTCAAAGACAAAACAAGGGTTGTGATATTCTGTGCAACAGATTTAAATTTCGAGAACCCGAGGTCTTTCATCAACTCAGTGTACTTTTCGAACTACTTCCCTTGGGCTCCTATCACAAAACTGTAAAAGGATATCGTTCCTCCATCAATGAGGTCCATTATCTCTTTTCCTAGATGTTTATACTTGTTTATCTTTTCTTCCCACGCCGATTCGAGGGAGTTGATCTGAAGATCCGTTCTAATAGTTACATCCACAACAACGACCTGGTGTTCTTTCTGAAAAATTAGATCCAGTATCCAAAGTTTCCCGGCATCATCTTTAATTCTCGGTTCTATATATACTGTCCACATGTTCTTCCATACTTAACTAATTCTTCTGCAACTCTATTATGCCTTTTGATCCTCATGTTTTTAACATAAGGGCACCACCCCGAGATATGCGCAAACGTTTCTGACGTATCATTACACCTTCTGCAATTCTTGATATTACATGGCTTTCCATACGACATTGATGCTCTTGTTGGATGTAAATTGTTCTCAGTAAAATCGAATTGGTAACTTTAGACGTCTTCATATATTGTACTTTGGTCAACCAACCATTGGATATACTATCATTTTTATAATAATGAACCCCTGCCCCTTGAGAGGGGAGGGCCATCCATCTCTGTATCTCTATACCTCTCCAGTTAGCATAGTTGGTACTGCTAAACTCTTCCATCTCATCTTCACTATCTTCCCTGATAGTATCCTCTTTACCCAATCGTCGATTAATATTCGGGTTCCAGATGTTTTCCATCACTTTAAGTTTACTCAATTTATACATTTTTGTTGCCACACTGTCACCCTTGAACCGAAATGATGCATGCAAAATTTCGTCCTCAGATTTCTGTAGCATCCCATACTTCCTCATAATTGAGATTGGAATAAAGGTTGACAGTCTGTTTAAAGCAAGGCCACTATCACAGGACTTGGCATATAACACTCCATCCGTGATGGATTGCGGGAGGTGTAAAATTTCTTTAACTGCACTTTTTATTTTATTATCTAATTTGTTAAGATAATTAATAGAGACTTCAGATAAAACTAAATGATAATATAGTCTAGAAATAAATATGTTTTTAAAATTTCTACTTTTTGAACTGGTTTTAAGGGGGATCTTTTTAAATTTCCTAACCATATATCTATTTGGCTTTCCCAGTTTGATTGGCTTATGTCGATCCACGGATCTATCTTAGCACCTAAATATTTATCCGTACTACCTGGCTCTATAAACTGTATACTCCCTTCATTTAACTTCCAGTTAATTTTATCATTATATATAATTGTCTTATTTTTATATATAAAGTAAAATCCTTTCGTTTTCTTTATATTAACGTCCATTCCCGTATTTTTACAAAATTTTTCTACAAGTTTAAGATTATAAACCATACCATCGTACGATTGACTAACTAACGCTATATCATCTGCGAACACTAATGTTGCACAGTGATAACTGTTCCTATCTATCCCTAAAAATATTCCTTTCTTCTTCTCTTCGATGGTACTTATCAGAGGGTCCATTACGATATTAAAAAGAATCGGCGACAATGCATCACCTTGCTTAACCCCTCTTAAAATTTTAATTTTTCCAGTTTTACTTTTAAAACCTTCCACTTGAGTAAAATTACTATCATATGAATTTGTAACCAAATTAATAAATATTGACGGAAGTTGGAGTCTTTTAAGAGCTATTATAATTAATTTGTGGCCCACTGTGTCAAATGCTTTTGCTAAATCCACAAAAACTACTGCTAAACCTCTCTTATTCTTTTTAGCCCCATTAATAATATTTTCCAGGATTTTGATATTTTCCTCACAACTTGCTACACCGGCCATAAAGCCCTTTTGTCTTTTATTCAGATTTATTACTTTACTTAGTCTACTGGCTATGATTTTAGTAAATATCCTAAGCATAATTGGCCCTATAGTTATTGGCCTCCAATTATTAATATCCTGCAACCCTTCTTCATCACTCACTATGGGAATCAATACAGTTCTGCTTATTTTCATTTGATCCGGTATTTTACCTGATTCCATCCAAATAGTATATATTCTAAGAAGCACTGTATTGTCTTTATTAACTATCTTCACTATCTCCTTCAGTGTTACCCTATCTGGCACTGCAGCAGTCTTTACGTCCTTCACCTTAATGGCTAGATTCACGTCCTCTCCTGTCACAGGACCTGTCAGAGTCCCACTCACCGATCCCTCCCCTTGCCTTTTATATTTGGCAAAACCTCTCAAGTTATTTTTATCATTAGAGTTAGTTAATCTTTCTTTATAGTAGTCTTCTAATTCTTCTTTACTTAGGAGGCATTCACACCTAACTGGAGGCCCCGTTAGGGTTCTTGCCAGGTATTGTTTTTTCATTTTATATAGGACCTGCATTTCTTTAAATTCATCTTTATTTTACTGTACCTTTTCTTAGCCTTATTTTCCTTCCTCTTCATTCTTGGTCCACTATCCCTTTGCTTCAAACCTATTCATTTAATATGAGTCTCCTTCTTATACTTATCACCTTCCTTGCTCATTCCCAATTTATCCATTATCATACCCATTATGTTCTCAAATTCCTTACTAATACCTTTATTCCTTCCCATATCATCCTCTACTATTTTAATTAGTTCTGTTAGTGACTTACTCTTATAGTCTACTTTATCCATAATACTATTACTCTCTTGATCACTCTTTTCATTTAATCTTTCTTCCTCTACTTCCCTACCTATCTCCCGATCACTATTATCCATTTCATTACTATCACTCATATTAAGAACTACTCCTTTATCGTCATCGCAACTTTTACCTTTCTTATTTAATAACGTCCTTTTATCCGAGATTTGTTTTGCCGTTTTAGAACCTAATTTCTCAGCTATAACTTTACTAATATTTTTACAACCACTAAATTCTGCTTCTAATTGTTGCAACATTTCCACCTCTTCATAATACCATATTCCCCTCTTACTACCCTCCTTATTTTCCATCTCATTCCTACTCTCTACCTTTCCTCTTTTCCTCTTCTCATTTCTTAAAATGGGATGAGCATGCCTTTCATGTTGCCCCAATCCTCTAGCTGTCTTAAATTTTAAAGAACATAATTCGCATTGGTATAGTTTCTCTGCCTCTCCTTCCTTATTATTATTACTATTACTATTACCATTATTGTCATTCTTAGAACATTTAGGATAGTGGCATGTTACAGCTTGGTCATTCCCTTCCCACTCACATTTACTACATCTGACT